>NC_137790.1:81053388-81653388 GCF_963383645.1 Muscardinus avellanarius
TAGAGAAAATATTTTTTTTACAATAGACTGTGTTTTTGTTTGTGTTTAAAGATGTGTATTATCTAACATGTCATGTTTGCAGAATAACTTTAATTTAAAAGCAGTATGTATTTATGAAATGAGTTTTGTATTAGGATCAGGGAAATGGTGATATTATTTGCATTCCAGTTACTATCTACATATCATTTTAAACCAATCAATTTCCTTCTTTGGTTTCTGGACCTTTAGAATGAGGACATTAGTCACCATCTTTGCTAACTTTCAAACTTAAAACATACACAATTATGTAACCTCTATGGCAACATTATTAGCACTGCCATATCTTAAAGTTGTTAATGCTATTCTGATGTTTGTCTCACTCTCCATATGATAATTTATGTATCAAAGAATGTGGCTGGCCAGATGTGGTGGTGCACACTTGTAATCCTAGTGCTTTGGAGGCTGAGACAGGAGGATTGCAGGTTCGTGGCTAGCCTCAGCTACTTTGTGAGGCCTTCTGCAACTTAGTGAGATCCTGTGTTAAAAATAAAGAATAAAAAATAGGGCTGAGGATGTAGCTCAGAGGTAGAATGCCTCTGGGTTCAATCCACAGTACTGAAAAAAAATTAATGTGGCTGTGCTGAATATTGTGTGTGTATATATAATCTCTGCTTTCCATATGAGACTTTTCTGTTCTGAAAAAAATTCCTTGAAAAATCATGGTCTCAAATTTCTACCCTTTCTATGATCTCAGTAAATTATACAAGATTATTTAGGAAGTTCATTAATATATACTTGATTATAAATTAGTTATTGAATAATTTTATTAGGCTTTTTCAATATCTAACTAAATGAATCTCTGGTACATTAACTTGCATATTAGTAATGCATCTGTCACCCATATTAGAATTAAAATCACTATAGTTTGAATGTTCTCAACATAAATATAACTATTTGATGTGATAGTTAGATAGTTAGATAATGCCAACTACCCTGATCTGATCACTACTCATTGTACATGTAATAAAATGCCACACTATACTCTATAAATAGATACAATTATCACGTGCCAATTTAAAATAAAAATGTGTTTTAAAATAATTAAAGTTAATAATTCATACATATGTACACGTATACATTTTGAACAGTTACTGCTAAAATACTTAAAGACAAGTATATTTTCCATCAAAGTAACAAGCACTCATTTTTAGTGTGCATTAGTTCTAATGGTTCTTCATATTCAGTTATTGTGAATCCATTTTGAATTTAAGACTCAAAATAGGAGAAGGAAAGATAATAAAAATAAAAATAATTTTATTAAAACTTTAAAAAATCTTTTAATGCCATAAAAGCTAAAACAGAGATAATATTGATCTAAGGATTCAAATAGGCAGCTATAGGCAAACTGTTCTATATGTCATATTTAAAAGGCCACAATTCAGCCGGGCATGGTGGTGCACGCTTGTAATCCCAGCATTCGGGAGGCTGAGATCGGAGGATCGCAGTTCGCAGACACCTTCAGCTACTTAGTGAGGCCCTCCGCTACTTAGTGAGACACTGTTTCAAAATAAAGATTATAAAATAGGGTAGGGGGTGTAGCTCGGAGGTCAGATGCCTCTGGGTTCCATCCCCAGACCCGCAATAAATAAATAAATAAATAAATAGCCACAATTCAAATAATAATTGCACAAAAACTCTAGAGTTCAGATCATTGAACTAGAATTGATTTTCACAGGTAGAGGGAGAAGAAAAATGCATAAATTTTGACACCAGTATCATAATCAGGATATTTGTATTTTGGGGGAGGGACATCTGAGGGAGAGGAAGGGAGGGGTGTGGTTTCATCTTCTGTGGCATTTTTCAGATATACTTTCTTTCAACTACTTTTTCAAAATTGAAGCTAAGCCATAGGGGCCTGTAATCCATAGGATAAAGAAGGTTTTGAGAAACATTTAAAGACCTGCTTGCAGGAGTATTTTAGTGAACGGCTTTGGGAAGCCAATTATCACTTTTTGAGTTAACTGTTTAGAGTTTCTAGCTTTTCACTTTTTCTTTCTACCTAAACTTGCCTCACACCTACAGTCACAGTGATTCTCCTTGCTTTTGGTTCTGTGATGATACAAGGAACAAGAAGCCTTTAATTTTTAAAGTGTAGCACTGCTGACATTTGTCATCAGGTTCTGTACCCTCAAATCTACCCCGTTTCTGGTGAGGGCTCATAGGAGTAATGCTGGCTTTTCATTTTAAACAGGAATGCAGTCCTGATGGTTCTGTAATAAGACTAAAAAGGGCCATGTTGGAGTGCAAGGCCTCAGCACACCTCACGCTGATTCCTTCTGGCTGGTGTGCCTCTACAAGTCCAGGCCTTGTGGAGAGTTCAGTCCCTGCTGTCAGTCTTGGCCTCCCTGAGGTGCGCTTGGTGTGCATTAAGGCATGAGGTCATTGGAGGAGCAATTTCCTATGTCTTGTGAAAAGTGCCCTGAGCATATGATTGAGGGTCATAAGTGGGTATGTGGAAGCGACAGTGGCTGGGAAAACTGAAAAGGTCCTAAAGAAGCTAATTGGAGTTCAAGAGGCTTTCACAAGTGGTACTATTTCAGCTGGCACTCCTACTGCTGGAATACAAAACATCTGACCACACAATGTAGAGAAAGAAAGATTTATTTGCTTGCAGATCTGCAGATTTCAGAGGTTTGGTCCATGTCAGGCTGGGTCTGTGGAGCTCAGGGCAGGCAATGGGAAGCAGAGAAAGGGAGAGAGCAAGGGATCTGTTCTCAAATCAGTGAGGTCAGTAGCAAGAGAACAATCAAGGGGATTCAAAGACACAAACACAGTTCCTGATGTCATCATTCCTCCTGCCACAGGACTCACCTCCTCCAGCCACACTCCACCTGCCTAGGTCACTATCCAGTAAATTCATTATAATGGAGGTATCCACTGATAATATTATTTATATCAGTTCTGAACATTAATACATGAACTCTCTATATTTAACCAAAATAGATACAATGAATTTATCTAGTGCTATTAACCTGGTTTCTATTCACATTTAATTTAGATATTCATTTGCTTTTTACTTTCAATTTTCCTTTTCACCAAAGACAGGAGGAGAGAAAAACAATAAAGATGAAGTGACTGCTTGGTAGCATAGATCTAGAGTTTTAAAATGCAATATGAAAATCTGTTCTAATTGTCATTTAAGCTATACATATTTGACAAGATGGCTTATGTATCTAAATTTGCTTTTACCATTGTAATTTTTATTTTTAATCTACTTGTACTTCTTCTAGTTTATGTTACATTATTGAAGCTTCTACTTATTTTATTTTTTGGCTAGGTTGTAAACTTAAGCCACATTTTAATTGCTTTAGTGGTGACCTTTATTTTTTATTATACATACATAATTATGTGGTTTTCTTTGTGTGTATGTGTGTGTGTGTGTGTGTGTGTGTGTGTGTGTGTGTGATACTGAGGGTGGAAAACAGGGGCTTTTCTACTTCTGGGCTATACTCCCAGACCTATTTTATACTTTATTTGGAAACAGGCTCTCACTGAGTTGCTGAGAGCCTCACTAAGTAGCTGAGGCTGGCTTTGAACCTGTGAAATCCTCCGATTTCAGCCTCCCAAGCTCTGGGATTACAAGCATGCGCCACCATGCCTTGCTCTAATTATGTGGTTTTCTAGATACTTTTTCTGTTTCTCTCTTCCATTCAAACAGCTCATCGGCCTTAGTATATATATTTTTAACTCTTAAATGCCACCACCCTTTGTGCAAATTTGATTAGTTGTACTTTAAAATGAATTCGGTATTTTATAACTAGTCAATAAAATTCACAATTTAAAATTTTTTAATTGGTGCACTGTATTCATACATCATAATGGGATAAAAAAAAAAAACTTTTGTAGACATACATGCACACATCGCCCAGTTAGCCCCTACCCAATCTCCACCTTGTTCCCTCCCCATACCTCCTTCCCATGCTTGGCTTAGTGGTTGACATCTAGTATTATAGCAATTTATCCAAAATTAATAATGATAATCTCACATAACAGTTTCATTTGTCTGATACCAAGCTTTTGATGACTTAAAGATAACCTTTCAATATTTCTTTTTGCTTTCTTTCTTACCAGAGAATAGTTTTTCTTTTTTCTTAGGTGAAACTATCATACATTTATTTATTTATTTTTCAGAAAAAATCTATCCTAATATGGAATATGGACTCTAGATACCCAAAACGATCTTAAAAAAGAACAAAACTAGAAGATGTATATTTTCTGATTTCAAACCTTATAAAGCTACAATAACTGAAACAGTGTAGTACTGTTATAAAGGCAGATATATAAACCATTGGAGTTAAGTAAAAGCCTAGAGATAAATTCTTCCATATATTGTCAAGTTATTTTTGACAAGGTTTCCAAGAACATTTGGTGGAGGAAATAATTATCTTTTAACTAAATATTGTTGAAAAATAATAATTACATGAAAAAGAATAAATTTGGACCCTTACCTAACACCATATACAAATATTAACTCAAAATAGATAAAAGACCTAAATATAAATCTTAAGACTATAAACTTTTAGAAGAAAATCTGGGTCATAAAACCTCACAACATTGAAATTGTCAGTGATTTCTTGGATATGATGTCAATGGCACAGGCAACAGAAGGGTAAACAAACTCCCTAAAAAATAAAAATATATTGTATATCCAAAGACAATGTAAACAGAGTTAAAAGTTACTGATAGAATGGGATAAAATATTTCCAAATGCTATAGCTGAAGGTATATTAATATTCCAACTAGAAATCCTAAAAATTAGCAACATAAATCAAACAATACAATTTAGAAATAGGTAAAAGACTAACATAAATAATGAATCTCCAAAGATAACCAATCTTAGTTGTCTGTTGGATGGAAAAATCTTGTTTCTCTGGTTCTGGTGTGTGTTACCTATTTCTTCTTCTTCTTCTTCTTCTTCTTCTTCTTCTTCTTCTTCTTCTTCTTCTTCTTCTTCTTCTTCTTCTTCTTCTTCTTCTTCTTCTTCTTCTTCTTCTTCTTCTTCTTCTTCTTCTTCTTCTTCTTCTTCTTCTTCTTCTTCTTCTTCTTCTTCTTCTTCTTCTTCTTCTTCTTCTTCTTCTTCTTCTTCTTCTTCTTCTTCTTCTTCTTCTTCTTCTTCTTCTTCTTCTTCTTCTTCTTCTTCTTCTTCTTCTTTTTTTTTTTTTGGTGGTACTGGGGTTCCTGGTAGCTCTTCGACCTCCAGACTACACTCCCAGACCTATTATATATATGTGTGTGTGTATATATATACATATATATATATATATATTTTTTTTTTTAATTTGGAAACAGGGTCTCTTAAGCCAGTGAGACTGGCTCCGAACCAGCGTGATCCTCCTGTCTCCGCCTCCCAAGCGTGGGGATTACAAGTGAGCACCACCACACCCAGCCTTACCTATTTATTCTTTGTAGTTAATCTCTTTGAGTATTTTCTCTAGCACTGGTTTTGCTGTTTGTCATGGAAGCTTCTTATTTCCCCATCTAATTTTTTAGAAAATTAGAAAGTTTTGCTGGGTAGGAAATTTTTGGCTGGAAGTTGTTTTCTTTCAGAGTTTGGAATATGTTACTCCAAGCCCTTCTGGCTTTCATGACTTGGTTTGGGAAGTCTGGAGTGATTCTAATTGGTTTGCCTCTGAATGTCACTTGGACCTTTGTTTTTGTTACCTTTAAGATTCTCTGCTTGGCTTCCACATTGGTCATTTTGACAATTATGTGGCATGGGGATCCTCTTCTCCAATTCTGTCTAAAGGGAGTTCTGTAAGTTTCCTGGACCTGTGTATCGACCTCTTGCCCATATTTCTTCAATGTCAGATGCCTGCTGTTGGATTTTTTTTTTTCTTCTAAATTAGAAACTATGCGTTCATTTTTGGAGTGTTCATCTTCTAGGAGCAAGATTCTATTCTCCATGTGGTCTTATCGATTGTTTATACTTTGAATTGAGGCCTTTACTTCATTGATTGCGTCCTTTATCTCTTTTTGGCTCTCTCTGAATTCTTTTCGAAACACCTCTATTATTTCTACAGTTATTTTCCTGATTTGATCTTCTAGAAATCTCTGAATTTCTGTTTTATTAGGTTCTGATGTTGTGGGGTTGTGGGCATTCATTGCTCCATTGTTATTCCTTTTTCCCATGATTTCAGAAGTTTGTGTCTTCTCTGGGTTCCTCCCTGGGTCACTACGACTTCAACTTAAGGTGTTCTGGATCCTGAGTCTGTGGTATCTCAGTCACCACTACTCCTTTACTGGGTTGTATCACAAAGTCTTAGACCCCGTTAGTCAATCGAGGCTGCTTTAGACCATGGGGGGGGGTGCCAGGTTGGGTGTTCTCCTGCGGGGAGTTGTGACTATGGTGTGATATCTCTGCCACTGCCATTCCCCCACTGGGTCAAGTCCCTGGGAGTACAGTACTGGGATTTCTCCTCTAGGGGCCACAATTTGACTCACTGTTGTTGAGTGCTCTGATGGAGGTGTAGTGGACTTGGTGAATTTGCTGCTGCTGCTGCTGCTGCTGCTGCTGCTGCTGCTGCTGCTGCTGCCGCCGCCGCCGCCGGTGGCAATATGGCACCACTGCCACACCCTCGGCTGTGAGGCTGGCGTATTTCTCTGTTTTTGAGCTCTGCTCTGAGTCCCTGCAGGGTGTGCTGAGCCTGGCCCCTGGGAGCTTTAGACGCTCTCTGCGCTGAAAAATCTGCCGAATTCCACCCGGCTGATCTGCAGCTGCTCACCTCGGCTCGCTGTCCGCCGCTCCTCTCTGGAGCCTGGTGGGCTCTTGAGTGTATTGTTCTGGTGCCATCCAGTGAGCTTGCTGCTGCTGCCGGCAGTAAGGCGCTGCTGCCGTGTCCTCGGCTGTGAGGCCGGTGTATCTCCTCTCTGGCTCTGAGCTCCATTCTGAGTCCCCCTCCTTCTGGGGCCTGGTACTATAAGGGAAGATGGCATCTGCACCACTCCGTGCCACGGCTCCGGCCACAGCACTGTGGTCTGGTTTCTTTCTGGTGTCTCATTTTTCCAGCCCTCTTTTTCTCTGTTCCTTGTATTTACATTTTTTGTTTCTCTGCTGATAGTGTTTTCTGCTATGAAAGGCTCTGATTTTGTGGTAATAGAGATTGGTTGTTAGCGAGGCTCGTAAGCCCTGCTTTTCTCTGTTGCCATCTTCCCGGAAGTCTCTAAATTTCACAATTTTTATAGTAACTTCTATGCATATCACTTTTATGTGTGTATCAAATTTGATCTGCTTACTTTCTTGCTAAGCTACATCTATAACTGTTTTGTGCTTGAGGTCAGTGGGTAATTAATTCATTTTATCTACTATTCACTTTAACACTTGGACTGTAGTTGAGATAGTTATCAGATTCTTAGCTGACCAATATTTTCCCCAGTACTCAGAAAGCCATATCCCATTGGTATTTGGCATCTGCTATTGACTGTGGGAAGTATGCTGTCAGCTAAATATTCTTTCCTTTGTAAGTAATCTCTATGGAAACTTTTAAAAATTGTTTTGTCTTTATACTTCCTGTTCTGACAAGTCACTGTAATGTCTAGTTTCAATGCCTTTTCCTGTTGGGAATTTGGAATGTAATAATAATCCAAAGAATCATATTTTTTAATTCTAGAAAATTTGAACTTGTATTCCATATACATTTTTTTATTATGCTTTCCAGTCTCTTGTGCTGATAATATTTATATGTCTTAAATTAGAAACTTTCAAATTCAGATAGTCTAGAATTTGTGCCATCTGTTTTGTGATTTTAATCACAATGTTTTCCATTTTGGGATGTTGAATGGTTTCTATTTAATATCTTCCCTTTTTTGATTTATTTCTTCCTGTTTTTGTTATCTGGATCTTTTTTTTCTTTTTGCAGAAAGTCATGAATTCACCTCTCTCTCTCTCTCTCTCTCTCTCTCTCTCTCTCTCTCTCTCTCTCTCTCTCTCTCTCTCTTTTTCTGAGTTTTCTAACATCCTTTGTCAAATTTTTCCACAAAGTTAATTTCTGTGGTAATGAATTTGTAGTTTAGTTGTTGATTTTGTTGACTTTCATTTCAGAATTTGGTTTAGATTTGATTAGAATTCAAAATTTGTTCTTTGTGTATTTGAGATTCATTATGGCACATTCTTCTCTCTCTATTCTCTTTAGCACTGAGGGCAAAGGAGCGACCTGGCCTAGGGCATGGCTTGGTTCTGTTGTGCAGTTATTCTCCTCATGATGCTTTACGACTATGTCTTCTTTCAAGGTGGCAGGAGCATTTTTTATTTTAATTTTATTAGAGTTGGAGCAGGATGACTCTGTCCTAGCTTCTGATATTAGCAGCTAGCTTATGGCTCTGCCCCATCTTGCATAGAGGGCTTTTCTTTCTGTCCCCTGGCTAAACTCTGGGCCATGACACCTCCTTCAACTCTCCAGGACTTGAGGCCTTGTAGTCTGAAATTGCAACTTATTTGGTGGTTTTTGTTTTGTTTTATAGAGATGTTTACTTTGCTTTGATCCTGAGAAAACATTTAGGCCTCACATTTTTTTTTTACTCCTCTTTACTATTTGTTTGTATATGTGATAACATTATGAACTCACACTGTCATTCTTTCTTTCTCTCCTTTTAATTGTGGTTAAAACACATAAAGTAAAATTTAACATCTTATTTTATACTGTATATGACAGAAGTGTCACCCATATGCACATTGTTGAGCAACAAATATCTACAACATTTTTCATCTTGTGAAAATGAAATTTTGTACCTACTGAACAAAAACAATCCCCTTTTCTTTTCCTCCAGCCCCTGGAACCCACTATTTTACTTCCTGTTTCTAAGAGTTTGGCTACATTAGATGCTTCCTGTGAGTGGAATTATATGAAATTTTTCTTTTTGTGACTGGCTTCTCTCACTTAGCATAGTGACAGAATTGTCTTCTTTTCTAAGGCTTAATAAAATCTCACTTAATGTTTACTGTTTTATATTTCCATCAACAGTGCACAACATTTCACATTTCTCTGTTATTACTAACATTTGATATTCTCTGGGGATTTTGTTTTTTGTTTTGTTTCTTGACAGTGGCCATTTTACCAGGTATGAGATGATGTCTTTTTAGGGTTTTGGTTTGCATTTCCCATGGCAAATGATATTGAACATCTTTTCATATTCCTATTAGGGTGTCATTTGTATATCTTCTTTGAAGATAGATATATTCCTATGTGTATATCCTTCACATATTTCTAAATTAACTTTGAAGTTATTGAGTTATAGAAATTGTTTATACATTCTAGATATTAACAACTTATCAGGTAATTTGGAAATATTTTCTCTCATACTCTAGGTTGGCTTTACACTTTCTTGATTGTTTTGTTAGTTATGCAGAACTTTAAAAAATATTTTTATTGGTGTATTTTAGTTATATATCTTAATGGAGAACCAGATGGCAGAAGCATCCATGCACACATCCCTTTTAGCCCTTCACCAGTTCCCACCTTGAAAGTGTAATAAAGCCTCATCTGTTTGTTCTTGTTTTTGTGGTGTTTGTTTTTGGTGTCACACTCAGTAAATATTTGACACTCTAATGTCATGAAGCTTTTCTCCTGTTTTCTTCTAGGAGTTTTACATTTTCAGGTCTTACGTTTAGATCTTTAACCCTCTTGACTAATTTTTGTAGGTGGTATAAATGTAAAGGTCCAGTTTCATTCTCTAACATGTGGGTATCTAGTTTTCCAAACATTACTGGTCAAAAGACAATCTTTTCTGACACCCTTAGTTAAGATGACTTGACCATTACTGTGAGAGCTTATTTCTGAGCTGTTTGGTGGTTTGTTTTTCCAAGATTGTTTTGGCTATTTGAGGTTCCATATGATTCCATTTAAATTTTAAGATGGGTTTTTCTGTTTCTCCAAAAAATGTCATTGAGATTATGACAGGAATTGCATTAAATATTTAGATTGCTTTAGGTCATATGGACTTTTTTTTGTTGTTGTTGGTACTGGGGGTGGAACCCAGGACTTTCTACCTCCAGGCTATACCCGGAGTATTCCCAGACCTATTTTATATCTTATTTGAAAACAGGATCTCACTAAGTTGCGGAGAGCCTCACTAAGTAGCTGAGGCTGGCTTTAAACCTATGCGATCCTCCTGTCTCAGCCTCCCACACCCTGGGATTACAAGTGTGCGCCACCACGCCTGGCTGGACTTTTTTTTTTTCTTAATAATGTGCTTTGATTGGTGCATAATGTAAATCATGTTAACAGTGATGTACATATGCACAGCACTTGGTCCCCCCCCCCAACCCCGTCGCCATTTCTCTCCTTCATAATATATAGTATTGAAATAGATGTTGATATATTCACAAATGTATACATAGTTAATGGTGGTATATTTATTGATGAACTTCAGTCTTTCCCCTCCAATTTCTTTAGACTACCTCCCTGGCCCCACTGAAGTTTCTCTTCCATTGTCTGGAGTACCTTTGGTATCTCAGTATCTCTCTAGCTTGTGCATATTAGGAAAAACATACGGCCCTTTACTTTCTGTGGCTTTATTTTAATAATGTTTATTAGTCTGAGCCATGAATGTAGGCTATACTTTCATTTATTTATATGTCCGGTAACTTCTTTTGCAACACACTTTCCTTAGTAAATTTAAATTCACTGTGCTGCTTCACAAAAAGCCCCAATTATTAGTAGCATTTAGTATCACTTTTTCTTACCACAGTAGATAAAAGGCTAAGACTAGATAAAAGATGGAAAACTTTACTATTTCATACAAAAGAAACTTGAGGATATTAGAAACTTCTGTTTTTGAAATACTATTGTACATCAGTTTGTTAAAACAAATCTTTCTACAAAATTTGTCTTATATAGACAATGCCCTTAATTTTTAAATTTTTGATATTTAACCAGTCTGACATGAAATCTCATATCTTTTGACATTCTATTTTGAGTTTTATAAGTGTTTGCAAAAACATGTAAGATCATCTAAATTTTCACAAATGATTACACTTATGTAAGGGGTGAAGGTGAGATATTTTCATGATACAGAGAAGGCAAAGCATAAACAAACCTCTTTCTGTTCTTATCTATACATTCAGTTACATCAATAATTTTTATATTTAAGTATTTTGAACAAAATCTTGTATATATATATTAATTCCTGATAAGTACCATTTTCATAAAGTAATAATAATTCTAGATTGTTTAAAAATTATGATTAAAATTTGTGACATAATATTTTAGTTAATTATTATGTAATGATCCTTATAAAAATATGTAAGGAATAAAATAATATTACTCTAATGACATTATTTATATTATTACATTTACAAAATTCTGTCCTATCCCTATCTAATTAACAATCTTTTGTGCAGCCCATCCCAAATTTTACCTGATGTCACCTCACTCCATCACACATTCTCTTTGAGAACCAGATCATACTTCTGAATTAATATCTCAGCATTTGGCTTCTATTTTGTTGGTGGGCAAGAATTACATATTTGTCTTTGTTTCATCATGGTGAAATATTTTCTTCAGCCACAGCATTGAGCATATTCTCAAAGGAAAATTTTAAAGACTTGTTAAATTTTAAAGTATTCCAGATATAAATGGAATAAATCCCATATGATAATGGAACAATTGATTGTGATTACTTTGGTCAAAGTTTTAATGGTAGTCTTATAAACCATTGTACAAATGTGGATTTGCCCTCAAAGTCAATCCCAGTAACCCTAAAATTCATTCAACACACACACACACACACACACACACACACATAATATATATATATATATACATACATACATACATACACATCATACATACATACATACTATATATATACATATATATAATGTATGTATGTATATATATATGTATGTATATATATATATAAAATGTATGTATGTATGATGTGTATGTATGTATGTATTTATTTATTTATTTATTGGTGGTACTGGGGTTCCTGGAAGCCCTTCTACCTCTGGGCTACACTCCCAGGCCTATTTTATATTTTTATTTGGAAACAGGGTTTCTTATGCCAGCGAGACTGGCTCCTAACCAGCGCGATCCTCCTGTCTCCACCGCCCAAGCACGGGGATTACAAGCGTGCGCCACCACAACCACCTTCAACATATATTTATTGGAACTCTACCACATATTAGGCACAATATTATATACACTTGACATCCCAAAGTGGGTAAAATAGATAAGATTTTTATCTTCTTAAAGTTTGGACTTACTGTTAAAATTAGTTGTTGTAAGGAGTTTGGTTCAAATATAGTTAGAAGGTACAGTTCACAAGACCTTTCTCACTTCTGACACCAACTCAAGTTAGTGGAAGTCCACAAAACCATTATTTTGCTGGATATTTTACTGGAAAAGATCACATAACTCACAGAAAGTTATTATTTTGCTCATGGTCATGGTTTATTATAGGAAAGAAGTACGGATTAAAATAAAAATATTGGGGCAGAGTCCAGCAGAAGTACCAAATACAGAATTTCTGTTTTTCTTCTGAGTCAGAGTGTTTTACTCCTTTGGTATCAATGGGTAGAAACACATGGAATATTGATTAATAGAAAGCACACCTGAGCCTCTATGTTAGGATATTTTATTCGGGCCTCAATAGATAGGCATGATTGATTGGTTTCTCACTTAGTTGATCTCAAACTCTAATGAATTGTTACTGATTAACCCAAAGTTCCCACCCTAAATCAGACTGTCATTCTCTGGCTAGCCCAGAGACAAAGACCACCTCCCAGAAGCCAAGGGAAAAGGCTACATCTCTTTTTGTACAAGTTTAAATTTTTTTATGCAAGTACACAACTATCATTCAGTTGAAAACAAATGTTATACTCTATGGATATACTTCTCTGACTGCTTCTAGTTCCAGTCTCTCACCTTTCTGGCTCAAATCCCATTTCTTACCAGAGCTTGAAAAAAGAAAATGAAGAAAAAATATTATGATAGTAATATCTGGCATATCTGATACATCAGCATTTGGAAAGCAAACCCATAATCAATGGCTGGGGCAAGCTGGGAGCCTTGACATTTGCATCTGGGAAAATATATTTTAAAATAATGTATTTGAATAATTTTTTAATGAATAGTTTGATGATCTTAGCATGATTACCACTGGCATTTTAGTGACTAATAATGATTAAAATATTTGCAACAGTTCTCTTTTTTTATACTGCCACCTTTGTTTACTTTACGAACTTTAAACAATTATCTCTTAACTATGAATTAGGTAGTGTGTTAATCAGGTTTTCATCACTGTGACCAAAATACTTGACATAAACAACTTAAAGGAAGAAATGTTTATTTTGGCTTGAGATTTCAGAGGATTCAGTCTGCGTTCAACCAGCTGCCTGCTCTGGACCTGAGGTGAGGCAGCTCATGATGGCTAAAGAGTGGGAGGTGGAAAGCTGCCAAGAAGCTAAAAGAGAGTGAAAAAAAAGGCCAGGGAAAGGATAAACCTTCCAAGGACACACCCCCAGGGGCCCCATCCCTCCATTAGGTCCCACTTCCTAGTGGTCCATTCAACCTTCAGTCCATTCCAGGGATTAATCCAATGACACAGTCAGAGCTGAGCCAATGATTGCCTAAAAGCCTGCTCTCTGAACCTTGATGAATTGGAGACCATGATTTCAGTACAGGACATTGCATTCTTAATGGGTTGTCCCATTCTTTATGGGATATTCCAGATCCAAACCTGAGAAGTTCTTTGTTGTTGATTTTTAAAACAAAGCAAAGCAAAACAAAACAAAACAAAAAACTGGGAGATAAAGACAAATTATATAATCACAAATATTGTTTTGACACTGCATCAATAAATAGGAATTATATTTGCATCTATAATAATGTTAATATATTCCTTTAAGTCAGCATATCTTCTAATAAGTAACATAAATTGTCATAAGAGTAGCTATAATGTTAATATATTCCTTTAAGTCGACATATCTTC
The DNA here is from genome assembly GCF_963383645.1 of Muscardinus avellanarius. NCBI lineage: Eukaryota > Metazoa > Chordata > Mammalia > Rodentia > Gliridae > Muscardinus > Muscardinus avellanarius. The sequence goes on from NC_137790.1 coordinate 81,067,357, forward strand.
TAATAAGTAACATAAATTATCATAAGAGTAGCTATAATGACAGTCACAGCAGCAATATTAATGGGTATATTTGTACAAATAATATGCTTTATTTATATTTATTATTTTTAAAAGACTTTTAAATTTATATTTTTTGGTGTGTGTAAGTGTGCTAGAGATTGAACACAGAGACCTTTTACTTCTGAGCTACACTCCCAGCCCCTTTTATATTTTTTGTTTTGTTCTTTTGAAATAGGGTCTCACTAGGTTTCTAAGAGTCTCACTGTGTTGCTGAGTCTGGTCTTGAACCTGAGATCCTTCTGTTTTAGACTCAGAAGTACTGAGATTATAGACATGTGCCAACACACCTGGCTAGATTTTTATTTTAGCTTCACAGCAACACTGTATAAGGAAGGATAGTTATAAACTCTTAGATACTGACAAAAAATGAGACTGAAAGGTTATTGATCTAAATAAGCTCATCCTGGAGAGTAGCAGAAATGGAACTTAAATATAAGTTTTAACTTCAAAAGCCTTGAATTTTTCATAATGCTAAACTACCCTTGGCCTTATGTGCAAAGAAGTGTTCCCTTTGTGGAGTGCTTTTCATTTTCTCCCACTGTTTTATATAGTCTATCTCATTTGTGGATTGCAATAACTGATATTATTATCGCTAGTGACAGAGGTACATCTGGGAAAGGGGAAGGTTAAGTGGCTGAAGTGATGTCACTCAATAGCGGTAAAGAAGGTTGGGAAAAGTATGTGCCACTCTCTAATGTTACAATTAATGCCAAAAGCAGGATTCTTTGAATACCAGGGCAGCTTATAATCTTAGTTTCCATGCTTTTATTTGAAAATATCAAGAAAAACTATATCCCCAATATCAACAAAAGAAAGATCACTTGATTAATATTTATCTTTTTTGCACTATTTAGAATTCAGCAACCTAGTTAGACTTGTTTCAAAACAAAACAAAATTAAAAGGCTGAGGTATAGCCCAGCAACACAAAGCAAGCAAGCAAGCAAGCAAACAAACACAAATAAATATAAAAATAAAAAAGATAAAATTCCACACCTAAATATGGTGCTTGGTGAGAGAATTGTTGAAATTGTGAAATTGATTTTATACTGAAAAAACGAAGTCAAGAGTATATTGAAAAATATGGAAGATTTTGTGGTGAGAGCTGTATAGAAACTATTACACACCTGCAAGGTGGGACCATAGGAGACATGTATCTGTATGTCTCCTTTATTTTGTTAGAATTCTGATACTTTCCCAGCCTATCAGGTACAAACTCTATCATTAGAAATGTAGATTAATATCTCTTATAGCACTGAATACTGCAATTCCCCTGTGAAGCTGAACTGATGGAAGTATCATGCAGTTCAATTCTGGTAATAATTCATTTGGTCATCAGGTCTTAATGGTCTTCATAATAATTTTCCTAATTGGGACTCTACACACTTTTCATTCAGCTGCTACTTCATCTTTGAATAGGTTGTCACCGTCCTATTGAAGCTTGTCAAGCCGTGAGTGATGGTTTGCACCTGTAATCACAGTATTTTGGAGGCTTAACAAAAAGATGGAACACAGGTTGACACAGGTTTGAGGCCAGCCTCAGCAACTTAGTGAAGCTCTCAGCAATTTAGCGAGGTCTTTTCTAGTAAACAAGGGGTGTAGCTTAGAGGTAGATTGCCCTTAGGTTTACTATACAGTAACACACACACAGAGTAAATAAATGAATAAATAAATAAACAAACAAATAAATAAAAAGTCATTTTTGCTAGTCATGTGCCTCCTGAGTTGAGGTTGATACATTTTTAGGAGCTGATGTGCCATATATTTTTTTTTTTTTTTTTTTTTTTACTAAATAGTACATATAAAAGGTAAGGGAGGAAAAAGACTAATCAAGACATCTTGAAAAAACATTTTGTTATTACAGTTCATCTATCAGTCAAAGAATTTGTTACATCCTGAAAAGATATGTGAAATTAAAACAAAAATAAAAACTTAATTCCTCTTGGAATCTTATGAAATCTGAAGTCTATACAAGCTCTTTCTTGGGACAAGTGCTTACTCTGGAGAGAGTAGAGGAAGAGAGACAGAGGCAGACAGAGACAGAGATAGATGACAGAGACAGAGACAGAGACAGAGATAGATGACAGAGACAGAGACAGAGAGACAGAGAGAGACAGATACAGAGAGAGACAGAGAGACAGAGACAGAGAGAGACAGAAAGAGACAGAGAGACAGAGACAGAGGGACAGAGACAGAGAAAGACAGAGACAGAGAGAGACAGAGAGACAGAGAGAGACAGAGATAGCAAGAGACACAGAGAGAGAGACAGAGACAGAGAGACCGAGAGAGACAGAGAGAGAGAGAGAGAGAGAAAGAGAGAGACTGACTGACTTTAGTCATTAAGGCCAAAGGATTCATGGAATTTTAAAGTTAACAACACCTGGATAGAGAAAAGTTAAAGACCCAGCCACAGAGTTTGTTCAACAATTAGATTAGTAAATACTTAATTTACATCATTTACATAAAATTTTGTCTCCTTATTAGCTTTTGGTTTCTGTGAATTTTGATTCATTTCTCTTAACATCATTACTTCTGATAAAAATCCCCTTGTCCCAGGGTAAGTAAGAGTCCTCCTCCAACCCCACCCAACCATATAGGCACTGGTTCTCACCACCTTTTCTCAAACTCTGGGTGCCTGGAGCACTCCTATACACCCTGAAAAACTCCAGGAGAGATGCCCTCTGTAATTTTGAAAATAAGAGCTAGGAAAAAATAATTTTTTTTTTTTTGCCTGGCATGGTGGCACACACTTGTAATCCCAGTGCTTGGGAGGTGGAGACAGGAGGATCGCGCAGGTTTGGAGCCAGCTGCGCTGGCTTAAGAGACCCTGTTTTCAAAAAAAAAGAAAAATAAGTATAAAAATATAGCCCAGAGGTAGAAAGGTTTCCAGGAACCCCAGAACCACCAATAAAAAAATAAATAAATAAATAATTTATTTTGTCTATTTCTTTTTAATCCTGTATGTACTAGTTAACTGAAACTAGATTATTCTTTTCAGCTGAGAAAAAGAAAATGGGGAATCCTGTCTGCACAGGAATCTTACACAGTGACTTGCAAACATGTGATATGGATTAGATTGCCTTTCTCCAGAAAGAATCAATGTGGTGTCAGTATATTTTCAGTTGGAATTAGGTTACAGTATGCATCTACTTCTTCTAAGGTGATACTTTGCACTTTGACATTTATCAGTATATATTCCCTCTTATTTTTGTTAGAATTAGTTGTTTTTATGCTTTAGCCTATATCAGACTCAAGCTCTTTGAAGTTAAGGATCGTATCTAATGTTGATTAGTATTTTTCATAGCACGGATCAACACAATTCCCAAGTGAAGGCATCTGTTAAAATCTTGTTGAGTGAGTTGATGAGACATCATGCAGTTTCATTATGGCAGTAATTCATTGGCCGTCTGGTCTAAATTGTCTTTGTAGTAATTTTGCTGACTGTGCCTCTATGCACTTCCAATGCAGTTATAGGCTCACCTTGGAATAGGTTGTGGCTTCTCTATTGTAAAATAGTAAGTAATGTCGGTTTTATTCCAAGATTTTATAACTTCTGGAAATTTTAAAGCCAGTGTGTTAGCTCCAAGGCTAGCCTTAATTGTAAAAATTAGCATCTGGGTTCCTAGTAACATTTTTCATTGAGGACTAGACAAGATTCAGCTTCTCAGAGCAGCACTAATGAGGACCTTTGCCTGATTCATTTGGAAATAATACCTAATTTTACATTTTTGCTTTCCATTTTCCATTAGGTTTCATTAGGGCAACAGATGGTCATATTTTCAAGGTTTCTAGATTGTGCTTCTTGAGAGTTCAGTGAATCGGGCAATATTAAGTGGCATTTTTAAAATTTGAGCATTATAAATTAAACTTAATAATCTCTGTAACTTATATTTGCAATAAAATTGGAAAAAAGTTTAGCTTTCTAGGCTCAATATTCTTATATATAAAATAGGTATAATAAAGAGCATACTTATAAGATTATAGCAAATATTAAATGAAAAGATTTGTAAAAACTAAAATTCACTGTGTAGCATAGTCCATAAGTGCTGGCCATAAGCAGTAACAGTGGTAGCAGTAGGCATATTAAAGACGATTATCAGTGTACCATCAGTCAGTCTCTTACCATGACTCCAAGAAATTTATACAAGATCAAGCCAATTTTTAGTTATAGTGGTGGTTTCTAGTCCAATGCCTTTTGCCACCACAGCCACGGGGTTTGATTACAGAGTATTTTTTTTCTAATTAGACACCTACGGCCCAATGGTTGACTTTATCTGAAAGAGAGTAGCGGTTTTTTATTTATTTATTGTTGTTTTGTTTTTAACTGAATTTGAAGCTGAGGAGTATAACAACCTTAAAACTATGAGGATCTGAGAATGATTCCAGCATTCAGAGGAGGTTTAGGTCAAAAGATGGAACAACTAGGTCTTGTTTACATCCTTTTTATTTGTATATAGACATACTCTGCAAACAAGCTCTACCCCTGAGTTTCCAGTTATAGGGATTAATAACTATTCTTGTATAAACCAGTGTCGGTTACATTCTTTTCTTACCTGATAAACTGATAAGGAGATGACGATTTTCAGTGTAGTATGACATTCCTAGAAAGACAGGACTCCATTCATTCAACAGGCTTTTACAATGGCCTCCATCTGAATAAAAAGTTTTGACCTTGCAATGGATTTCTGGTCTGGCATGAATTCCAAAAGATATTCCCTGCCCTTATTAGTTATACCTTCCCTTTCCAAAGCCAGAGTAAAAATGAGCAGTTCTCATATTTAAATGTTTCTTGAGTTTATAGCAAGCAAGTAATCAAAAAGTATAGATCAATTATATTTTTCCTTTTTTCTCAGTAGCATCAGTTATTCATCTTCAGTGAACTTTATTTGAAATATATCCTCATGATACTCACTTAGAGAGGAGTATACTCATAAGTCTATAATGTGTGACTTTTATGGAATTCAGGGAGAGGTCAAGAGAAAGAAATTATATCAGTGCAATATGCAGAGAAAATTCAGTAGATTTTTTATTGAGACTTATTTTTCATATTTTAGTTGAATTTATTTTATTTTTCTTTTTTTGTGGTACTGAGAATCAAACACAGGGTTTCACACCTGCTAGGCAAGTTCTCTACCATTGAAGTACATTACCCAGACTTTGAAATTTAAGTGGAACCAGGATGCAGTAAAGCAGAGAAAACAAAAACAATTTGTTCTTATAAACAAGACCACAGAGAAGCTGGCTCTTTGAATGGCAAAACTAAAAAAAAAAAAAAAAAAAAAGAAAAGAAAAGAAATAAAAAGCAAATAAATTGTAAGTTACCAAATAGAAACAATGGTAAATAAAGTCAGAGCCCAAAGTACTATATTTATATATGAATTTATTTATTTTTACTTTTTTGTGGTACTGGAAAATAAACCCAAGGTACTATAACTCTGAGCTACACTCTCCAGCCCCTCTTAAATTTTGAAACAGTATCTCATTAAATTACTGCACTCTGGCCTCAAACTTGTGTTTCTCTTGTCTCAACCTTCCAAGTACTGGGATCACAGTTGTGTACCACCAGGCCTGGCACAGTAGTGCATTCTTTTCAAGTGCACAGCCTGCTGTATTTAAGGTATACCTAAAGTGTCTTCTGTACAAAAACAGAACAAAAAAGCAATTAAAATTTAGTATTTAAGTTGGAGAAAATGGATTAGATGCATAAAAATGTAAGTGACACATATTTCAACCAGCTCCACTGGAAAGAAAGAATTTTATTTTGAGTCCCATTGGGTAAACATATGTCCTGGTTCATCCAGAATAGCTCCAGTTTATGCCCAGTGTCTTAGTACAATTATTGGTTGTACTTACTTAACCCACAAAAGGGTTCATAATTAAGATTTGTGCAGTTGTTATGCGATCACCTTGCACGTGGCTTATATACAATCCTACGTAAGATTCAGTTCTTAATTACTCCCCTAGGGACTTACCTTCAAATACTATCACATTGGAGATCAGGTTTCAATATATGCATTTTGTAGAATACAAATATTTAATCCATAGTAAAGGTTGGTTAATAATAAGAGGAGGATGGATATTGGGCAGACACACCTCCTCAGACCATTAATTCTAACTGAACATAGTTCAAGATTTAGGATAAGAGAGAAACTTAATAAGCAAGCATGTTGAAGCATAGATATACATGTGTAGTCTTTTCAGTAGGTTGTATAAAATCTTTTGAAAAGCCTTAAATATTAGTTAGAAAGTTTATGAACTTCTACTAGGAAGCTAAATACTGAACTTTAGAGGCTATACGGAAGAAAGATAACCTCTAATTTTATTAAGGTCCAAATAAATTAAAACTTACTTGGGATTTGTCCAGAAGCTTTCTGCTTGTTGAATTTTCATAGCTGATTGCTGGATATTTTCTCTGAAATTTCTTTCTATAGCTAGGGCAAGAATGAATAAGCATCGCTACTTCAACTTTTATTCTTCTGTCATCTGTTGCTAGATGAACAAAGGTTCTCTCTATATGCAACAATGAAAGGTCATAAGGAAACTGAAAGCCCCCAGGGAGAAGCACACAGTGATGACTGCACCAACGTATGTGCTTGTGAGTTCAATAGACTTTTCCAAAAAATACGGGAATCCAGAGGTTTCTCATGCTCTCATCCAGCCAATCACTTACTATCTATTTATTTAAAATTAGTAATGTGGCATAATGGCCACATAATTAGAATTAGTAATGTGGCATAATCCTACAGGTTGAAAACAAAATTAGAACAACAGAACAAAAAATTTTCACTATAATAGAAGAACCAGAAAATATGTAAACAAATACATATAAAAATTATCTGGGACTAATGGTGTAAAAACATAAATATATTTCTGAAATAGAGAATAATAAGGAAGTTATACATTTGAAAAAATTGCCATAAAATATATTAAGCATATGATATTTAAACTAAAATCTAAAAAAATAGAAAGGAGAGAGAATCAGGTACCAACCCAGAAGGGGAGGGGATACTAGCAGAGGGAAGAAAAATTTAAAACATTAGCAGGAACAAAATGTTTGTAAACCTCCCAGTACTCATTCATTTTCATTTGTTCACCTATTCAATTTTATTTATTTATTTATTTTGGTGGTACTGTGGTTCCTGGAAGCCCTTCTACCTCCAGGCTACACTCCCAGACCTATTTTATACTTTTTATTTTGAAACAGGGTTTCTTAAGCCAGTGCGGCTGGCTTCGAACCTGCGGGATCCTCCTGTCTCAGCCTCCCAAGCGCGGGGATTACAAGCGTGTGCCACCACCCCAGGTCACCTATTCAGTTTTAAATATTTATGTTTATGTGCCAAGTACTGTTACAGATGCTCTACTTATGACAGGAGAGAAAGGCAAACACTATGGTTTTATACATAAAGATTTATTTATTTATTTTCTAAACCAATTGACTTGTCCTTAATTTTTACTTACCTTTATTGTTTAGATCTTTTTTCTTTTTTAATTTTTTAATTTATTTTTTTATTTTCATGTGGATCATATTGAAAATGGCATGCATTCAGACTGTGCTTGGTACCCTCTCCCCTTCCCACTTCCCTTCTCCCCTCTCAATAATGAGTGTCCAGGTTAACCATGCTACGTTCATACTTTTATACATATTTGAATGTAGCTCCTCCATTAATCAAACTCAGCCTTCTTTGTCTCCTACCCTTCCATTTCAGCTTTGCTGAGATTTCCCCTCCATTTTCAGGAGTCCCTCTGGTATTCCTAATACTCCCTAGTTTGGGCATATTAGAGAAAACATGTGTCCCTTCTCTTTCTGTGCTTGGCTGATCTCACTTAATATAATGTTCTCCCGGTCTTCCCATTTTCTTCTGAATGACATGATTTTGTTCTTCTTTATAGCTGAGTAGAATTATATTGTGCGTATTTCCCATAATTTTACAATCCATTCATCTATCGATGGAGACTTAGGTTGGTTTCATATTTCACTATTATGAATTGTGCAGCTATGAACATGGGTATGCATATGTTACTATATTTCTCTGATTTCAACCCCTTTGGAAAGATACGCAGGAGTGGTGTAGCTGGATCATATGGTGGATCCATTCCCAATTTTCTAAGGAATCTCCACAGTGATCTCAATAGCGGCTGGACTACTTTGCACTCCCACCAACAGTGTAAGAGTTCCTCTTTCCCCACATCCTTAAGTAGCAAAAGAAATAACCCAATCAAGAAATGGGCAACTGAATTGAATAGACACTTCACAAAAGAAGAGATACAAATGGCCAATAGATACATGAAAACATGTTCAACATCATTAGCCATTAGGGAGATGCAAATCAAAACTACACTGGGATTCCATTTAACCCCAATCAGAGTGGCAAGCATAAAGAAATCAAATAACAAAATACTTAAAGATTTAAGTTGTTAAGTGTCATAAAAGGGAAGCAGGGTTATAGAAACATGATACATTTTTCATATTGGCATAAAATTTTAAGATTTTCACTGACTTAAGTAAAAATGTCTTTGTAACTTATCTATTTTGATTTTTTCTTAGAATCCAGGAATAAGATATGTATTAAAATTCTATGCTACATAATATAATTCTTTTTTTTACTAATATGTTCAAGGGATTTCTAGGAACTTTCTTGGTTATTTCAATAAAAGGACCTTTAATGTTACTGTCTTATAACCTTAAGTCTAATTGGAAGCATGTTGCCTTCCCCCCAGTTTTTTATTTTAAAGGTTAAATTTCACACTGCATAAGACTTAATACAATTTAGTAATAAAAGGGCAAGAATTTTAATTAAAAGAGTAAGAAGTATCTAAATAGACATATATCTAATATATATATAAAGCCATATTTCCAAATATATACATAGTCAACAGCAACATGGAAAGATGCTCAACACTACTGACCACCAAGGAAATAGAAATTAAAATCCTGTGGAGATACCAATTCACACCTAGCATGATATCTATGTTTAAAAACATAATAGTACTTATAGGTGGGAAAGTGAAATGTTCATAAACTGCTAATGGAAATATTAAATGGTGTGGAAAGTTTTGAAATATGGTCTGAGATTTCTTCAAAGGATTATATAGAATTACCATATGACCCAGTAATTCCACTCTTAGGTATATACCCAGAGAGATGAAAAAAGACATCTCATGTCACAAAAACTCTTGTCATGAATATTCATGAATTATAATTCATAACAAGCCCAAAGAAGAAACAACTCAAGTGTTGATCAACTGATCAACAGGACATACGGTTCATGATTTCAAAGAGAATTGAAAAGTAAATCATTTTCCTGCATTCAATGCACATTAATAGAATTCTATTTTTTGTTTGTTTAAAGTGATGTAAAAGTGTGAATTTCCTCACAATTGGAGAAGTGAGACAAATTTTTAACACTCTGGTGTTGAATCAAAAAGTGGGAAAAGGAGTAGAAATAGTAGAATACATGTTGTCATGGTGGATCTGTGTCTTACAAACATAAACACTAAATAATTTTGACCATAAAACACTAGTTATGAGAGAAGACTTTTTCTAATAAAGCTAATATTTCCTGGGACTAGTGTTTTACTTTTCTTACTAAGCTTAGATTTTTAAATTGTTATCTGTTTTTGAAATGGTACATTTGGATAAACATAATGTTTAAATAACAAAATACATTTTGCTTTTTCTCCTTAGCTCAACTTAAATATATATTGTGAGATATTTTATAATATTATATGAATTTAAAATTGCATCTTGGGACTATTTAATGAAAAACAGATATAGAATAAATATATACATCTGTTTAGTAGTGTACATTTTAGTGCCTTACAGCTGAGCATATTACTTTTTAATACACGTTTAGAAATTTCAAATTATTTTATAATTTTAAGTATAAACATTTTTAATCAGAATTGAACTGAAGTTTGAGGCCCACTGAAATATTTATAGAAAGATACATTAAGGCATGCTTTCTATACTTAAATATTTATTTTTAGTTTATGCATATTATGACAGAAGTACTTAAGATTATCTCTAAGCAGGATGTGGTGATGCACATATGTAATCCTGAATTTGGGAGGTTAAAACAGGAGGATGCCAGGTTTGAAGCTGGCCTCAGCAATTTAATAAGTTCCTATTTAAAAATAAATGCTAACCATGGGTTCAATTCGCAGTCTCTCTCGGCCTCCAAAAACAAATGATCTCTAAGAAAATAAGTGATAAACAGTCGAGGGAGCCAAGTGTCCTCCCTTGCTTTCAGTTTACTTTATCTTTGTCATTGGTCATAATGAGCATATCAAAAGTTATAATAGAGACCTATTTTGTGAATCATGGCTATTAATCCGGCTTTTATCTCATGACATCCTGACAATTATTTTACCATCCCTCTTTTGTGATCATTACAGACTTCATTATGTCTGTTACTCAAGGCCAGTGTCAAGGTCAATCAACACTGCCTTCACTGGGTGAATCTGATGATGTCTCCTCAAAAAATTTATCATGTAAAATGTTCTATCTCTAGTTAAACTCGTGTAGTTTAATTTAGGCCATCTTCAATAAAAGAGAAGAAAACAAACACTCACACAAATATTGAAAAGTTAAAATTTTTAAAGAAGTTAAAAGACTCAGTACAATTAGCCTTAAGTAACTTCTGATGATTGGTTTGCTCTAGAGCCATTTGGTGTCCTCCTGAACCACTGCATGTCTATAGGGGTCCTGAAGCCTTCTCAGACTACCTGGTTTAAGGCAAAGAGGACTTGGATTCTAATTTTATTTCTGCTGCCAATCAAGTTTGGATATTTCCTTAATACCTTTGTGTTCCTCTTCATCTTTTAAATATTGGATTTGCTTTATCTTCATAAGTTTATTAGAGGGATTCAGAAAAATAAAATGGTAGGTAATACACTCATAGTGAACACCCAAGCCGTGTGTGATAGCACAAATCAGTAATCCTAGAATTTGGGAGGCTGAACCAGAAGGATTATAGGTTTGAGGATATCCTCAGCAATTTAGTGAAAACCCGTTTCAACATAAAAAAATTTAAAAAAGGGCTGGGGATTGAGCTCAAAAGTAGAATGCCCCTGGGTTCAATCCCCGGTCCCATTACAAAAACAAACAAACAGAACACCCAATAAATAAATAGGTCTTTCTTTCTATGTCTTATAAATGTCAAAACACTTGGTAGTATACAAAATATTTCAGTGTAGTGTGAATTTTTTTATGTATGAAAACATTTTTGGTCTATTTTGGTTAAGGAAATATAGTGAAAAATGTACTTCTATTCATCCTCCTTCTTAGGATCCTTCATTGCTTCTGTTCTTATCTTTCTCCCAAATTATCTCTGCAAACTCTAGAAGAGTATCTTACATTTGTTTCCCCTGCAATTCTGTATTTTACCACCTGAAAGGTAAAATCTCCAGTTACTGCCTCCAAAACTGCCAGTGAATTCAGGAAACTTGCACTGTAAAATTCAAAGTTTTAGAACAGTCTGACCTTAGCCCTAATTCTAGGCTTCATCTCCATTTCCATTTCCCTTTAATGTCATGGCTTCTTCCTTATGGAGTCATTTCACACTCTCATCCTACCTTTACCTGCACTCAGGCCTAATGTCTTATTCTGTATTCTGTCCTCTTTATTTTTTTTTTAATGGTCTTGACTCCTTTTTTAAGATCTGGTATAACTGCACCATTTATAGCTTCCTTGGTTTCTGTACTGAAACTAAGGAATCAATCTGCCTTTCCTATCCTTCCATAGCATTTTTCTTCTATCCCCTCTCACAGCTGTTTGTTTGTTTGTTTTTGTTTGTTTGTTTTCTGTTTTTTTGTTGCATTTTGTACTTTTTCTCCATTACTGAATTATTAGAATCTTGAAAGCAAAACCATTGCCAAATTTATTCTCTAATTCCCACCTACGAGTATCCTGCAAAGTCCCCCAGCCCATCACCCACCAACAATACCTAATACTAGTAATGGATGTGTTTGGTGCCAGTTTCTAGCTCCCATGGTCTTCAAACACAAGAGGAAGTTTTGTGGCCTGCCTGTAGCTTCCCAAGATACTACATCAGATTAAATTCCCTCAAATCAACTATAAGCATGAGCCACCCTGCTTAAATAATATGTTTACTGTATTTATGATTATTCCTTTGTATTAAAATTATACACATAAGTGGAGCTGTTTCTTTGTAATAAACTGAGGGTGATTCATTAATTTACAAAAAGCAATGTTTTTATAAAGGAAACACTAACATTTACATTATATTTTTTGGTTTACAAAATTTGATTCTATCATTTAATTCCTACCCCTGTGAAGTAGGCAAAAGTAAACTGGTGCCAGATCTTGAATTAATTTTTCAGTGTCCACTTGAAGACATTTTCTGTTGTGTATTGCTGGAAAATTGAAAATTCACTTAATTTAATTTCTTAAAATGATATATCAAGCTGGCCGTGGTGGTGCACATTTGTAATCCCAGCATTTGGGAGGCTGAGACAGGAGGATCGTGGTTCTTGGAAAGCCTCAGCTACTACTTAGTGAGGCCCTTTGCAACTCAGTGAGACCCTGTTTCAAAATAAAGAATAAAAGAAATAGCTGGGGGTATAGCTAGGAGGTAGAATGCCCCTGGGTTCCATCCTCAGTATCGCTCGCTCTCTCTCGCGCTCTCTCTCTCTCTCTCTCTCTCACGCACATGCACACACGCACACACATGCGCACAGACACACACACACACACACACACACACACACACACACACACACACACGCATATCAACAGTTTTTCTCCAATGCTTTCTTAAGGAAAATAAATTGCTAGATGGGTTAGTTGTTAGTTGTTTAAAAGGCCTTATTGGGTTTGAGCTACTGTCTGATATTTTGTTTGTTTTGCCATTAGATCTGCCAGTATTACTTACTTGCCAAATCATATTAGGTTGGATTGCTCAATTATACCTCATTGTAATGTGTGATTATGAGTTTCTAGATTTTATCTCTAAGTTGACTTGGCTTTATTTATTTATTTATTTATTTATTTACATTTTTGTGGAACTGGATATTGAATCCAGGAGCATTCTACTGCTCAGCTATACCCTAGTACCTCTTATTTTTTATTTTTAAAACATGGTCTTGCTAAATTACTTATTCTAGCCTCTACCCTGTAATCCTTCTATCTCAAGTACTTCTATTCCCAAGTACTGGAATAATAGGCATGTGCCACCACACCTCACACTTGCTTCTGATTTTTTATCAGAAGAATATTGCTGGGTGTGATTTTTTTTTTCTTAAAACTTTGAATGATCTCTGCATATTCATCAACTTCATAGTGACTTGGCATATTACTATAATCTGAAATAACTAAATAAATTTGTGGCTCATACATAGAGCTGTAAATTATAGGATAAATTTCTTAAGATTTATGATGTGTGTTTCTTGGTCTTTGCTCTCAAATCTATATTTACAAGGAGGCTATATTTTGGTGTCTAATTCTTCACAAAATGAAGAGATACAGACAGAGCCTTCACTATCTAAGATATATCATGTGAAAATTTAAAATGGAGTTATACAGCCAGTCTCAGATGAAAAATGCAGAGGGAAGTAATTGGCCACATTCCAAACTCTTTTGGGAGACTGCTCCAGCAATCCAAAATGGAAAATGAAGTTTCAGTAAAGAAAAAAAATAAAACATTCTCCAAAGAAGCATGATTCATCTTGTGTGGCAGTAAATACAACTCTGTGAGCTCTGTTATATATTTGACCACTTCACTGGAGTCCTAGTATATCTATCTCTGCAAATCAGCTTCTCAGCGGGGCCTGAAAGCCCAACCCAACTGCTTCCTATGACAACCAGCTGTTTGTTTTAATTCTGCTTGGATTATTGAGAGATCTTCCAAGTTTACCATTTTGGGCTATGCTATTCAGCATCTGGCTTTATTTTTATCGACTCTCAGTTAATTAAAGTGATTGTAGAAATTAACTAGGTTATATCAGTGGCTTTTTTTTTTTTCTAATACAGGTTGAGCAGCCATATAATTACTGTCAGGCTATGCATATAAGGGACATAGAAAATAAATAAATTTTGCATCTAGATTTGGGTCCCATCCCTAAGATTATTTTATTAAGTATATGTAAATATTTCAAAGTTCAAAAAATTCCAGAATCTAAAATACTTCTGTTTCCAAGCATTTTAGTAAGGGAAATTCAACCTATATTCACCAAAATTACGATCAAATCTTTACTGAAACATCTCTGATACTTAGGGCTTTATTTCTTAAAATGTACAATGGAAATAATTGTCAAGCTTAATTTCTCTTTGTTGTTCCACTTTGTGTCTTAATTCTACAATAGGCAGTCACAAAATATAGCTTATGTATTTATGTTCTAAATTTTTTGGCTGAGTTTTTATATATATATTTCCATCCTGTAACTTGATAATTATCAATATTTATCTATATACATTTATCTTCTATCTCATTAGATGATGCCTAAAACATAGTAAAAATTTCAAATGTATTTGAAAAAATATTTCTCTTTTCAACTATTTCATGAACTCATTTAAATACTGTATAATTATGTTTTCCATAACACTGTTAATCAGATAAAATTCTTTTACAAGTAATTTTCTCATTTTGTTAATAAATATTTTAAATAAATGAACAAGTAAGCAATGAGTCATTAAATTTTGGAGCTAGTAAAGAACATTTGGTTCAATACTTACTTTTTATATAAATTTATTTTTTAATTTTTATGTGATATGAAAATGGAATACATTCAGACTGTGCTTGGTACCCTCTCCATCTCCCTCACTTCTTCTCCCTCTCCCAACATTGAGTGTCCAGATCAACCATATTATATTTTTACACATATTTGGATGTAGTTCCTTCATTTATCAACCTCAGCCTTCTTCCTCTACCATCCTTCCAATCTAGCTTTGGTGAAGTTTCTCCTCCATTGTCTGGAGTCCCTATGGTATTCCTAATACTAATAATACTAGTTTGGGCATATTAGAGAAAACATAAGTCTCTTCTCTTTCTGTGCTTGGCTTACCTCACTTAACATAATATTCTCCAGGTCTTTCCATCTGATTGCAAATGACATGATTTTGTTCTTCTTTATAGCTTAGTAGAATTCCATTGTGTGTATTTCCCATAGTTTTGCAACCTATTCATCTGTTGATTGAGACCTAGGTTGGTTCCATATTTTGGCTATTACAAATTGTGCTGCTATGAACATGGTTATGCAGATGTTACTGTAGTTCTCTGATTTCAACCCCTTTGAACAAATACCCTGGAGTGGTATAGCTGGATCATATGGTGGATCTATTCCCAGTATTCTAAGCAATCTTTACACTGATCTCCATAGTGGCTGAACTAATTTGCACTCCCACCAACAGTTTAAAAGAATTCCTCTTTCCCCACATCCTCACCAGCATTTGTTGTTGTTTGATTTCTTTATGTTTGCCACTCTTATTGGGGTTAGATGGAATCTCAGCGTAGTTTTGATTTGCATCTCCATAATGGCTAGTGATGTTGAACATCTTTTCATTTATCTATTAGCCATGGCATAGGCACAACAACAGGTATACTAACCAGTGCAACAGAATAAAAGACAAAGAAACAAACCCACACACTTATGCTAAGTGAGATTAGTCAGTCACACACAAAAAAGAAATTGGATGGTTTCCCTAATATGCAAAATCTAGGAAGAAATGGGTAACAGGAGGAACTCTAGATGAAGGAGATCCTATAGAGGAGCAAATAAGGCAACCTAACTAAGGGGAGGATCGTGGTTCGTGGACAGCATCAGCTATTTAGTGAGGCCCTCTGCAATTCTGTGAGACCCAGTTTCAAAATAAAGAATAAAAAATAGGACAGGGGTGTAGCTCGTAGGACTAATGCCTCTGGGTTCCATCCCCAGACCCACATAAATAAATAAATAAATAAACAAATAAATAAATAAATCATATCATTCAGCTAGGTGTAGTGGCGTACGCTTGTAATCCCAGAATTTGGGAGTCTGAGACAGGATGATCGCATAGGTTCGAAGCCAGCCTCAGCTACTTAGTGAGGCTCTCAGAAACTTAGTGAGACCCTGTTTCCAAATAAAGTATAATATAGGTATGGGAGTATAACCTGGAGGTAGAAAAACCCCTGGGTTCTACCCCCAGTACCACCATAAATAAATAAGTAAACAAACAAACAAACAAACAAATCATTCTCAGCTTATACTGAGGATATTTTCTCGGCCAATTTCTTGGTGCTAACAGTGGTTCCTCTCAGAAAATGCATGTCCTTTGTTCCTCTTCTCACAGGATTCCATAATTGGGAATCATCAGGTTTGTGCTGGGGACTGAGGCCTATTTTTCTATCTACCTGATGGAAGAGGTAGGACACATTGGACTAGGAATTCTGTAGTGAAGGCTATGAAGGAATTTCCAGTTTTTCTCTTTTCTTTATGCATGATTAAGATTAAAACAAAAATACACATCTAGAAAATGCTGATTTATTTTTGTGTGCATTGCTCTTATTTATGTTCAAGGAATTTTCATGTTTGAATGACATTGGATCCACATAAAAATCTCAGACTTTACCAAACCAGTATAATTATTGATATATTAGAAAAAATGTATGTTACTCCAAAGTGTGCCTGGAAGAATGGTGAGAAGATTTTAAAGCCATGAGTGTTGTAGATGACAGCTTGTTGATGTATGGAATCTGACCAGGAGGCAGTAGGTCTATTGGTACACAAGACAAAGGGCAAATGATCCAGTACCTCTGAAAAGGAAAGTAACAAACAAAGGAGTTATACATCTGATTAAAATAGCCTTTTATATTTAGCTTTTTTGAGTTTATATGAAAAATGAGCCTGTTAAAATTCCATTTTCAAGCTAAGCATGGTGGTACACACTTGTAATCCCAGTACTTTGGAGGCTGAGAGGAGAGGATTGAAGGTTCAGGCTCAGCAACTCAGCAATGCCATCTGCAACTTAGAGAAATTGTGTTTCAAAATAAAAGAATAAAATGGGGGCAGGTGTGTAGCTTAAAGGTATAATGCCCTTGGGTTCCATCCACAGTACTAAAATGGAATTCCATTTTTCTTTGTGCCTTATAATGCTGCCTCTCATCCTAAGGATTAAGAGATGGTAGATAAGGCAATAGGGAAGTAGTTTCTACACTGTAAAGTGACCCAAGGCTGAGCATCGTGGTGCATGCCCATAATCCCAGTACTTGGGAGACTGAGACAGAGGGTTGAAGGTTTGAGGAGAGGCTCAGCCAATAGTGATATTCTCATTAACTTAGCAAGATCCTGTTTTAAAATAAAAATTAAAAATAGGAGCTGGGCGTGGTGGCACACGCTTGTAATCACAGCATTTGGGAGGCTGAAATCAGAGGATTGTGGTTCATGGACAGCCTCAGCTACTTAGTGAGGCCCTCCATAAGTTAGTGAGACTCTGTTTCAAAATAAAGAATAAAAAAATAGGGCAGGAGATGTAGCTTGGAGATCAAATGCCCTGGGTTCCATCCTCAGACCCATTTAAAAAAAAAATAGGACTGGGGGTATATCTTGGCAACAGAATGCCTCTGGGTTTGATCCTCAGTAAAACACACACACACACACACACACACACACACACACACACACACACACACACACAGAGTGATCCAAGTATTTCAGACAGTTGAGCTCCTCTAGATTTCTGTCATCTTTATTGTTTCCTTTCTTTGTTCGTTTGTTTGTCCCTTCTTTTCTTTTCTGCCTGCCTTCCTGCCTGCATTCCCTCCTTTCTTGCTTGCTTCTTCTTTCTTTCTCTGTCCAACAGAGCGAGTTTGGGGATAGCCTCCAGTATGCATGAATATGTCAGAAATCAGTGGGGGCTGTAGCTGTTTTCAGTTCTACAGCCCACTGCCTTGTAGCCATTTAGAAGAAATAATAGCTCTGTCTAATCAAAAGACATCAAGGTCTTATAACTTTAAATGATTGGGTGATAAAATGATAATATCAATTATGTTAGCATCTTTGCGTGCTTACTCAAAAATTTGGATTTTGTAAGTTTTTTAATTCAGTTTTTAATAACTCCTCTCTACATAAATATATGATAGTTTCACCTAAAAAATAGAAAAAAATATTCTCTGGTAAGAAAGAAAGCAAAAAGAAATATTGAAATGTTATCTTTAAGTCATCAAAAGCTTGGTATCAAGCCGGGCGTGGTGGCGCACGCTTGTAATCCCAGCATTCGGGAGGCTGAGACCTGGAGGATCACGGTTCGTGGACAGCCTCAGCTACTTAGTGAGGCTCTCTGCAACTCAGTGAGACCCGGTTTCAAAATAAAGAATAAAAAATAGGGCAGGGGGTGTAGCTCAGAGGTCAAATGCCCCTGGGTTCCATCCCCAGACCCACCAAAAAAAAAAAAAAAAAAAAAAAACCTTGGTATCAGACAAATGAAACTGTTATGTGAGATTATCATTTTTAATTTTAGATAAATTGCCATAATACTAGATGTCAACTACTAAGCCAAGCATGGGAGGGAGGGATAGGGAGAGAATGGGGTGGGGATTGGGTGGGGGCTGACTGGGAAAAGTGTGCATGTATGTCTACAAAAGTATGTATCCTACTATGATGTATGAATACAGTGCACCAATAAAAAAAAAAAAGAAAAAAAAATAACTCCTCTCTAAATTATGCCCTAGCATTATCTCCTTGGACAGATGAGGGAATACAGATAAAGTGATTCAACTCAAGACCCCGATAGGAGCTAAAGATATTAACTATATTAAATACTGTTTTTCTGATAATAAGGAAGTGTCATTTGTTATCTATGTGGTGTTTGAAAGTTTCAAAGGGCTTTTGGGCTTTTATATCTGCTTTTATGACTAACACACATCTCACAGAGGGACTTTTATGTTATGTTAGGCATATGTATTTATCTTTTTATTTTTTTATTTTTTATTTTTTATTTTTTATTTTTTATATATTTTTTTTTTTTAGTGGTACTGGGGTTCCTGGAAGCCCTTCTACCTCCGGGCTACACTCCCAGACCTATTTTTACATTTTTTTTTTTTTATTTGGAAACAGGGTCTCCTAAGCCAGCGCACGCGGCTGGCTTCGAACCTGTGCGATCCTCCTGTCTCTGCTTCCCAAGCGCGGGGATTACAAGCGTGCGCCACCACGCCCGGCTGTATTTATCTTTTTAAAGGATGAAAAATTAAGGATTAGGGAAGTTAGCATGCTCAAGAACACATAGATGGTAAATGATAAAACTAACAGTTAACTTTCAGTCTATTCACCACTTAAATGCAGTCCACTGCACTCTGATATTTATTTCTATTTCTTTCTTTCTTTCTTTTTAGTCTCTTTAAATTTTTGGAACAGGGTCTCACTGAGTTGTGAAGGGCCTTGCTAAGTAGCTGAGGCTGTCCTTGAATCGTGATCCTCCAGTCTTTGCCTCACCTCTTGAATGCTGGGATTACAAGCATGCACTACCACATCTGGCTGCACTCTGAGATTTCTTTATAATTTACACATGCATAGACATGTCTAATTTTTGGCAAACATTTAATCACATTGTATAAAATCTAATAGTTTCTGGGTCTTGGAGGTGTAAATGTCAAACTCTTAGTAATTATCTTATGTGTTATATAGTCTTTACTGGAGTTGCCAGATAAATGAGATGTCACTGCACCTACCAGCAAGGATCACTGCTGCTGGCTTTTGATTGGCTCCATCTGTTGCTAGGAGGAGTTGCAGACTCTCAGCAGCTGCCAGCCAAGCAGGCTTTTCTAGTGGAGTTGAGCCCAGGTTGACAGTTGCTAGAAAAGGAAAGTGTCCTAACCTGGCAAGGACGTCCTTCAAGTCAATGTTTTTGTGAACTAAGGTGGCAGAATTCCTGATTCTGATGCACTTCATTGTATGTTGTGAGGTCCTTACTTGTCTTTTTTTCTCCTAAATCTATTTTATTGCAGACAAACCATATTCACGCACTTTACAAAAAGAACATGTAAATTCCAATTAACACCTGAAACACAGAATTCAGTTCTAGCTAGAGTGAGAAAGTAATATATTGTTTGATTAAAAGAAATAAGGGCTGTTCCCCCACCCCTCAAAAAAAAAAAAAAGAAAAGAAAAGGATGCTGGGCACACATCATTTTTCTGGCAATTAGAAAAGAGATTTTAAAATGTTCCCTTTAGGATTTTGATGAAAGAATGTGAATTGTTCAATTTGGATGGCTTCCCATGTTTAAAAAATCCTGTTTATCTGCAATGTGACTGAAATAGATGCTGGGGAAGAAAATGCATTATGTTCATCCTTTCTCTTCTTGCCTTTACATATGATCTATTTGCCTGGATTGTTCTTCATCCATGCTGCTTATTACCATCCTTGTTAGTATCCTCAAAATACTTCACATATATCTTTATTTTTGGACTTGGGATAGTAAACTATATCCATACTCAATATTTTCTACATAGACATTTCCACTATTAAGCGGTTGAATGTCTAAGGCTCAAAGACCAGATCTGATGCAATTTTGAATTCCTGGCACCTAGTGCTGTGACTGGCCCCAGCAGACCCCAGTCCTGAAACCACCACCAAAAGCCCTCAGCTTTTAAGTGAATTTGCAAGTGCTTATTATGTGTCCTCCTTAGTCTTCAGATAGCTCAGTTCAGATTCAGGAGTCTGAAAGGCCAGGCTGAAAAGGAAAACTAAATAAACCACCACCAAGACAGTCACAGTTGTATCTCTGGCCCCTGAAATATATTAACTGCTTCCAATCATACCCACATTTGGAGGTATTGGAGGTATTCGAGCATTTTCTAATTTCAGAGTCTAGCAAATGGAGCACAGTCTGTTCAACTGGGAAGGAATGTCAAGAAGTCAAATGGCCCACAAGCTCTTTGACAGATGTGAAAGGAAGGCTCCCAGAGGGGACTGGATCTGCCTAAGGCCAATGGCTGAGCTCTACTTCAACACCTAGTGGCCATTCTCAGGAGTTTTTGCTCCCTCTCAGGTGTTTTGCAGAGAAAGCATTGTGCTCATTTTGTGTTCTCCATAGCACTTTCATAGCTGTGTATTTTGGATTCTCAGTTAAGTATTGAAGTAAAATAGGGTTTATCTTATTCTCTTCATCACATGGTTACATTTTTCCAATTGCCACGCGTATATAAGGAAAAAGACAACCCTAGTTTGGAGACTAAATGAAAGAAAGCAAAACTTTGCCTCTTCATCCTTGTTTCTCTCCTGCCTCCTTCCTTACCTGCCTTCCTCTGCTCTCTAATTCTCTGTTCTCCCAAGGTGAAGAATCTGCCAGCTTTCTCCAGTGGGTTGGAAAGTACAATGACTCAAAACACTAAGCATCATTACCCTCTTTATTTTCTTTGTTACTTGGGATTGAACCTAGGAGCATTCTACCTTTAAACTATGCCCGCAGCCCTTTTTTTTTTTCTTTTTTAAAGAGAGGTCTCATTAGGTTAATGAGGGTCTCACTAAGTTACTGAGGATGGTTTCAACCATATGATCCTCCTGTCTCAGCCTCCCAAATAATGGAATTACAGGCAGGCGTGTGCCTCTGTGCCTGGCTGCTAGCCTCTTTTTGAGACTCCTGAACCTTAACCACACTGTTTTGAAATGGAGGAGAAGGATTAATCATAATACACACTTGTTCATTCAACACGTGCTATTTGGAACCCCTCTCTCTTCACTGCCTGGCCTGTTCCTGCTCATCCTATAGCTCAAAGCTTCAGTTTTCTGTTGCCAGCCTGTATATGTCTTCTTTACCAAAATACTCTTTTCCACCCTAGAACTTATCACCATTTTTCATGTTTAGTTTTATCATGTTCTTATTCACTTAGTATCTGTTTCTCTAAGTAAACTATAAGTTCCACAAGGTCAGAGTCCATTTGCAGAGTTTTACAGCATTGGACACCCATCGTCATGCATATGATACCTGATACATAATGGGTGCTTAATACATTTTCACTTAACACGTGAATGGATTAATTAATTAAGGGCTAATTAGTAGATCATATCTATCTTTCTCAAGGGCTACTTAATGGGACTATGTTTCTTTAAGATCCTGCCTGCAAGATAAAAAATAACACTCAGTACAGGTTGCCTTGGAAGATTTGACTACATACCCAGTTATTACCTAGTTGTAAACTGACCCCTTCATGACATCATAAACTCCTTTTTATTGTTAATATTTATTCACAGTAAGGTTTTGTTTTGTTTTGTTTTACTTTCAATGCCTTACCTAATTTCTTTTGTAGCTTGTGACTTTTCTTTTTGGCCTAATACATTTGGCATTCTCTCACTTTAAGTGATTTCTGGACACCCATTATGAGTTCTGAAACTTTTTATGCCATGGATCACTTGGGGAGTCTTGGGAAGCCTTCAGATACCTTTTCAGAATAATAATCTTTCATGTATAAAATAGAAAATACATAAAATTACAAAGAAAATTAAACTGAAATATAGTCATCTATATCTCTAAAATTTTATATCTCATGTCTGCCTTTAAAAAGAACCTTGTTTGACCAATTGGCCTCTTAAATTCCCCACCCAGGCTCTAGTGCTAGACAGTTGGAAGGTAGACAATTGTTTGATTAGAACTGTGCTGCTGGGCCAACCCACCTGATATCTGTATTTCAGGTTAAAATTAAGGTATCTTGTAAGGTCCCTTCCAAGCAACTTTACTGTTAAACTTTAAATAACCTTTGATAATCAGTCCTAATGAGAGATATATTCCAGCAAATATCCAAATTGATCTTAAAGTCATTTACCCCTGTATTTATTGACATTAAAATGGATCATTATAAGCTGGACATGGTGGCACATGCTTATAATCCCAGCATTTGGGAGGCTGAGACCAGAGGATCGCAGTTTGCGGACAGCCTCAGCTACTTAGTGAGGTCCTCTGTAACTTAGTGAGACCCTGTTTCAAAATAAAGAATACAAAAATGGCAGGGGTGTAACTCGGAGGTTGAATGTCCCTGGGTTTCAGCCTCAGAGCCGAAAAAAAAAAAAATCATTATAATTTAGTAGATACTGTTTATTGGTAGCAAGCACTGGGAGGAAGGCTATCATGTGATAGAATAGGTAAGATTTTCCAACCAGGCACCCAATCTGCCAGTTGTATTAGGTACTGGTGTCATCCTGTGGAAGCCCTCAGGTGGCAGAGAAGACCGCTGTGTTCCCTCAGGCTTTGCTGGAGTTTCTGTTGAGTTTCATGGGAGATGAATATAAGCCAGAGAGAAAACTGGGTCCCAGTGGGAAGGGTGGAACAATAAGCACTTGGAAGAAAAATAAAGAGCATAAACACATTACACAAATACCCAACAGAGTGAGTATGCCTGTGGAAAGAATGTTGATATTTAGCTAGAAGACATGAGTTCACACATTGGCTCAGGGTTTTGTGGCTTGCCCGTTGCACAAAGCTTCCCACCTAAAATTTCATGGGACCTTCTGTTTATTTAGCTCATTGTCTGGAGTCACCCCTACTCCTCTGACATTGTAAACTCATCATGGATTGTTTCATTTAGCTGGAGGGGTTGGGGCTTTGGCTCAGTGGCAGAGCGCTTGCCTAGCACGCGCAAAGCTCTGGGTTCGATCCTTGGCCCCATAAAAAAAAAACAATTGAAAAATATATAAAAAATACAAAATCATAATTTAGCTGGAATATATTGAGCATTTTCAGTGTGTCAGTACTGTCAAGACAATCTTTTAGGAACTACAACATATCCTGGCTCCTGCCTAAAAGAAAACACGCATACAATATGTATTTGAGGAGTTCCTGTAGACATATTATTTGTTTCCATATAAATAATTATGGAGTGCTTTGCCTACTCTTTCAGCCTTTATTTAAAAGAGACTTAAATTCTTTCATTTTCATACAATATACATTAGAAGGGCAAGGAATCTTAGGGATATTTAAAATATATGAAAGAATAAGCTGGATTCTCAAGTACTGAAGAAGCACACATTTACATACATCCAATTTGTATGTTAATCACAAGCCATTCTCACCCAGAATTTCTTAGCAGCAGAATGGATTTGAATTAGCTGAGTGTAGTCAAAAGTGATATAATTTCAGCTACAAATTTTTCTCAGATGGGTGGAGCAAGAAAGCTATTCTTCCAACATCTTGGCCTTTCTTTATTTATTTTTTCCTATAACAATTATGCTTATCCAAAAACCAGGTAAAAAAATACTTTTTTGTGAAGCATTGTCTTGAATCTTCACCCAAAGCATTGTCTTGAATCTTCACCCAATAGAAATATGTGTTCATTGTTTTGTTCAATACCTATTTCTCTATTTAATCATTTTCTTTTTCTTTTCCTTTTTCTTTTTTTTTTTTTTTTTGTTCAGTACTGGGGATAGAACCCAGGGGAATTCTATCTTTGAGTTAAACCCCCAGCCCTATTTTTATTCTTAATTTTGGAACAGGGTCTGACTAAGTTGCAGAGGGCCTCACTAAGTAACTGAGACTGGCCAAGTACCTTGATCCTCCTGTTTCAGCCTCCCAAGTAGTAGGATTACAAGTGTGCTCCACCTTGCCTGGTTCAATCATTTTCTTTTTTCTTCTTCTTTTTTTTTTTTTTTTTACCTATCTCTGTCATTATAAACTCTATGAAGTCGAGGAACAGATCCATTTTTTTCTTCTTCTTGAATCATCCAATGCCAATAAATAATGATTGATTGAATGAACAAAGGAGATAATAAAGCTAAGAGAACATCACTACTTAATTCAGTGAAGAACTTTGGAGTGACTACTAAATTCTTGTGCCATGCACTGTGTTCAGTGTTGAGGGCTTATTGGGGAAAGGGTGCCTGCCAACAGGTATTAATAGTATATGATTTTGGTAACAGATTTCCTCTGTGTTATAGAATGTATGCCCAGAAAGATTTGGATTTTACTATATTTGAGAATGTCTGGAAAAATCTGTAGCTCTTAAAAAAAAATCTAACATTGGAGAATGGAATCAGCTTTTGAGAAGCAGTGAGCGCAAAGAGAACAGTGTGATTCTGCTATCAGTGCCTAAAAGACATTAGACATGTGAACCATGGCAAAACAGCACTGCTAATTTTGGGGATGCTAGAAATTCTATTTCAGTCTCAAAACAGTGATTCCTTTTTGTTCTTATCCAAACCATTTCTTACTTGAAATCCTCGGTTTTATAATTTCTTACTCATATCCCCCACATGTGAGTTCTAAGGATTAATTATTGTAAAGTACTTTGAAAATGAAAGGGCTGTATAAATTCCAAATAGTGTTGTTAAGTTGTGGGTGATGTGCCAGTGAAATATTGACAAAAGCCACCATTTGCTAAAGCCTGCATTGATGTATTAAACTCTTGCTGTACAACAGCACCTCTGGGGAGCCTTATATATTCTTTTCTTTAGATATGTGAATTGGCAATTAAAAATAATTATATTGCAGTGTTCCTTGTGATGCCAATCAAGAAATCCGCATTGAGCAACATGGGATGTGGTCTTTGAGTTCCAATTACCAAAGAGTGCACTTGACTCTTTGAAGTCTTGCATCTGAATCTATCTAGCAATCCAAAAGACAACATTTTTTTCTTTTTAAAATTTTTGCTTTATAGCGTATTTTTAGAGAAGTGAATGAATAAAGCCTTTTTGTGGGCTATGACTCAGATAGTGGGAGAATTCTATCTAAATGGGTTTCTTTCTTTTTCAATTTTCTTGAGACAGGCATGCCTATACTTTGAGTCTAATACTTTAATTGTTCTTGATAACACGGGCTGATTGAAAGTAGTAAAAGGTTAGCAGTAGCCTTGCTGTGTCAGAAAGAAGTCTAAATAGTCAAACTTGGATAGACCCCTTTGAAAAAATATATCCTGCTGCCTACCAGGACTTTAATCTATTTGTAAACCTGTACGTAAGCCTGGTTTCTCTGGGTTTGGGCTAAAACATGTTCAGGAATACTTATATCAGTGCAAATGAGATTAAAGAATGAGACTATACACCCTCAGCACTTTTTGTTTTCTTTCGAAATGTCACGTTTGGACTTAAGGATCTTTCATTTTCAAATTTGACAGTATCAAATTTAAGTGGCATTTCCTTAGGAATTATAGAGTTTGATTTGAAATTATAGATTATGAGTATGTAATAAATTTATAAGGAGCAATTATTATATGTGTAATGAAGACATAATAATGTTCCTTAAAAAAGCTAAAGAATATGAAACTTTAGTTAGAAAATAAATATTAATCTCATGTTTTGAAATTTCCTGTTTCTTATTAATTCATGACAAGTTTTGAGTATTTGGCTTAAAAGTAAAATGAAATATCTCTATTATAGTGTTTTAAAAATCAGAATTATGTTGAAATAGCTGTCAAATATGGGAGTATTTGTGATAAAAATAGTCTCCTTAAAAATTTGAAGAATATTCCGGGGAAGAAATTATTTGATTTAATATGAAATTTTTTAAAAGAGATTTACCTTTAAAACTTCCACAAATACAATCATCTAGGTTGGTAGATTTTGCTGTAGTTTCCTGTTGAAACACTCCACTCATATTTAACCAATAGTGCCCCAGCTGTGATTATACTCACCTCCTCTTAGTTGGACAGAAAATGAGGAGAGAATGTAGAGCATAATCTGTTATCTTAACACTTGGACCATCTATCTTTGAATTCTTCTTAAGTTTAACATATTTTTAAATTACTTTTTATACCTGTTGATTGCTTATCCGGGGGAGGTGACATGTCCAAGTGGCCAGCATTGCCAATATAGAGTCCTAGTCCTACTATTGGTCCAGGCCAAGCATGCAGGTCATTGCCAGAGGCCCTCCCTCAGCATGGTTCTTTGGGATGAGTCTGATTTTGCATGTCGGAAAGAGAGGTGGAAGGTAAAAGCTGGGAAGAGCACAAAGGGATGAAGTGAAGTTCCTGTCACTTTTCTTCTGGACTACTCTGAGCCTTAAAGCCCCACTATTTCATGTTTCATGTCAGGAGAGGAGATGCACCCAGATATGCTTACATTACCTTTACCTTTGTAGGACATTTAACGTATTAGAGTCCACCGGTATTAAATAAAAATGGTCTTATGGTCAACTTTTTGAGGCTCTATGTCCTAACCATAAAGCCTTTTGATGACTTCCTTACTCTGTGCATCCAAAGGAGCTCTCTTAGTAATAACGGATGTGTCTTTATAAAGAAATGACATTTTTTCTGCAGTTGTTATCTAATCTGATTAAAGTTTCTTTGCCCTTATCCATTTAAAAGATTGCTGTAGTTTATCTTGTTCTAATTTGGTTGTTATCCAGTTTCCCCCTATCTAGCTGTTATTCTCTCTAAACTAAAACATATTGGAAGATCAGAAAGAAAAAGCAAAGCATTTTAATCATTAAAAAGAGAAATTACAATGCCTTTGCATGCAATTTCTTGGACTTGTACGTGAAGAAATTATTCTGATTTCATATGCTCAAACACGGTTGTTTAGTCTTTTTGCTTAAGGAGACAGGAAGTGAAACATAAAAGGAAAATAGCAGTGACAGGAGTGAGGCTCAGGTCAAAATAGCTATGCCCCCAACATTTATGCTTTGAAATCCAAACCTCCAAGGTGACAGTGTTGGCAAGTGAGGCCCCAGGGAGGTGATGGGGCCTGGTGACTCACATCAGTGGGATTAATGCCTTTATTGAAGAGACCATGGAGGACTACCTTTTCCATCAGATGAGAACCTGGCAAGAAGATGTCATCTACAAGCTAGGAGTCCTCACCAGGCTCTAAATCTGCCACTACCGTGACCGTGTCCTCCAAAACTATAGGAGTATAAAAGTAAATTCCTATTCTTTATAAGCCACTCCATGCATCATCATCATCATCATCATCATTATTATTATTATTATTATTATTATTATTATTATTTTATAGCAGCAGCCTTAACACATAAAGACAATAGAGAACTAGGAGAGAGAAGCTACACTGAATTGGAAGCAAAGGCAGGGGAATGTTAAATATATATTAGAAAAAGTTACACATGAAAAGGAGTTTGAAGTTGCCAATCTCCAAACCTTTAATTACTCATAGATGACAGTCAATTATATTACCTTCCCAGGAAGTTCAGTTTGCTGATATTTTACTCACCTAATTTATTCTCTTCAAAAATTTCACAAAATCTGGTGTTTCTTTTGATGAGTAAGATCTCAGACTGATAACAAACCAGAACATTAGACTAATTCCTAAATTCAGTTGGCTTGAGGATGTGGGGATGGTAAGATGTGTTAAGTTTTATTTTGGAAAATTCTTTTCAAATTAGGTTCAAATTTAGCAATGGAAAGAGGACTGGAAATCCCCTGACACTCACACTTCATTTTCTCTTCTGTTAAAAAATTGTAACAAGTAATTTTTTATATAATTTTTCTTTTATTTCCCAAGAGAAAGTGTTTTTCCTCCTCTACACCCCCGCCTTTTTTTTTTTTTCATCAGAAAAACATTGCGAGGGCATAGAATTAGATTAACCGGAGGAAACTTTGATTGACTTAAATGAAATTTTTCTCCCTCACTTTTATCTCTCATTCTCATCTGTCTGGGAAAGAAATTTAAATGGAATTCTGAGAAAAGATTTGATCAAAATCACTCTCTCAAGAAGTCAGTTGAGAAGGTCCCTGTCAGGAAGAAATGAGAAATATATAGGGACACAAAATTCTAATTACCCTAATTTTATCATTGTACATTACATATATGCATCAGATTATGACAATGTACCTCATAAATATATTCAATTATTATATTTCAATTAAAATAATAATTGTGTCCACGAACACATCAAGTATATATCTACATACAGAAGTTTTTATTTGTGTGGTGAAATAGTCATGCAGAGAGAGACTGACTTTATAAACCAGAAAATTGTATAGACCCTTCAAATATTTTCTCCATATTTATCCTTGCATCTTAGACATGAAAGCAGTTATATACATATCTGCATATATAAATGGCTTTTATCTTATTTTCTTTGTTTTTTAGGTGAAAACAATGAATAAAAGAGTAGAAACCCCAAAGTTTCCACTTTTATTTATTAAGGCAAGACATTAATTAGTGCTAATTAAAGGAATTTTAAAAGCAACTGGGATCGCTTACATATAGCCTTATTATTTTAAATCACCACTAATTCCTTTTACAAAAGTTGGAAAAGAAGGTTGCTGACTCAATGGAGCATATTGTTTTATGTCTGTATTTATATATAATCATATATAATAATATAATATATATAGTGCACTGTATATATATATATATATATATATATATATATATATATATAGTGCCATACTGTTCTGTGAATACTGAAAGCAAATTAGTTAGTATACTTGATACTATGCTTAACATAAAGCTACACATTTTAAAATAAGAAGCATGGTTTGGCAATAGCTAGTTGGGTCAATATGATAAGAAAGTAAGCCCTTAGACAGTGAATTATATCATTTTGAGCATACTCCTGATTCTGAACAAAGATAATGAGAGGTTTTATATGTGGGTATAACTATGATTTTGTGTGAAATTTAGCCATTCTATATTTACACTAGGTTGTTGATGCACATATATTGAGGTTTGACTGTGAAATCATTTTCTATTGCCTTTCCATATCTACTTAAATGACATTTTGGATTGGTTTAGACACATAGTCACAGAGCTGATTTTATATAAATATCAACCTAGAAAACATTCTTTTTATGAACACTTTGGGAAATTGTTTTTAATTTTAATTAAGATCAGGAGTTTATTGTCAAAGGTTATAAGATTTTAATATTTTGTCTTAAAAACTGGAAAGAATATATTTCATAGCTAATTTATCCCCATGTTTTTATTTTCCTTTACTTACTTCTCTAGGTTTCTCATACTAATACATATTGATATCTGCCTTTTGATCTGTATTAGTAAGCAATTATTTTCTAGGGAGTTTATTTGAGGAAAAAGTAAAGTTTATGAACAAGGATCCTAGAGTACTCTCTGGCTCTAGTGCTAATTAAAAAAAGAGAGTAACACTCGTGAGAGTTCCAAACATTAAAAGTGATTTAAAAATACATACATATACATACATATGTACATATATCAGATATTTTTAGTATCCAGGTAGCTCTCCTAGTCAAGGTTTTTAAACATCAAGATGGTTATGAAAAAAGTCATTTATTTTCACATGCAATAATTAAAATAATCAACTATGGCTTGGTTATTTATTTATTTATTTATTTATTTATTTTTATTTGGTGATACTGGAGTTCCTGGAAGCCCTTCGACCTCTGGGCTACACTCCCAGACCTATTTTATACTTATTTTTTATTTGGAAACAAGGTCTCTTAAGCCAGTGTGGCTGGCTTCGAACCTGCGTGATCCTCCTTTCTCTGCCTCCCAAGCGCAGGGATTACAAGTGTGGGCCACCACGCCCGGCTGATAATTTATTGTTTTAAAACAAGGGCCTGCATATAAGGCATGCAAACATACATATATATGAATGAATACTTGTAGGTATATAGACATTATATATTTACATGCACATTACATATAGCTCTATTTTCATTTGTATGTACTTTTTAAAGCATTACAGTTTACCAGACTGGAACTGATTCTAAGATTTCCAAGTTAACAAGAAAATACCTGTACATAATTAAGCAGAATATTTTATTTTTAACAAATATCCACTTAATAGAGTGTAAAACCTGTATCTTCTAAATAGAAAATGGAATTTTCCAACTTGCCACGCAAAGAAATAAGTGTCATGATGTGGAAGAGACTACAGAAGCCAAGTCCTGCTACTTTCTAGCAGTTCAACATTGGCAAATCAATTATCTTAGAATCTAGCAGAAACTCTAAACCTCGTGCCCCTTCTTTGGGTTGTGGTGAAGAACAAATAAGATAAAATGGTACCCATAGGCAAGTGTTAAGATGCTTGTAGGCGTGTTTGAAAATAGAGCATCCCTACACTATAATTTTAGCAGGCTGCTCAGAAGTGAAGTTAGACGCCATAAAATGTCCATTCTGGCACATCAGCAATAGACCACCTGCATAAAAACACTTAAACTACTCTAAAGGACCCCATGATTAATATAGTATTGGTCCTATCCTATCACTTTAACCTGTGATACTGATGCTGGGCATCATCTAGTAGATGAAAGTTTTATTTGACACTCCTCTATGTCATAAGTCATGGCCTTCTGTCCTGTCTATAAACCATCAGCTACAAACCTATATGGCTTTTGATTACTTTCTTATGTGGACTAGTAAATCTTAATGTGCTTTTTAAAGGAATCAGGGCAAATTAGTCATCTTAAATATGGATCCCTTCACAAGGGTAGTTTTATTGTGCAAAAATGATAAATCCTAATTTGTGATATTCTAAAAAGACATTCTTTTAAAAATTAACACTTATAAATTGGTGAAATCTAGCAAGTGATAAATGATATTTTTATAATTACAGCTACCAATTATTGAGCACTTAATATATACTGGGTGGTGTGCTAGGTAAATTTTGCAGGCTCTATTTTATTTCATTATTAGCATATTTTAATGCTGTAAGTAATGTGATTAAGTCCAGATGAGTATGAACAGAGAAAAGTGAATTATTAGGAAGAAATTAATCTAGAGTTGCAGTTCAGTGTATGGTACACTATGGTGCTAGGCTCATATGGCTTCAAAAAGTTGCACCTAGGCATTGTGCTCTGCACACTTGTAATTCCTACAGCCTCTGCTTCTCTACTACTTTATCAGAATGTCTTACTCTTACGTTATTGTTAAATTAATTTAATATAGAGATATGATTAGTAGACAGCCCAAAGTCTTTAGATGAGACATTAGCAGAGCCAAGTCCAAGTCCAAGCGGCCATACAGGTTAGAGTCACCTTGGAAGTGTCACTTGATCTCTTTGAGCTTCAGCTTCCTTATTCATAAAGTAAAGATGATAACCTTCCTCTGAGGGTCACTGGAAGGTTGAATCAGGCATGGTGTTTTATTATATAAAATGCATTATAAGTGGGCTGCATATTTCTTTTTTAATTCCCACTAGGTAAATTGTACTTATTCCCCTAGAGAGGAGACAGCTGATATTTATCAAACATTTGATATGTACAGAGGGCTTTATTTGCATTAGTTAATGTTAACCACAAGTTTAGAAATTAGGAGTTGTTTCCCAAATTTTGTGTTGAGTAAATAAATATTTTAAACTGGCGAACTTTCCCACATAATGCAGATAATACAAGATGCAGCCAACAACCCCATTCTAGACACTGCTCACAGTTCTTTTTTCTTTGGGCTGGACCCAGGCCTCTGCAGCAGCCAGAAAGATTCCCACCTGTGTCTGACACAGGCCACTTGGATTGGCCTTTGTGCTTGCCTGTTTGGATTCTCCACTTGGCTGCTCCTTATTGTTATTGTTCTTGCCTTTCTTTGGACACACAATTGCTTAGATTCTCCTTTTCTAATCACTGGTCATTTTACCTGTTTTGTTTTCTTTATAGCCCTGTCACTGTCTGAAATTATTGATATGCTAAATGAAGTATTGATCGACTCCCCCTTTAAAATACAAAGTCCCTGAGATAAGGGCCCTTTTCTATATTCTTTGCTCCTTCATCCCCGTACTCAGAGTTGGGGATTGGCACAGCAGTTTCACAATCTGTGACTGTCAAATGAATGAATGAATGGATGAATGAATGAATGCTTTTCCGCTGTCTTTCAAAACCTAACAGGCTGATCAAGCCATTTAAAATATAACCTTCAATTTCTAGAATGGTTATCACTGTTTTTCCTGAATATCCCTTAATTTCCTGCAAAGATTTCTTGGTGTCCACAGGCTTAGGTATGGGTGGGTTTTGTACAGCAAGTGCACTCTAAAACAGAGTCTCATTTGGCATCTCAAATGGTGGTTCTTAGCCATGATTTAAAGTTAAGAATAAAGACATGGTACATATGAAAACAGGACACTTAGAAGACCTTAAAGATGTTTAAAATACAAATATGTACTTATATCTTGAGTGAGCAATTTGTGGACAATCTTAAAATTGCAACTCCAAATAGAAAAGTGGGTTTATAAAAATAGTCTGTGGTCTGTGTCCCTTGGTAACCAACACAAGCTGCTTTGGGGATAGATTAACCAAAAAGTACTTTATCTATTTTGTTATTGAAAACTCATTAAGAGTTGGTTTGAGCTTTACTTGATTAAGTGCATGTATCATTGCCAAAATCATAATCATGAATGCTTTATACTTATTCATGAAATAGGATGACCATGGATGAATTTTCAGTCATTTAGTGGAAATGTAATCATCAACTAAAATTTAAGTATTACTTGGTTTTAAAATAAAATTTTAATCTGACTATCAGCTATAACAAAAATCATACAATAATTTAGTGAAGATTTTTTTAATTTAAGCATAGGCATAAATCTAATTCTTAAAGGAAGATTCATGAATCCCTTGGGGTAATAGATTCTCTGTTTTGTGTTCCTCTTAAATGACACCCAGATGGTTTGTGTAATTGTGCTTCAGCTTGGGTAATATTTCATGATAACTAGGTATAACCTGCATTAATTGCTATAAATTGCTCAATTCCTTGCTGTGAAGTATTCTTCTTCCATTTGGTAATTGTTTATGTTTTCTGAGTGATGATCTTCATCACACAGACTAACGTTCGCAACCCACAGACTTACTTTTCAGAGCCCACATTGTGCCTGAGACTTGTATCGTCTACCCACAGTCGGGCCTATATGTAAGATCTAAAAATCTCCAAATGGTTCTGGAATCTTTTTTAATTCTAAATTCTTCTTTTATATTTACTTCTCGGAATGACAATGCCTTATTAAACAGTGACAGCAACAGTATTTTCTTGATGATGAAAGTTATCAAAGAAATATGGTATATCAGGAAACCCTTTTGGGCTTAGACTGAGTATCTTTTATCTGTGCTTCTATAAGGTGCTTATATTATCATAGTATTTACCACTTTGTTTTATAAACAATACAATACTCCTTGTCCAAATAGTGAGATGATCCGGATGCCCTGTTAACCTTTGTAAATTTGAGTTTCAGCATAGTTTTTGATGCACACTAATTATTAAATAGGTAGTTGTCGAACTTGACATCTGCGTGAATTATTTGATATTTTCCATTGTTTTTAGAGGCATTTTGAATTTTGCAATTATTGATTCCTTCATTGAATAACCCTACGGTCTGTTTGGGGGTCAATTGTTTTACTGCTTTGGCTAGCTATTCCCGTAATCTAGTTTCACTTGTATTAACTGTCAGAGCTGTTCTCATGTTGCTACTTCTAATCTGCTTTAATATAATGGACGAGATAACTAAGCACATGAAAATTACAAGCTAAATTTTACTTAATGTTAACATCCAAACAACTTCTGAACAAATAAGCCTTGTGCTAGGCATCATTGTGGTACAAAGAAAATAGAAGACACAGCTCCTTCTTAATTTATATGTGAAAAGAGAACTGAATTGGAGAATGAGATAATACATATGCATTAGGAAATCATGTGGTGCAGATGAGGTAAAGGAAGTAGGGATAAGGGAATTAGGAAATCAAAGAGGGCTTGAATTATTATTGTAGGTTATATGATTAGATCTAAACCTTGAAAATTAAGCAAAGAGAAAGTTGTGGTGATTGACAAAATTTAAGTTATTTGGAAGGAAAAATCTATTATACTTAAATATTTGACTTTTTTATTTTAGGCCTGGGGATTTCTAATTTCTCTTGAGTCACTGAAGGAGTTCCATTTATGCTTGATCATCAATTTTTCATTTCATCCTTATTTAAATTTAAAGATTGCTTCATCTTCTTAGAATTGGATAGAATATAAATTCCAATGAAAATATTTCAAAAGGCTAGAAAGGATGATATATTTTACACAGTCGAGCTGACTCACAGAGCATAAGCTACTTATGTCTGCAATGAACAGTAACCCTTCTGTGTATGACAAGTTCTCACAGTGTCATGGATCTGTAGCAAGTCCACAGTGTCTCCAAGTCCCCCATCAATGGTCAAGTCTCTCCTTCTCTGTCATAGAATAATCACATTATCCAACCACTCACCAACAAAATGAAGATAAACCAATCAAAATCTCAGGAAAATATTCAATACAGAAGTATCACTTTAAAATTTTTAAACATTCATTAGTATAAGTTTTAGAAAGGTTTTTCTACTCTAATCTTATTAGTTCATGCCTTCCTGTCTTATGTGCCTTTTTGAAAACCATTAAAAAACTTTTTGTTGAAAGCCTCTCCGTAAGCCATCAGCACGCATACCTAAAACAACCAGAAGCTCTAGTGGTGATTGCAGAAATCTATCAGTTCAGTTAGACTGTAGATTGCTCTGAGTAACTGAAAAAAGAAAAGAATTTTGGGGTGCTTTAAATTCTGTGTAACTCAGTAATACCACAGTGCTCCACGCTAGTAGTAACTGTGAATGGAAAGTCTTCCAACCAGTCTACCACTAATTCATATTTGGCTTGCAGGGTTTTATGATTTAGCAGGAACCTTAGGGAGCCTTACACATTGAAGAGGGAAAAATATGACTTCTAATAACTACGTCAGAAAATTCACTCTTCTCTGATAAGTGCCAGCAAGGAACACAGTTGAGGGTAAATTAAGCCAGACACCTGATGACATATCCTTTCAGAGTACTGGGATTAATCCTTTTCCCCCTTAGCTTCAGTTCACGGCAAAGCAGAGCATCTGCAACTTCATGACTTGGTTCGCTTATCACCACCTGTTGAAATTTTTCCTTGCTTCAGTAGAATTAATGGCTTTTCCTCTCTGAGCCTGCCATCCTGTGCTTATGTTACTAAATAGGCTATAGTTTATTTAATTGAATACATACCCATCTCTCTTGAACTGTGACCTCCTCAGGGACAACTCCCAGGTTGTCGTTATATCTCCCACAGGTAGGAAACAAACATCTGTTACATTCAGTGGATACACTTTTACTTGTTTGATTATCTTCTTTCTATACCAAAAAAATAGACAACCTTGAAATAGTCTGGAATCTTACTTAAATGCTCTCACAACAGGATGTATTTGCAAAGAGATGGTATTTCATTTTCTCCATGCAAGCAGATTTAATTACTAAGGGCAGCCATGAAAAAAAAAAATTGTTAATCTGACCTAAAAGGTCACAGCATGAACACCAAAAATAAAAGTATAATTAAGTCCTTGTACATTTCAGTTTTATTAGGAGGAGTAGAAAGTGAAGCAAGACATCTAGAATTTTAAACAATTTTAGGTAATAATGAGAAAAGCGCTTACTGAACTATGTTCGTGTGGTAGATCTTTGGAAAAACGCTTATTAATTTACATAGGGCATTTTAAAAGAGAAAGGCAAAGTATTTACTTTGTATAATAGTTGATATTCTTTTTTAAATTTCTTATAAAATCATTATACAAATTTCTGGGGTACTGTATGATTTATTTGACAAATATCAAACACATGTATCTATCTCCTCAAATATTTCATTACGGTGAAAACATTTAAGCTTTGCCTTTTTGAAATATACAGAACATATTTGTTATCTATACTTATCCTATTCTACAGTAGCACACCAGTACTTCTTACTCCTGTCTGTAATTTCATGCCTAATGACTAACAATCCTTACAATCCTTTTCCCTGCCCTCCTCAGCCTTTGATAGATTCAATATATGAGTAAGATCATGTGCCTGTTTAATTAAAATAATACAATGACCTGCAGTTCCTGCTCATGCAGTTGCAAATGGCAGCCTTCTGTCCTTTAGATTGTTGAATAAAATAGATCTACCATGCTGTTTCTTTCATCCATTCATCAGTTGATGTGTGTTTAAGTTGTTTTCATTTCTTGTCCATTGTAAAGACTGTTGTAATAAACATCTTAACTGAAGTTCTTAACATTCTGATTTTATTAATTTTTCGTATGTATTGTATTGGGACCATTGGATCATATGTTAGTTCAGTTTTTTTGAGAAACCTCTATACTGTTTACCATAATGGCTGCACAATAATTTACATTCCCACCAACAGTGCACAAGGATTCTCTTTTCTGTACATCCTTATCAGAAGTTGTTATCTTTGGTCCTGTGTGTGTGTGTGTGTGTGTGTGTGTGTGTGTGGTACTGGGGGTGGAACCAGGGGCTTTTCTACCTCCGGGCTATACTCCCAGACCTATTTTATACTTTATTTGGAAACAGTGTCTCACTAAGTCTCTCAGAGCCTCACTAAGTAACTGAGGCTGGCTTCCAACCTGCACAATCCTCCTGACTCAAGCCTCCCAAGCACGGATATTACAAGCGTGTGCCACCATGCTCTTTTGTCTTTTTAATGATAGCCATTCTTATAAAAATGAGGGTGATATCTGTGATTTTGATATGCATTTCCTTGATGATTATTTATTTTGAGAATTTTTAATATACCTCTTGTCCATTTGTATACCTTCTTTTTAGAAATTTTTACTTAGGTCTATTATCAATTGAATTATTATTTTGTTATTATTAATTATGTTGCTATTGAGAGTTTTTGAATTTTGCATGCATTCTGGCTATTAACTTCTTATCAGATGCAGAGTTTCCAAATTTTTTCTTTTTTTCTTTAGGTTATCTTTTTACTCTGTTGTTTCCTTTACTGTGCAGAGTAAGTTGATATTCTTCATAATTCATTGATCTAGAAAATAAGTTCTTGACATGAAGATATTTGTTTGAGATGGCAGTGAAAAGAGCATGAGATTTTCCAAAAGAGCATGGAACATTACAAATTGGGTGTATGTCCAAGTCTTTCTATTTCTTTGAGGCTCAAATGCTTGCGCTGTAAAATGAATATAATTCTAGTCTCATAGGACCAATTGCTTCTTATCCCCTAAGGGTGTGGCCATTGAATAAGGTGATTTATATTATACTTGGTGTTTTGAGGTACCAGTGTCTATCTCTGCGATTTAGTATCTTCATTTGTGAGGTCATCTCCAATCCAGAATAGTAAGTAATACACTCCGTTTCCTTGTTATACATCTCTGTAATGTATCTTTGAATAAAAGTTGCTTTCTTCATTCACACATTGCTGGATTCTAATTGGGGCTGCTCCCAGGAAGCCCATTCTGCTTTATTGCACATTCCAGTAACAAACTAGAACTTCAAAATCTGGTAAGAGCCATTTGCCTGCTATGTAACTCCAGGAACAGTAAGTTCAAGGTCAAATTATTCCTCTAGGTTTTAAGTGTCTTCAAAACCTCTTTTTAAGACTTTTCAGCCCAATGATTCTATGGCTGTATTGAAGTCAATATATCACAATAGATTCTGTCTAGAATTCATTTTTTTTAGTTCTTTGGAACTTGAGATTTGGAATTTTGTTCTCTTAAACTGTATTGATTTGCTTTGAAAATCGCTAAAAATATTCTGGCCCTCTGAAATGGTGAATAAAAGACAATTTTTCAGTGGGATTGCTTCTCAAAATGCCAAGTGGATCAATACAATTGGTGCTTTTTTAAATATTTTTTTTTTTTTTGTGGTACTGGGGTTCCTGGAAGCCCTTCTACCTCCGGGCTACACTCCCAGACCTATTTTTACATTTTTATTTGGAAACAGGGTCTCTTAAGTCAGCACATCTGGCTTTGAACCTGCACAGTTTTCCTGTCTCCACCTCCTAAGTGCAGGGATTACAAGTGTGCGCCCCCACGCCCGGCCAATTGGTGCTTTTTTATGTCCTGCCTCCTTCTCTTCCCATCCCCTGCAGCTAACTAGACTCATAGAACTTGAAAGATAAACTATAAAGCCAATGCACTGTGTTTTTACAATTAAGTTGGAAACTTCTGGTTAAGATTATTTTAAGGGCAAGGTAGGAGACAGTTGCAGTTATCTCAAAGTGTTTGGTTAACCAGATGTCTACTTAATATCAGTTGGATGTACCTAATAGGGAATTTACCCAATGACCATCAAGCTTTCACCAAAGGTAAAGGTATATTTTTTGTCAAGAACTTTCATATTTAAGCCGGGCGTGGTGGCGCACGCTTGTAATCCCCTTGCCTGGGAGGCTGAGACAGGAGGATCGAACGGGTTTGAAGCCAGCCTCAGCTACTTAGTGAGGCTTTCAGCAACTTAGTGAGACCCTGTTTCCAAATAAAGTATAAAATAGGTCTGGGAGTATAGCCTAGAGGTAGAAAGCCTCTGGGTTCCACCCCCAGTACCACCAAAAAAAAAAAAAAAAAGAACTTTCATATTTAGAATAGATACTGAGATTTAGAGTGTTGATTACTGACTACATTTTTCCAGGTTCTAGCTAGTAGATAATACAGGCAAATGTGTAACTGGGGAACAAAGTATTGGGTTTGTTATTGGTGAAAAGAGTTTTGTAGAGTTAACATGAAGAATTCAGTATTGACATGATTATATCCAGTATGAAAAGCCTAACAGTTAACCTATTGTTAGAAATAGGTTATTTTGATGTGCATGAAAATGAAATCTATTTATTTTTCATGTAATTATGTCCATTGCATTAACCAATTTAAACAAATAAAAAAATGAGTGTCTGAATGTAGACCTTGAAGACTACCTGTGGAAATAGATGTGTCAGTAAAAGGTCCTGTGTGCTATGACATGCGTAGCCACTTACAGGATCTCTGACAGAGCTGGAATGACAGAGGCATGCTTACATGTACCCTTGGGTGAGCTACTGCATCCCCAGAACTTCTTGTTTTGTGTATATTTTTTGAGACAAGGTCTTACTCAGTTGTCCAGGTTGGCCTCGAATTATAGATGTGCATCACATCTGCCCTTATTCACTTTTTCACATGTCAAAGTGAACATCAAGTTTTGACTAATAAGATCACCTGCCTCTCATAAGGAATTAAGAGCTAGATGCAGCATCTGAAATATATGTATTTTCTGTTATGGTAAAGGAGAGGATGGTGACAATTTTTTCTTCTCAGGAAAAAAATCAGATTCTCTTCCAACAAGGAGTGATTATATATGCATACAAATAACAAACTAATATTTGCTACAAAGGTAAATTCTAAAGCTCTTGAATTATATTTTTGAGTGTAAATTACCTATAGCACTGTTGGGAGTAAAGCTTGATATAAATAACCAAGCAAATAGTTGTGCTCATTCTTTAATGAAGAGTTCATTTGCCTCTCTGATGTCAAATAAATATAAAAATAATATTTGAGTCTATGAAGAAAACAAGGTGAATCACAAGTTTCTACCTAGATAGAATCACAACTGAGAGAGATTATTCTAATAATTTGTATTAATATTGGTATTATATTGGTGTTAATGTTACCAATAGTATGTACAATAATGGTATTTGTTATGTACTGATTTGTTTTCAAATAAATTAATATAAAAAATAGGTCTGGGAGTGTAGCCCGGAGGTAGAAGGGTTTCCAGGAACCCCAGTACCACAAACAAACAAACAAACAAACAAACAAAAAAAACTAGCTCTTTTCCTATTTTAGCTTCTAAATAATAATGGAACTTCAAGAAATTCTATCTTTTTCAATTCAGCTAGTATTTATGGAGTGTTCATTGTAAATTAATCACTGTTCTATACTCTGGACATATTGTAGTAAGAAAATTATGCCTGCCTTTATGGGGGCAAAGTTGTAGTTTCCTCTTTTTTGGCTTCTGTTTATTAATAAGGAGCTTCTAACTTGAAAAAATGAAAAAACTGGATATGAAAATATCACAGGATTCTTTCTTGTTTAATATTACCAGAATGTGATTCTGATATGCAATGGTTATAGCGATTAAGGGCTGAATGCCATGATTGCCAGTTGGGAAGCAGTGTGCCTTTTTTCTGAGATATTAATAGTTTTGTTACATATAAACTCTTGTCATAATTGGGAAAAACATCTTCCTATTAACACCATAAAAGGAACCAGTCCCCAGATAGGGAAACTATGTTTCATATTCAAGCTAAGCAGAATGTTCAGAATTATTTCTTATTGATTTTCTAATACAGAAAATTATTCTAACCAACTAAGGAATGAGGCTCTAGCAATGGCAAGGTGAGTGATATTAACCTACACTAATGCGGCAATAGAGTTTGGGATCATCTGTAGATTCTTCTTAATTCTATCAGGGAATTTAATGAGCCCTGGAAGGAGTAATCAATCTTCATAATCTCATGAGTATATGATACTAATTTGCATCTACAGAACAAACTTTATAACTTACTGTAGTCTTTACATAAAAACTACAATCATAGGGTTCCATTATGAGCTCAAAAAATAACATCTTAGAGATGACTTGATATTGCTCATGCTGAAAGGAAGTATCAAGTTGGTCAAAGAAAAGGCTTAAGAGAACAAATCTGGAATTAATAAGCAAGCAAATTATTTATCAATGTTCAATTCTTAGTATTCATAGATTATAGTCACTGCCTATAATATGTGTCTATAACATGTATAGAGTTGTAAGTAATTTAATATATTCATTTCATAGTGTGATAAATGATTATCCAATGTACCTAGCAGTATGAGAAAACAAAGATGAAGAGTGAAAAATATTAGTAAAGGCTTTTGAGAAGAAATAATAGCTGAACCATGTAATGCAAAATATCGGGTCTTTTGTTCTATGGAAAAGAGGAAGAGCATTTCAGGCAGAAGGAACAGCAAATATAAGGAAGGAAAAAAAATTAAAAGTATGTGGTGTGAGCAGCGGAAAGTGAAATTCTGGTTTCCAGTCCTATATATAGAAAGTATGGAAGTCATCATTCCCGTTTTCACAACAGAAAGAAAACTGAACAAGCCGAAAAATCCAAAACTCTTCTTTGATTCATCAGAGAATTGAGGTCACAGGGCAAACAGCCTGATAAAAATTGGGGTTATAGAAAAATACGGATAATCTAAGCTTACCGGGAGCAGAAACTGCACTTAGAACCTTATAAAAAGCAAGTGACTAGTTGCTAGAGACTGAGTGGGGACTTACTCATAAGATAGTAACTCTTGGGGACCTAGATGGGTGGGTGAAGGCACACATTCATGAGTTTTATGTTCATAATCTCCACCAGACTGTCTAGGAGTAGATTAGGGAAAATACCTACTTGCACCAGTGATAAGGGGAAAATAACCATTTTGAACTATACCCAGAACACTTGCCTTTATTAACAAATATCTGCCTGAACCACTAAAACACTGAGACTTAATCATAGTACTACAGAATGTGTTCTCTCACCCAACACCTATTACTACTTCAATAAGGTCTCTGTGAATAAGACCTCTTCAGAATTACAACTGAAAAGAACAGCAAGGACCACATATGATTTAACAAGGTATCTTTAGGGAAGCACAAGGACAAAAAGGGAGGGTACGGAGAAATAAGGACAAAAGAGGACATTTTAGCCTCTGACAAATATGGCTATAGCAAACAATAGTCACCGCCTAACTTCTGGCCATGTAAATCCCATACAAAAAACCCATTTACCTCAACCAAAAATTACAAGTTGCGCTTAAAAGGCAAAAAAAAAAAAAAAAAAAATACAGCTTAAAGAGAAAACTAAGGACCAGAAGCAGATTCCAATATGGTAGAGATTGAAGAATTATCAGACCAGAAATTTGACCTAATTGATGATTACGCTGTCAATGTTAATGAAAAGGTGTGTAGTAGGCAAGAACGGATGAGAAATATAATTAGAGAAATGGAAACTAAGAAAAACAAACCAACAAAAATGCTAGAAATAAAAAGTACTAACAAGTGAAAAAATGCCTCTTGTGGGCTCCTTAGTAGACTGGGCATAGCAATGGAAAGAACTAGAGAACCTGAACATATATAATAGAAACATCCAAATAGGGAAAAAATGAGAAAATGATGGAAAACAAGTAAAACCACCCTTCAAGAAAAACAAGAATGGAAAAACCAAGAACTTTGTGAACATTATAATAGGCATAAGATATGTAAATGGGAATTCCAGAAGGAGAGTAAAGAGAGAAGAGAATGGAATAAATATATAAGGTAATGGTGGAGGAAGATTTTTAAGAATTAATTTCAGATTCAAAACAAATCCAGGCTGGGCGTGATGGCGCACATGTTTAATCCCGGCATTCGGGAGGCTGAGACAGGAGGATCGCAGTTTGCGGACAGCCTCAGCTACTTAGTGAGGCCCTTTGCAACTCAGTGAGACTCTTTTTCAAAATAAAGAATAAAAAAGAGGGCTGGGGTTGTAGCTTGAAGGCAGAATGTCCCTGGGTTCTATCCCCAGTACCACACACACACACACACACACACACACACACACACACATCCAGGAGGCTTAAAGAACACAAAGTAAGATAAGTACCCCCAAATCTAATTTGGGTGTGTATCA
The DNA here is from genome assembly GCF_963383645.1 of Muscardinus avellanarius. Taxonomy (NCBI): domain Eukaryota; kingdom Metazoa; phylum Chordata; class Mammalia; order Rodentia; family Gliridae; genus Muscardinus; species Muscardinus avellanarius. The sequence goes on from NC_137790.1 coordinate 81,110,661, forward strand.
TGTTCAAACTGCATAAAATTAGAGGCAACAAAACTTTGTAAGAAGCCTGGATGAGATGAAGGGGTCCCTTACTTAGAGAAGAGTAAGGAAAAGAATTATATCAGATGTATCATCAAAAAACATACAAGCAAGCCGGGCGTGGTGGCACACGCTTGTAATCCCCGCGCTTGGGAGGCAGAGACAGGAGGATCGCGCAGGTTCGAAGCCAGACGCGCGCGCTGGCTTAGGAGACACTGTTTCCAAATAAAAATGTTAAAATAGGTCTGGGAGTGTAGCCCGGAGGTAGAAGGGCTTCCAGGAACCCCAGTACCACCAAAACAAAACAAAACAAAACAAAACAAAAATACAAGCAAGAAGACAGTGGAGTGAAATAAAGCTTTGAAAGAAATCAAACATGCATGTAGAATTTTGTACCCAGAAAAATTATTTTCCAAATTTGAGGAAGTTAGGCGTGGTGGTGCATACTTGTAATCCCAGCATTTGGGAGGCTGAGACAGGAGGATCATGGTTCAAAGAGCCTCAGCTGCTACTTAGTGAGGCCCTTTGCAACTCAAATGAACCTTGTTTTAAAATAATTAAAAAAATAGGGCTGGGGGTATAGCTCAGAGGTAGAATGTCCCTTGGTTCTATCCCAGTACCCACCCCAAATTTTAAAAAATGAGATTGTTTGCTACCTGTAGTCCTGTCTCAGAAGAAACAAGAAAAAAAAATTTTTTGGACAGAAAAAAGATCACAGAGGTCAGACATTTAGATCTAAATAAATCTAGGAAGCATGCTAGAGAAGGAATAATATAAAATATTTTCCTTTTCTTTTTATTTATGAACAGAGAATACTTCACTCAAAATAATTATAAGAATAACAATTGATTCTTTTAGCTTATGAATAAATGAAGTGGAAGAAAGGAATTGGGAATATGATTTTCTAAAGTAATTGAACTACTTGTGAAGGAGTATTGTTTGAAAGTGGCCTTCAATTAGTTGTAAATATAAAATGCATGCTCTGAGGCAACACCTAAAATTTTTAAAAAGAGAATATATTGATATGCTAAGAAAGTAGAGAAAATAAAATCATGTAAAATGCTCAATTACAACCAGAGGAGGCAGAGAAATATTGGAAGATAGGTGTGGGTGAGGGAAAGAGGAGGAAGTTAGCAAGTACAAAAGAATTACAAATTGGGTTGATGTTAATTCAATTGTGTCAGTAATCATTTTAAATGTGCTCTAAATATAGTGGAGAAAACTGTCAAGAGTAGGAAAAATAAAAGACCCAATTATATGTTGTCTACTAGAAACCCACTTTAAGTATAAATACATATATATTTATTTAAAGTAAAGGGATAGCGATAGATTCTATATCAATAATTATCAAAAGAAAAGTTATTTTAGTTTCGGACTTCAGATCAAAGGAAGGGAAGCAAGCAGGAACACATAATAATAAAAGGACTAATTTCCCGAGAAAACAGAGCAATGCTTAATGTGAATGTGCCTAAAAACAGCACACCAAAATAGTTAAGGCAACAACCGATAGAAATGCAAGAGGGAATTGATGAATCCACTATTACAGTGAGAGACTTCATCACCACTTAGTAATGAATAGAACCAGCAGGCAGAAAATCAGTAAGAATGTAGTTGAATTGAATACTACCATCAGTCAACTGTACCTAATTGACACATAGAATATTTCATCCAACAACAGAATGCACATTCTTCTCAAGCACACACAGAACAGCCAACAGGCTAGAACACATTCAGGGCTATATAACACATTTTAATAAGTTAAAAGTATATAAACCATATGAAATATGCTCTCAGACTACAGTAGAATTGAACTAGAAACAAGTAACAAACATATAGCTGGAAGAATCCCAGTGAGCTTGAAGATCAGTCAATACATAGAAATTTCTTCAGAGAAGCAATTTCCAAAGAAATTAAAAAATATTTTGAGCTAAATAAAAAAATATTGCCTGATATCACTTGAATACAGGATCTAAAAAATAAAATAAAAATCAGGTATACAACAAAGGTGGAGAACAAAATGGTGGTTTTCATTTTAGTATGGAATTGGGGGTGGTAGGAGAAATGGGAAGATGATAGAGTACCAGATATGTAGGATGAATAACTGGAGAGCTAATTCGTAAGATGAGGACTATAGGTATTTGTACTACATATAGATTTATGCTAAATGAGTAATTTTTAGTTGCTCTTGTGACTAAAAATAAGAACATGGGCAACAGTATAATGCTGAACATGTTAATTTGCTTCAATATAATAATCTTTTTACTATATGTATATCTCCCATATTTTCATGTTGGGTACATTACAAGTAAATAATTCAGGTTTTCTAAAGAAAAGTGAAAATATTCTTTCTTTCTTTCTTTCTTTCTTTCTTTCTTTCTTTCTTTCTTTCTTTCTTTCTTTATTATTTTTTTGGTGGTACTGGGGTTCCTGGAGATTCTTCTACCTCTGGGTTACACTCCCAGACCTATTTTTATACTGTTTTATTTGGAAACAAGGTCTCTTAAGCCAGCACAGCTGGCTTCGAACCTGCACAATCCTCTTGTCTCTACTCCCAAGTGCAGGGATTAAAAACGTGTGCCACCACGCCGGGAAAAATACTATTTAAATGTGTAGATGCAATGAAATCAGTGCTTGGAGGGGGTTAGATAGAACTAAATGCCTATATTAGGAATGAAGAAAGATCTAAAGTAAAAATTAATCTTAGCTTTTTCTTTAGGAAGCCAGAATAGCACAGTAAATCCAAAGTAAAGGAAATGAAATATTAAAAATGTTAGCAGAAATCAATGAAATTGAGTATATAATTAACACAGAAAATAAAAAATTCTTTAAGAGGCCAATGATGTTAATTGACGTTAAGCCTGGCTAACCAAGAACAACAGATAAAACAAATTACTAACATGAGAAATGAAAGTGAGGCCACAACTCTTGTGACTGCAGGCATATAAAAAATATAATGAGGCCCAGCATGGTGGCACATGCTTGTAATCCCAGCATTTGGGAGGCTGAGACAGGAGGATCATGGTTCAAGGACTGCCTCCGCTACTTAGTGAGGTCCTTTGTAACTCAGCGAGATCCTGTTTCAAAATAAAGAATAAAAAATAGAGCTGGAGGTGTAGCTCAAAGGTAGAATGCCCCTGAGTTCCATTCCCATTACCACATTAAAAAAAAAAAGGATAATGAGGAATAGTATCAGTAGCTCTGTTCCATCAAATTGAATAATTTGGATGAAATAGATTGATCTTTTGAAAGATGCAAACTACCAAATTTGCATAGGAAAAAAAGAATGATTTTAATAGGTCTATGCTGAAGAAATGAAATGAATAATTTTCAAAACAGAAAAAACAGGCCTTGATAATTGAAGATATTTATCAATCTCTCTAATCTATTTGCGAAAACAGAAGCATATAATTCATTCTGTGAGGCCAGTTACCCTAATACTGAAATCAGAGAAAAAACATTATAAGAAAGGAAAATTACAGATCAATATCTGTCATGAATATAGATGCAAAAATCCTCACCAAAATATTATAACTGAGTCCAGCAATTATTTTTAAACAAGAATTATAAGGCATGAATAATTTGGATTTACTCCAAGTTTGACATTCTGCCTTAATCTTTGAAAATCATTGTGATCGATCACATCACCAGAATAAAGAAGGTAAAACATCCATACAATTGTAGCAATAAATGAGAAAAAGTCATTGTGCAAAATTCAACACCTATTTAGGATGAAAACACTCAGCAATTCAAGAATAGAGAGGAACTTCTTAAACTTGATAAAGAGTATGTACAAAAAGACCCACAGTTACCATCAAATTTAAAGATAGAAAGTTAGATCCTTTCCCTCTAAGGCTGAGACAAAGGCAAGATCTCGCCATAATTTCTTTTCAACATCTCACTTGAAATTTTATCTTATTTTTTAAAAAAAGAAATAGAAGGTATACAGATTGTAAATACATACAGATGACTTTGTTAGCAAATTTTGTTCCAAAATTCTGGAAGTAGTAAATAATTATAGTAAAGTTGCAGGTTATAAAGTGAATATAAAAAGTTAACTGCTTGCCTTTTTACCAAAATAAATCATTGGAATTTGATATTAGAAATACAATACCATTTGCATTACCATCACCAAAAGACAAATGCTTAGGTATAAATCTAGAGAAATAGATAAAACAAGATTTAGCTAAGAAAAGCTATAAAATTCAAATAAAAAGAATAAAAATCTAAATATAAAGATAGTCAATAGTTATAGATGAAAGTTTTAATACTGTTAAAATATCATTTTTCTCAAACTTTTTTATATTCAATGTAGTCCTAGTTAGAATATGAGAAAATTATTTGTGAATATCAACAAATGAACTTAAAAGTTAATATGAAATGTAAAAGACCCAGAGTATCCAATATAATTCTCAAGAAGAAAAATGTTAGATATCTGAACAACCCAACTTTTTTTTGTTTTTTGCAGTACTGGGGATTGAACCCAGGGGCATTTTACCTCCAAGATATGCCCCCAGCCCTATTTTTTATCCTTTATTTTGAAACAAGATCTCCCTAAATTGTGGAGGGCCTCACTAAGTAGCTGAGGCAGCCGCCAACCTGCAATCTTCTGCACCACTATGCCTGGCGGAACTATCCAATTTTAAGACTTACTTTAAATCTATAGTAATCAAGACTGTGGATCTCATGAAAGAAGAGATAAATATGACAATTGAATGGAATAGAAAGTTCAGAAAGAGGCCCACACCAACTTAGCCAACTGATTTTTTTTTTTTTTTTGGTGGTACTGGGGTTCCTGGAAGCCCTTCTACCTCTGGGCTACACTACCAGACCTATTTTTACATTTTTATTTGGAAACAGGGTCTCCTAAGCCAGCGCGGCTGGCTTCGAACCTGCGCGATCCTCCTGTCTCTGCCTCCCAAGCGCGGGGATTACAAGCGTGCGCCACCACGCCCAGCCGGCCAACTGATCTTTGATAATCAAGCAAAGGCAGTTTAATGGAGCACAGATAGCCTTTTCAACACATTGTTCAGTTATATCTGGAAATCTACATGAAAATCACAACAGTATCAACAAAACCCACTTACATACCAATCTTTTAAATAAGTTGGACATTGTTAAAATTAAAACAGCTGCTCTGTAGAAGACACTGTTAAAATGAAAAGACAAGCCACAGACGTAGAGGAATGTTTTCAGTTCTCATATAAATAATAAGAGATTTGCACCCCAAATATACAAAGAATTCTTAAAACTCATCAAGACAAGCAATCCAGTTAAAAAGTGGGCTAGTGAGATGTGGTAGTGCACATCTGCAGTGCCAAGACGTGGGAGGCCAAGACAGGAATGTGGCAGGTTGGAGCATAGTCTCAGCAATATAGTGAGACTCCCAGCAACCTGAGACCTCATTTAAAAAATGAAAAAAACAAAAACAAAAAAAGCCGGGCATGATGGCACACACTTGTAAGCCCCGCACTTGGGAGGCAGAGACAGGAGGATCGCGGAGGTTCAAAGCCAGCCTCCCTGGCTTAAGAGACCCTGTTTCCAAATAAAAATATAAAAATGGGTATGGGAGTATAGCCTGGAGGTAGAAGGTTTTCCAGGAACCCCAGTACCACCAAAAACAAACAAAACAAAACAAATTAAAAAAAAAAAAAAACAGAGGGCTGGGGGTATAGCCAGTAGGCAGAATGCTATAGGGATACCACACCCACACACACACACACACACACACACACACACACACACACACACAATGGGCAAAAGTTTTGAATATCACCAATCAATATACATATACATATATATGCTTATATACATAGATGTGTTTATATACCCATTTATATGACTGTAATCTTATATGGAGGTATTTAACATCATATAACATTAGGAATTGCATAGTAAAACATGAGATATAACTACATACTTATTAGAATGGCTGAAATCCTAAACATTAACATCAACAATTACTTATAAAGATGAGTAGCACCAGGAACTCTGCCTCATTATTTCATTGCTTCTGGGAATGCAAACTGGTAAAATGGTAGAGCCAATTTGGAAGATAGTTTAATAGTTTATCACAAGGCTAAATTTAGGATTAACATAAGAGGCAGCAATTGTGCTGATAGATATTTACTCAAATGAGCTGAAACCTTATGTCCACACAAAAACCTGCATGAGGATGTTTACATAAGTTTCATTCATACTTGCCAAAACTTGCAAGGAATAAAGATGTCCTTCCATGGATGAAGGGATAAATAAACTGGTATCCATATGGATACATAAACTGTAGTATGGAATGGATATACCCTTGCTGAATGGAATATTATTCATTAAAAGTAGAAAGAAGGCATGGGATAAATCTAAATGCATATTGCTGAGTGAAGAAGCCAGTTTGAAAAGACTACTTACTGTCTAGGTCCAACTAATATGACATTCAATAAGTGGAAAGTATATAGAGGCATAAAAAGATCCACATTTGCCAGGAATTCAGGGAGAGTGAAGGAGGGAGGAAGAGATAAAATTTATACACATAGGATTTTTAGGGCAATGAAATTACTCCATATGAAACTGTAATGATAGATGTATGGAAATGTATATTTTTATATTTTTATAAAATTTAGAGAACTGTACATCACAGAAAGTGAACCTTAATATAATCTATGGACTTTAATAATAATGCTTATATTTATCATTTGTAACAAGTATACCATACCAGTACAAGCTATTAATAATAGGGGAAACTCTGTGTGTAGGTGTATATGTTTGGGAGTTATCTTTCTTTCTGTGCCATTTTTTTTTTTACTATTTTAAGGAGTGAGTTGTTTAGTGTGGGAGATAAGTGTGAAAAATTAATTTGAGGTCATAGTGTGAAGGGCAAAGTGAGAGACTGATCCTTTTTAAAAAGCTTTTTCTTATTCCACAGTAGGTTTGAGATGTCTCATGGAAATCTACAACACAAAAGTAACATTCTAGTCATAAAGGAAAAATTCAAAACATAGACAATAAAATTAAAACAGCAGATTAATGCAAATACATAAAAACCAGATATGCAAAGCCTATAAGCATAAAGGCCTATGGAGCTTTTATATTTGGCACAATGAATTGACCCAGAGCTATTTTGGAGCCAAAATTAAAACAAAAATGTAGTCATTTACATAGTTCTTACTGTTTAATTTTGAGTTATGGCAAACCTAGCTACTCCTTCAGGAAAATATTGAGACAACATCTCATAGCAAAGGTATTGATGCGTTGAAAACAATAGAAGAGTCTCTACAACCAAATGATGATTTTATTAGTGCAAATTATCTTTGATTGAAACAATGAGAGGGGCATTCTATATTTCACTAGTAATTTTGCAGTCTAGTATTTTCCCTCTACATTTTAGTTTACTTATTTTATAAAATATGTGTTGAGCACCCAGCATGTGCCATGCATTTATCTCAATACTGGGAGCTTAAAAGCTAGGAAACTAATCAGACAATTGTTCAGAAATCATTAGCAATCATATGTTCAATGGTAAGCATTAAAATATGGCATTTTGGATCATTTCAGATGCACATTTTATTTATTTGTCCTTTGTTGAAAGCATCACATATTACTTTCTAATGTTTTTAGAGTGGATGAAGATACTGATGACAAATGTACAGGCAGAAGTTTGCTTTGTCATGTAATTCAGAAGAGATTAAATTTGTTCTTGTTTTTAATTTATACTATTGCTGCGGATTTATAGAGACAGCTCTATACAAAATCTCTTTGTACGTAGTTAACCTCTTTACACAATCTGCAGTATAATCAGGAAGGTCTTATAAGATGTATGAGGGTTGGAAGCAGATCTGGAAGAACCGAAAACACATACTTTTTTGTATCTTAGGTGAACCCCGAGCTTATTGCACACAGAGGACTGCCCCTAAATCATTTACCAGGTCTGGGAAGACTTCTGAAACCTATTTGCCTCATGTCCGAAGCGCCCAGGTTAAGGTCACAGTGTTACCTGTAGCAGGAATGCGAACATCTATGAAGTTCTTATGCAGGAATGATGTGTTTGGTATAGAGTTTCGGATGGGCTGCTCAAGGACTAATTATTAGGTCATGGTATCTTCCTTTTCCTCACATTCACATCCATCTGGGACCTCAGAATGAGACTTTATTTGGAAATGGGATCTCTGCAGATATAGTTCCGAATTTCAAGATGAACTCATAGAAGATTTATGGTGGACCCTCAATCCAAAGACTGATGTCTCTATAAGAAGAGAGGAGCCTGGCCCTGTGAAGACAGAGACAGAGAGTAGAGGGATATAGCAAGTCAAGGAATACCAAATATTAGGAATTATAGAGACAAAAAGGGTAAGGTTCCACAGCAAAGAACAGGCTTTATTCAGGGATAAAACATGGAAGGGAGCCACTGACTGGGGAAAGAACACAGGAAAGTCAGAAAGCCCACTTCCTTACAGGCACAGAGCAGAAGCAGTTGTGTATTCCTCTAACTGGCAGTCTTGACACAGGGCCAGAGTTGGTAAAATTGTAGGCTGGGGGAGGAGGATGGCGAGGGGTGTTTTTCCCTGCTTTTGCACCTTTTCTTTGGGGTTCTTTGTTTTTGGTCTCCACTGGACATACCTTGCAACCAGACCTCACAGTGCCCACACCAAAGATTGCTCATCATTCCTTAAAGATGGAAAATGCAGCCAAGTCAGAGAGAAGATGGCCCCGCTGACATTTTGATTTCAAACTTGTAGTTTCCAGAACTGCGAGGGAGTAAATTCCCGTTGTTGCAAGTCACTCAGTCTATGGTACTACAATTCATTCCAGCAGCCCCAAGAGATAAACACACCCTCACACGTTGCCTTTGAGAAGCTGTAAGAAACAGAAGGGACATGCCCCTAAACTCAGAAGCATCATCAGCCAGTGCAGTAAAGATGTCAAAAGAGAAATTTCTCATCTAGGTAGGATCTTCCCCAAATCTTCATTGTAATGAAATAGAACCTAAAACTAAATAAAATTTCACAAAAGGCCCACATTTTACACTTTTAAAACAGAACTTTAGTGAAATTTATCTGATGTATCACTTGTAAGCATGAAACCTATTGGCTAAAAATTAGAATAGTTCAGCATGTAGTACTATTAGTATTCTATGCTTCCACTGTTGACTTAATTCTGCACATATGCACTGTCTGGGCTCACATGCAAGCTCTCTGACTACTAACTGATTGACTTGGGGCAAGTTACTCTTTCTGCCTCATTCCACACTCATCAAATGGGGATAAAAATAGCTTCTAGCTACAGGTCTGTGATGAAGATCAAATAAATACATAAACGTAAAGCACTCAGACTAGCATTTGGTGCGTAGGAAGTACCTGAAGCATGTCTGTTGTCCATTTCTACTCAGCTATCTGAGCTTTTCTTTGGAGAGGCAGTCATATTAGAACTATTGATTTTAAAAGAGTGAAAGACTTCTGTGACAGCAAATAAAACTCTAAACAATATTTTCCCATTATGTATACTATTAAGACACATGGAGAGACAGTAAAATATTGAGTTATTTTTAATCTTGTAACTCGCAAGCAAAGAGTCCAAATACCATGTTTCAAATGTTAAACTCTGAATCCTTATTATGTTTCTTATTTAATTCTAAGATGTGACAAGGAAATAAATGTGTTATCTGCTCCATTAACTAAAATTTGTTTGAAAAAAAATCTCATTACATTTGCAAAGTAGGATTCACAAAACAAGCTGCCAAAACAGCTGTGCAGTTCTAAAAATAATAATAATGAATCTAAGTATAACCCCATCACACTCTCTTAAAAATTACATTTTGGCCTCTTAGATCTTTGAAATTATCTTATATTTCCATCCATTTGACAGGTTATGAAAAATATTTTTGATTGCATGTTAAGATAGCATTTTTCAAAAAGAGTATCTCTTATGTAAATTTATAAGTGTTTCATCAGCCATATAGTCAGATGTTAAAATAAATTGTTTGCATAATTTAAATATGTATTACCTGCCCACCACATAGATATTCTTTCAGAGCTGGAAATCAAATCTAAATCTGTAAAGAGCACTGTAGATTCTCCAGCCCAATCCTCACATTTAATAGCTATAGACACTCAAGCACCCAAAAAGGTGAAAAGGGGAATTATTTACCCCTTACCAACCAGCACGTTATGGCAGCATGTTGTAGTTCTCTTCTCCCTTTTTACCTCTTGATTTATTCTTTATGGTAAAGCCGAGTCCTCTCTCTTTGACACCGGAGCAGTCCAATTCAAAATCCCTGCTTCTCATTATGCCTTTGCTGCTTATTCTCCATGCCACATGGCCAGCAGTTAGGACTGTGGCCTCTGGAGCCAGACTGGATGTGATTAATGACTGTGTCATTTTCTGACTGTGGACTTTCATATCCCCATGCCTCAGTTTCCTCAGTCATAAAATGGGTGATAGAATAGCAACTACCTCGTAGTTTCATTATGAGTATTAAATGAGGTAAATAAAAAAATGCTCAGAAATCCAGTACTTGGGCATTCTATTCAGATGAGCTATTTATAATGGTAGTTAATCTCTCTTAGACACAGTTTTTTCAACTGTAAAATGAGACATATAGTTAGTTCATACAGCGACTTCCACTAAAATTCTCTGAGGGAACGTACATGATAAGCATTTAGAAATATATGTGAATTTATCATTAAATAAGCATAGCGTAGAAGCTGGGCGTTGTGGCTCACATTTGTAATCCGTAGGCTGAGACAGGAGGATTGAGGTTCATAGACAGCCTCGGCTGCTTAGTGAGGCCCTTTGCAACTCAGTGAGATGCTGTTTCAAAATAAAAATTAAAAAAATAGGGCAGGGGATATAGCTCCCAGGTCAAATCCCTGGGTTCCATCCCCAAACCTGTAAAAAAAAAAAAAAAAAAAAATAGATAGGGCTGGGGTGTCTCTCAGAGATAGAATGCCCCTGGGTGCCATCCCCAACACCACAAAAATAAAAAAATAAGCATAAATTAAAACGTGAGACTATAAAGTACCAAAAAAGTAAAAAAATAAAATCAAAAGATAGCTTGATTTTTTTGTCCTTTCAAAGCTATATAATAGGGGGGTGGATTTTTCTCATACCCATGGAGGAAACCCTTAAGATAGTAAAATGCTTACTCATTTAAAGAATGTGAATTTCCTAGTCCAACATAGTAAAATGTAAATGGAAATACTTCTTTTCCTATTTAAATGTCACTCATCCCACCTTGAATCAGGCCCTAACTGGGGTATACTTTTAGAAAGCCAGCTGTATTTTTACTCACCTCCCTGACCTCCGCCAAATACTCTGATTGATCTTCTTGGGTCTGGGATATGGAGAGGGAGGAGCAGAGAATAAGATGGAGGCAGGGAGAGGCAGAATAGGAGGCAAGAACTAGCATTTGATTGGTAAGGCACAGAGGAGCTCAGAGGCTCCGGTCACAGAGAAATGGCAAGGAGATGGGAATGCTCTTACCGGATGTGCTCAGTGTACTGTGTGCATGCATGTAGGGAAATATCACACTGTACCCCACAAATATATGCAATTATTATGTGCTAATTTGTTAATGTTTAAGGAAATGGGGACAGCAATTACTCAGATCTAGACATTACACATTATTAGATATATCGAATTATCACTCTGCACCCCATAAATATGCACATTAAAGTAATAATTAAAGAAGATATTTGGGGGTTAATCGTCTCTCCAGTCTTTTCTTATGGGTTATTCGGGAACTCCCCTCACTGGGCTGTCCAACTGCCTCTTTGTCAGATCACTGATTTTTCTCATCTTCACTTGTTCAAACCCTGGTTTTTTAGTTCCCACTAAACATAAGCTTTTCCTGTTGGAGACCCTGCACTCTCCTTGCTCCCCACTGCATTGTCCTCTTGGATTGAGTTATAGTGACTCTAGGCTGGATCTTTTTCCCATGTTTCCCACACCTGTTCCTTGCAGAACACTTGCTCCCCACTGCCTTACCAACTTTGAGAGTGGAGGGCAGTCTGCACTGCCCATGTTCACATGTCCTCATTATTTTTTTGGCATCGCAATTGGAGAATTGTATCTTTTCCATTCCTGATGCTTCAGGCAACATCTGCAAGCTTTAAAAATCCTGTTACATACAAATGTCTATTAAATCAGTATTAATTAACAAATTGATTTTCAGGCTTTCCAAGAACACTCAAGAATAAACTAAAATCTAAAAGTCAATTGACATCTTAAAACCCTTATTAGACCATATTCAGAGTATTATTGTTTGCTCTGGGTGACAGTGTAAGGCTAATTCATTTTACTAAGTGCTAAATTTCTAAAACATACCTAATGTTGTTGAAAGCCTTGCTCATTTTCTCCACATATTTCCTCTGAAAACTGTGCTATTGTGAGGGCGATGAGACCTCAGTCCTTAGGTGTGGGCTGAAATTCCTAGAGTGAGTCAGTTTTTCTGCCAGTGGGCACTGGCTTGCACATGTTTTCTTTTTGTGCACTGCGTATAAGAGCCTTGTAATGATCTGATGACTTTTAACATTGATGATCTAGGCGAGTAAGTGACCATGGTCGTGTCTCTCTTCAGCAGGGCTGGAAGTGTGGTTTATTTCCTAGGAGATGTTCTTGGTAATAAAGTTTCTGTTAACTTCATAATCCAGAGAAATGGGGCTTCCAGACCAATGGAGAGATAATAAGTAGACATCCTTACCTAGAAGGTTGCAGATGCGTCATCGCTGGAAAATATTATCAAGCCAGTCTCACCATCTCTAACTTGTAGTGATTTTCTGGAGAGCAAGAAACAAAGCTTAATTACTTTGGCTTGATATTCACATCTCTTCATATATTGACCATCAAATACATTTCTAGTTGTTTTTCTCACCCTAAGCACTATCTGAACCTTGTTTAACTCAATAGGAAATAATAACGGTCCTTGAGCAGAATCTTTTTATTCTTTTTCTTTTGTATTTTTCCTGTGCTGTTTCTGCTAATGTTTCAAGAACCCACTCAGAAATTACCACCCTCAGTAGCCTTTTCTGATTCCCACAGACAGGTATCATCTACTTCTCTCTTTCTCTTTCTTTTCTTTTCTTTTCTTTTTTTCTTTGTACTGGGGGGGGGGGAGACCCAGGGGCTTTTCTACCTCTGGGATATATTCTCAGCCTTATTTTATAATTTATTTGGAAACAGGGTCTCACTAAATTGCTGAGAGCCTTACTCTGTAGTTGAAGCTGGCTTTGAACCTGTGTGATCCTTCTGTCTCAGCCTCCCAAACGCTTGGATTACAAATGTGCGCTACCATGCCCGGCCTTTCTCATAAATTTATCTGTAAAAGAGTCAGCCACTCACTGACAACTCTGGCAGCAGGTACTGATCAAATAAATTAGAAGTTAATAATCATATTTTTGGTGGGTAATTTATTTTAAATTTATTTTCTTAATTTTATCAGTACCAGTTATCACATCATAGTGAGATTCAAGTGAGATATAAACATTTATGCACACATCACTTGCTATTTGATGTATATACCTCTGTATGCCTGCTCCCGCCCCCACACTCCTCCTTCCAAACACATTAATGAGTTTGAGAGTGAAACCATCTTAAATGAGCTTGACCCTATTTGAACTCTTCACCTCCCCAATCCTCATTTTTCCCTTCCCTGCCTCTCTCCCCAATTTCCTTTTACTGTTCTACTCTTTCTTCTCCTCATTTGACTAAAGTCCCGTTTGCGTTCTATTTTTGTTTTAGTTTCCACATATGAGAGAAAATATAGGGCCCTTGACTGTCATCTTTAAAACATTAATACTCAGATTCAGCACCATGTTATTAATCAGATTTGTTTTCACTTTTTAAGGATGTATTTTTCCATTAAGAATGATAAAAATGTATACTAGACTTTTAAGGCATCTTTTAAAAACTTATCTAAACTGTGGACTTAGTATTGATGACACCCTTGGAAAGACTATGAAGTATTCTATGGTAATCAATGTGAAAGGGACAAAGTATATGTGGAAAATGTCTATTTCAGGCAGCATTATTTGTTCAGTCACACCGTGTTCCTACATACTGCTATCTGGACACCATTCATAGCAATTTGAGCAAATGATTATATGTACTTTAAATCTTCATTATTATTGACTTTGACTTTAGAAAAGCCAAACAATTAGGTAGCATCTATAAGTGGAAACTAGTTCTTCCTATCTCTCTCCCTTTCTCCCTAGTCAGTCTCTCTCTTTCTCTCTCTCTCTCTCTCTCTCTCTCTCTCTCTCTCTCTCTCTCTCTCTCTCTCTCTTTCTCCACACACATTCCCCCATCTCTCTCTTAAACTCAGCTAATGATTTTCCTGGTCTGCCACTAAAGTAACCACTTTGCTATTTTTATTACTATATACCTTCTCTGGAGCAAGTTAATAGGTATCCTTCCATCTAGTATAAACATTGGCTAACATGAGGTTTCTGTGTGATTTGCTGTTATTTATTTTATATGTCTTACTGCATACATACACACACACACACACACACACACACACACACACACATATATATATATATATATATATATATACACATATACTTATCAGTGAGTTCTTCACTATAATATTTCAGTTATGTGTGCAGACTAAATAAATTACTTTAGAGAGGTTGTTATATTAGAGAATTTTTACCTTGCTCTGCCTTTTTAGATAAGAATACAAAAGGAATATTTAGCCTATAATTTCAGTATCTTTCTGTATATAGGAAATAATCCCTACTAATTCTATTTCCCTTGAGTTTTTCAGGCTTACCTTTAAAAATCAAGGTTAGAATTGTTTATAAGATGTCACAAAAGATAATTAGGGTATGTTAACCTTGAGGCATCTATTTTGGGTTTTATGTTTGTAACAGTCTTCTCCAACCTGTATAATTACCCTGCTGATGGTGATCAATCATTATGATGGTGATGACAGGCATTTTTCATTGTTTTCAGGCCTACTTTTTAAAATCACTTATTTGACATCCTGAAGACTCAAATCCTTGAATCAATCCACTGAACAGGAAAGACACAGCCAGCCAGCAGACAGAGCAGTCTTCCAGCTTTCTGTCTCAAGGCTGTATGCAGAGAGTGATTCCCTTCATCTGTTATTTTGCCAATACTTTTTTTTTTTAAAAAGAAGTTATATAGTCATGGAAGTGAATTTTCCAAAGTCTTTACACTCTTGGTGTCATAAATACATGCATTCATTTAACATTCACTGGGAAAGAAACTTCACTGTATTTCTGAAAATGGCCTGCAGTCCATCTACAGACAGGGATATGCAATCAAATTGTTCCTTCAATTCCTTCAGCTTATGCCTGAATGAAATGTGATCTATCAGAGAAGTGTAGCATCAAATATTATGCCATATACCAGACTCTCTTTGAGCATCTCGGTTCTTCTATGTTAGGAACCCCAATGATACTATTTTTTATGTTTATCTTTTATTTTCATTGTTTTTTCTTTTCTTCTTTTTTCTTTTCTCTTCTTTTCATCCAGTTAACATTCTGTGAAGGTTTCCTTCTCCTTGCAGAATAGTATGTGATTTCAGTCACCATTCTTACAGATCTAATCAAAATAACTGATCACCACAACTTAGAGGAAGGGGAATTTTTTGCTGGCAGTTCTGGAGATTTTAGAGGTTTAGGCCACATCAGGCTGGGTCTGCAGGTCTCAGACCATGGTGGTGGGAAGCAGAGAGAGGGAGAGCACAGGGGCTCTGCTCTCGAATCACAGAGGCTGGAACCAAGAGCGAGTGAGCAAGGGGAGGAGGCACCACATATGATCCTGAAGTCCACATCCCAGGGGAGCCCTCCTCAACCAATCCCCATTTTTAACATGGCCACTTTGTTTCCATGAGGTATAGGGGGAAATTGTAAATCAAATTAATTATAACACCCTATCCCTTTTTCATTTTTCAATTTAGAAGCTTGTTCTTATTCCTGCCTTGACTGGGATTACAGGCATGTGCTACCATGCCTGGCCAGAATGGAATCTCTTTAATGGCTACGTCTCTCAATCTTGTTAATATGTTTAAATTCAGAATGTTAACTGCAAATATTTGAATGGTTTCCCCATTAACATATTTATATAACAGTGTACATAGTTCGGTCATCTTTGCTGGAAAAGGAGATTGATTTGTCTTATGAAAGGAGTAAATTCTTTCATATAAAACTCTTCTTTGCTTGTGAATCTGTGGTGTGACCCTGCAGTGTACCTGCTTTCTCTGCTAAGTCCAGTTTTGCAAAACTTGTTCTTAAAACTCATTCACTGCCTTCTCTTCTATGAAAGTTATGAAAAAGAGATAGAGACTGAGATAGATGGTGATTTTTCTCTTGAAACTGCCAAGATCATATCTATAAAACAAGGTATGAAAGTGATGGCTTGCCAAACCTAGTACATCACGAGTTGAGGGACATACAACTGTGAATGGGTCTTCCATCCTCATCTGGGAATGTGTTCACAATGGCTGCTGTCAGTTGAGCTATTCCTAGGCTCTCCCAGGAATGGAGAACTCTCTTTATCTCTGTCAGCATGCACATTTGCTGCCAGACAGGGAAAAATCAAGCAACTTGGAGGTTTACAAAAAATAAGCCATAAATATCTTGCCACATCTATATTAATTTCTTCTGTATTTTACTCAAGAAGGAAAGATCATTTGAAAGTGTAGCAGTCATATTATGTATACAACACATGCAGCCCCTTTTTTGCTGTTGAGGATATTCATCAATTTAGTGGAGTGGTTTATAACTTTTGGATAATTAAGTTTATGATTTTATGTCTATAATCATGCAGCCATATTTTATGGATTACATTTCGACATAGTGTATACACGTAACATTCTCCCCTCATCCTTTCCCTAGGTGTACAAAGGAAGGATTACAATAAAATTAGCCCTCCATGAAACTTATCTGCCACAGAAAAGCAATAAAAGTTATTGAAAATTTTGGAGTAAATTGTGTTTATATGAAATGTTTTTTCATTTTGGATTTGTCCCTGAGTGATTATTTCATTTTCAGATGTCTCCAAGGAACTTGGCCCATTAATTTTTTTTTTAGGCAGCATTCTGAAGTTTCTAAGACTCGCCATCATTTTTATTAGTCATTCCTAACATCAGTGGGAGAAAAATCAATATTATTCTGTCTTCTGTCCAACCATAAAATCCTAAACCTGGAAAAGAGAAATACATAGGACCAGGACACATTCCAGGCCACAATTCTTCGCAGTTGACCAATTTTTAAAAGCTATTTTAACGGCTCATAGCCTGGGAAACTTTGATTCTTTATGGTCATTCTTTTCATAATCCCCCAGAACTGATGTCCCCAGCTTTTCTATCTTCTTTGGGATATACAGAAAGTCTTTCAAACTCTTGCATTAAATTGCCTTTCTGTTTGTTATGAGAGTGGACTGATCTAATTTAGGGATAAGGGTTGGAAAAGACTCTCGCAAAGTAGTATTTGAGTATTATCTGAAGAAAAAGTCTGATATAAAGGGGGGGGAAGGTTGGAAGATGCCATTAGTAGAGAGAAGAAAGATAGAAGTAGCTTATAGAGAAAACTAGGGGCAGGGAGATCAGTGGCAAAGTGGCTTTGTAAGTTGATTTGCAAGTAAGGTTTAGATACAGGTTGCCCTCAAAGGTTCGTGTACTGCAAGTTTGGTTCCCATTGATATTGACACGTGGCAAAATTTTTATGAGGTGGGACCTAATGGTAGATGACAGAGTTGTGATTGGCTTTGTGAAAGGACTAATGCTGCCCTCCTGGAGTGGGTCAGGTCTCATAGGAGTGGATTATTTCTCATGAGAGCATGTTGCTATAAAGAGAGAGCAGACCCCTTCCTAGTCTTTTGTGTCCTCTTTCACCAAGAAAGGCCTCTTACATGTGCTTTCTCCAGGCTATGATGTAGCCACAGGAGCCCTCACCAGTGGCCAAACAGAGCGGCTACCCAATCTTGGATCTTGGACTTCCAGCCTCTAAAACTGCAAACAAGTTAACTATTTTTCTTGATAAGTACCCGTCCTTAGGTATTGTTTGTAACAATACAAGAAGAACTAAGACAGGTAGGATACCTTAATACAAGTTTAATTAAAGATCTGGGGCCATAGCAAGCTCCTCATTGCTGCTGTGACTTTTCAACCTTGTTATTTTAATGTCTTGCAAATAAAATGATATTCTAAGTTAATAAAATGTGATTCTGGTTAAAAAAAGTGATTATAATATTCAACAATGCAGGTATGGATTTAGGTTCAAGAAAACTTTAATGAGGTAATGCTACAGAATACATTAGGAAATGTATGAAGGGAATTTGAGCCTCTAAATTTATAGAAAACCATTGGATCTATTGGATGCTAGAAAATACAGCAACATGAAGAAGGCCTTGTAGTTTCTAACATGAGATTCGTTCTTCATTGGTAACCCACAAAGGTTCATGACTCTTTTACGTATAAAATGTCCATCATGTTTTGTGCCCAAAGTTAATGACTTTCAAATGACACTTGGAGAGTGATTTGTAGCAATGACTAATTGATTGTTCAAGGTCCAGTTTTCTAAAGAACTATCACCACAGCGTGGAATGAGGTAGCCTGCCAATATACCAGCTGAGAATCTCAGAATAGAAAGGAAAAATCTATTCATCAATCCAATTTGAATCTAATCTGAGGCGTGTTTAGTGGAATTCTAACATCCTATCAATACCCAGTGTATCTTCCTTTTATTCTTATCATTGAATCAGTGGGTATTTTTTAACACTTTTCTTCTTCTATTTTTTAAATCTCAGTATGGGATTGTTTTTTTCTATTAATCTGGAAAATATACAGCTTACGTAAGTATAGAAGCATATTTTTCATTTCAGCTTATCTTTGCTAAAACTGTGAGATATTAAATTCTTACAAGCTTTTTTGGCGTGGCTCATATGGAATTAGTCTATTGTTTCTTACAATGTCTTTGTGTCTTTATTTATCCCCCAGTACTCTCTGTGTGTTCTGCCATAGCTTATAGCAACTTAGATTGAGTTCTTTTCTTTTTTCTTAGTTCACTTTGCCAAGTGACAGAATGGAAAAACAGAACTTTTACAAAATATTGCCATAACTGGATAGCATGAGAGAGACTCTGAGAAGAGTCCAATTCTTTGCTCATGAATTGATTTAACAGTTGCCAGCTAAGGTGCAGAAAATTATGTACCATGTTACACGTACCCTGAGGCTTACTGTAGGGAAGAAAATACTTCCGCTTTTCAGTGAGCTATGGGAAATTGTTCTAAGACCATTAGGAAAAGTTTTATTTCTGTGAAAAAGTTCTGTTGTCATCAGGGCAAAGGGGCCTTGAATTTTACACTGTGAAAGGTTTCTAATGAACAAACTACCAGGTCTCCAGTCCATTGACTTTGGGATATTGGGAAGGTGTAGAACATAAAATTGAAAATATCATTGTTTTTCAGTAGTGCTTTAGGATTACAAATATTCTGAGTTCATGAATGAAGTACCTAACTAATAACCTGAATGGACACTTTATAACCTAGTTAACAATGTTCAACTTCTTATACCCATTTAGTTAACTTATAAAAATTTGCCTTAATAATTTCACAGATGTGGGGAGAAGCTATATCACTAGTAGGATATGATTATTTGTAGGATTGGCCGTAATAGTAAGAGATAGAAACAGTTATATTTCCAATGTTACAGAAATCATTAAATTCAAATACACAGAGATAAAGATGGTATTTTGCAGCCATTAAGTTAGTGAGTAAACTTAGCAAATGCAGAAAATTGATCACAGTCTATTCTTATATAGGGGAAATGATTAATGAGTCATAATAATAAGCTAGCATTTATCAGGCTCTTTTAATATGCCAAACTATTTTTAAGCCCTTCACATATATGCATCTTCACAATGGTTTCATGTAGTAGGTACTGTTCTTATTACTAACTGACACATAAAGAGACACAGAAAAGTTGTACAGCTGGTAATTCTATGTTTGAGATTCAAACCCAGAGAACCAGTCTGTCTCCAGAGTTTATACTTAATCTATGTAATCTATATACATCTATATAAACACTTAAACTGTAAAAATAAACAAGCCTATAACTATATTTGTATTGGTTATGCCTGGTACTATTCTTAAGTGTATGTAAATATCTGAAAGAGAATACACAGAAATGAAAGTAGTTAACACTATTGAAATTTGGGAGAGAAATGAGTTTTTTTTTTCTAAAACATAGGTTTTGCTATTCAAAAATATGACAGTAATGGGAAAGATATGAGTTACCAATGTTTACACTTTATTACAAAGTGTAAACTTTATTAAAATAAGTTACTAACCTATTACAAAGGAGAGGAGCTCTCTGTCCCACATAGCCACTCCTGGAGTGACAGGGCCAGCCCGTCAGCAGTGGGGATGACAAGGATGATGAGTGCTGACAGCACGAACAGAAGCACACAGAGCCAGGAATCGAGTCAAGCAGGATCTCGTTTATTTTTCTCAGGCAACCCAATTTAAAGCAAATAACTGCAAGGGGGATTTCCAACAGGAAACTCTTCTAACCTATCATGCTAAAGGTCACTTTTGCATGCGCAAAGCACATAACTTGCAGCCAATCATTATCCAGTGCATGAGGGGTTCATGAGCATGGAAGCATTATATGAGCCAATAAGGTTCAAAGTTACCAAATTGGGCTGGCGGGGGCAAGGAGAGTAGTTACGCCCTCCATATCCGCTCGGCGCTACATGTTGCTGATTCATCGGAAGTTCTTGTGGTTTTGTCAGGCGGTTGTGCAGACCCCAACACTGGAGCTATGATGTTGGATCTAGTGTCAGATGAATACCAGAGAGCCCCGGACAGTGGAAGAATAGAGGCTTGAATAATGAGTCCTCTGAGGAAAATTGGAAGCAGGATTTGCTAATATGTAGGTCAGAGAAATACAGCCTGAGTAATCTGTTTATACTTTTCTAGCCTATCATGTACAAATAACAGGGATAATAAGTATAACAGGTCTAAAAATAAGTTAAACATGGGAAGAATTTTGGGGATTTAATAGTATTTTGGGGGGACTGTGTATTCATGTCTTAAGTTTTCTCTGTAAAACCTTGAGGCATCTCATTCTTTGGAAGAACATAAATGCCCATATAGAGAAGGAAATAATATTTACAAGTGAAGGTGGGAGTTGAAGCACCCTGTAAAATAGAGAAAATATGGTACAGAATCAATATTTATGCTAAACTTATGAAAGGTGCACTGTTGGAAAGGTAGGATTTTTGGTGCAAAGTGATCTGCAATGAGAATAAAGCATAAAATTATTTTCTAAAATTAAAAATAGTCCTGTGAGCTGGGCATGGTGGCACATGTCTGTTATATTAGTACTTGGCAGACTGAGATAGGAGGATCACAGGTTCAAAGCCATTCTGGGCAATTTAGTGAGACTCTCAGCAACCTAGTGAGACCTCTTTCAAAATAAAATATGAAAAAGAGCAGGAGGTATAGCTCCACAGTAGAACACACTTGGGCTCAGTTCCCAGTGCCAAAAATAGTCCTGTGAAGTTGTTTTTTTAATTGTGAGCACATGAATAGGTTTAAGTATATAGCAAATATTCATCTATACATCTGAGTGTTTTCAAGGAGAAAATATCCTTGTTTTTATGAATTATTAATCTCAGTGAGACCAAATTTTTTCCTAAAGCATCTCTCCTGATATGTTATAGGAAAAGAAGTACCTTGTGGTAATTTAGATAAACAGGCGAATCTATATGGATATCTATATCTATATCTATATGGATATCTATATGGATATAGTCTCTTGCATAGACTTAGAGAGTTTTGTCAGCTCCCACAATTGTTGTGAATCTTCTAATTATATTATTAAAAACTCTTGCCAGGTGTGGTGGCACACGCTTGTGATCCCAGCATTTGGGAAGCTGAGACCGGAGGATCACAGTTTGGGGACAGCCTTCTCTACTTAGTGAGGCCCTTTGCAACTCAGTGAGGCC
Organism: Muscardinus avellanarius; assembly: GCF_963383645.1. Classification (NCBI taxonomy): domain Eukaryota; kingdom Metazoa; phylum Chordata; class Mammalia; order Rodentia; family Gliridae; genus Muscardinus; species Muscardinus avellanarius. Next base: position 81,132,647 of record NC_137790.1, read on the forward strand.
TAGTTTAAAAATAAAGAATAAGGCTGGGTGTGGTGGCGCACGCTTGTAATCCCTGCGCTTGGGAGGCAGAGACAGGAGAACTGCGCAGGTTCGAAGCCAGCTGTGCAGGCTTAAGAGACCCCATTTCCAAATTAGAAAAGTATAAAAATAGGTCTGGGAGTGTAGCTCGGAGGTAGAAGGGCTTCCAGGAACCCCAGTACCACCAAAAAAAAAAAAAAAAGAAAGAATAAAAAAAATAGGGGAGGGTGTGTAGCTCGGAGGTGGAATGCCCCTGGGTTCCATCCCCAGACCCGCAAAAACAAACAAACAAACAAACAAACAAAAAACTTTCATTGGAAATAAAAATAACAACAGAGACCTTTAAATATTTTTAATCTCTGGCCATGGAAGAGTATAATGAATAAGAATTTCATAATGCGACTACATCTCTATCTTTTCCCTTGTGTTTGGCATGAAGATGAAATCAGTTCTTTGGACTGATGTTCTAGGGACTCTTTCTGTTTGTTTCATGTTCCCAACCAGCCAAGCATAATTATCAATGCATTAATCAGGAGTGTAACCTGGGATTTCCTCTCAGATAAAATCACCTCTCCAAGGACTAATGATTAATGAAAGCTTCATCACTTACCATGGTGAAACCTGTTGTTTGCATTGCTGGAAAGTCTGTTGTTGTTTAGGAAGCACTCTGCACTCTGCATGCCATCACTGAGGAATATGACATAGAATACCACTACATTGTATACAGAGGAATCTACTGGAAAAGAGTAAGTTAGAAAAGTGCCAAAGATAAGATTAGACTTATGTTTCTAGGCCTCCTTTAAAAGAGTAAAGATAAGTCACACTTATTACCTTTTTGGTCAGTTTTAAAGAGCAAGATTGTGCTTTGTCTTTTATGTTCATCTGTACCCTTTTTGAAGTGAAGATATGAGAAACATCCTAAACATTGACTTATTTAAAAAGCCAATGTGATGTACACCTCATGATGTTCTTAGAAGTACTGATGATATCCAATATACTTGGATATACTTAGCAATATCCAATACACCTGACTATCCTTGATGCGAACCAGAACTCTTATAGAGAAAGAGACAAACCAGTTGGCATCAGACAGTGGATCTCAAGGACATTTTGGGGTTCACTGGACATTTGCTGTAGGTTCCTATGGCTATACTTCTGGAATTCTATCGTTATTGATGTGAAATAGCAGCTGATAACAAATAGTCCATTATAGATTTTCATAAGAAATAGAAATATTCTATATTCCACAAGGTGCTTCACCCCCACATTTTCATGGAAATCTTTTTGCCTTCAAAGGTTCTACAAGTCTAATAATTATCAAAATTATACTCAATAAAGTGTGCCCTTGGCAGCTTAACAAGCCTCTCTGAGCATCAGTTATTCTCTTCTGGAAAAGGGAATAATAATGCTCCAGTTTCTTGGATAGATATAAGGGTTAAATGAGGTAATAAATCAATTCAATTATTTTAATTATCTGTTTTTATCATTTTTATTTTCTTTATTATCTATGAAAGAAAAATAGAATTCAAGTTATTTGTTTTCTGTTACATTTATTAGGAACCCAAATCTTCTTTCTTAGAATCTTTGGATCCAAAATTTAATGTGAACAAATCACCCCCTATCTCTATTCTGCCAAGACATGTCAAGAAAATATGATGTATAAAGCCAATTATCTCCTTTGCCTTTTAAGAAAAAGGCTTTCTTTTTGAAAGTTATTTTGTTTATGGGTGAATTAACACAGAACATTAGATCAGTTTAGTTAATTGTGTTCTAGAAGAACATTTATCCATTCTGTGGATCTCTGTTGCTATGTAGTTAAAGTGATGTATGAAAACAAATCTGAATATCCTATGTCAAGATTTGAGCAAAAATTTTACAATAAGGTATTAGTTTACGTGATGAGTGGGACTGATTCATTTGATTTTCCCTGAGGGAAAACAGTGTTTCGGGCTTTCAAGAAGCAATACAACACATTAGCTTCTCCTGAGTCTCAGTCAGAAGAATGTGTTTAATTCTACACGAGTCTGTTCTAATGCTCATTCCTACTCTGGATGCCAGTGTTCAGTTTTGAAGATGACCATGTCTAAGATGAGAGTAGGTGCTTTGTTGGACTGTACTTAATGGGCTTTAGAAAGCATTTTAGTCTGAACTCTTTTTCTCTGAAGGGCATGTATGTGTACTGGGGAGGGGTTCTTAAGAATTTTTGTTTGTTTTGCTGAAGGATATGTTCAATGTAACTAGGATAGTGCTTTACTGGGGGAAAAAAAGCTTAAAAACGTTGGTGGAATGAATGATTGTTAACACATGCCTGTTACCTCACTTTTGGGAACATGACCTTTGAGATAATCTATGTGACCAGAAATCAATGGTAAAGAAATCTTATATATGAGTCACACTAATTATGAGAAAAGTAGAGAAGGAATGGAAGAAGGAGGATGTTTGCAGAGCACCTACCACAGATCAAGCATTCAACACCCTACAAGGAGGAGCATGTGCCACTATGCCCATATTGTGCATCAAGGAACCAGATTTCCAAATTTCATTGGAAATTATGTTTTAAAGGACTAATTTTTTGAGCATTTCAATATCTTTGATTAAAACTCTTAGCATTCTTATCTGTTTTTCTACAGATAAACATAGAGTCATGGGATTTGTGATAACTTTTCACTTGGTCATTCATGAGAATACTTTTTAAATATTAGAAGCTCTTCCTCTCCAATTGAATGACCAAATTTTTTTCAGTAAGTCTACTATTTCTTTATTTCATATTCTTTAAATGATCAAAACCAAATGGCAATAGTCCCTAGTACAATTCCAGGATTTATTAAGAACAAGTTATTATATATAATTTTGATTACTTCATAAAAATGAATAATTTTATATTTTATATCTCATTACATAATTAGATATTATAATTACATGATACTATTTAGCTGTCTCTAGCGAGATCTAAAAATAAGATTGTGAAAACTTTATAATAGCCTAAGTTTGAGTGTTTATCCTATGCAGTTGATGGCATTATATTAACTACTGGTTTTTTTTTTTTTTTTGTCTTCAAAGGGAGTTTTTGAGCTTCTCTTAAGAAACTAGCGAAGTGATCAGCAGCTCAGTTGCCAAGGGATTTAAGAGCAAAGTTTATGCCCCTCTCTCTACCATGACCAGATTATTTGTACAAGACAAATGTCAGAGGTAGCACATGGGAAACTTGTAATGGTTTAATTTACATTTATGGAGTCAGCACAAAATTAATAGTAGTCTGTCACCAAGGTTTGTTAGCTGATTTCTGGGTTTCAATGTTAAGCAAATGGGTGTGATTTTTAACAATACTGTTTACAGCCTCTTTAGAAGACTCCTCTCTCCTTTCCCTTGGGCATGCCTCATGTTTCAAGCCATTTTCTAAATATTTTTTTTTAATTCTTAAGGTACTAAGGTGGCAGTTTCTATTGTCTTTAGCAGTTGAACCTTTCCCTAATGAAACCAACTAGATACACCACTACCAGAAAATAGACTATAAGGCAGATTTTTCATAGACCACTGCTATTGTTATATTCACATTTTCTTTTTCATATAAAAGACAAACATTTCAAATTATCCCCCAGGTTGCTGAAGAAATGACATAGCATTTTCTAACATCTGAGCCTCCATAAAATTGTTATGGATAGGCAGAATTCATTTTACTAATTTATTCATAGCCAATCTGTCAAAAACATGTATTATGATATAAGCAAAAAAAGCCTTTTTTTGCTGCCCCCTTACACTTTATTCAGGTGGGTGTGATTTTCCTCCGTTCTTGGATATGACCTTAGGCATGGACGTGCCATCTCTAGAGTCCTAGATATAAAAACAGTGTCAGTTCAGTAACTGGAATCCAAGCTATTAATCCAAACTTTAAGAATGTGGTTTATCTAGAAGCCAGTCCTTCCTTATCTAAGTTTACTCTAGTGCAGAAATTTGCAGTTAAAAATGGAAGTGCCGATCTGGCTCTTATTTCTTACTCTCTTCTTTCCTACCTAGATGATGTATCAGTTCCACCAGAACCAAGGTTAATGTTATGTGGAGGGAGAGGAGATATAAAAATAGCAAGGCTGTACTTGTCTAAGTGGCTTCGTAAATCCCAGGTTTTGGCAGATGTTTAAAGTTGAAGTTTCTAGGTAGACCAGGCCTACCTTTCTCTTTCATTCACGTTTTCATGAAATCTTTGAAGATTCTATGCCAGATTTTGCCACATGCAATGCAGTTCCTTTAACTGACATCTCTACTGGACCTGGTTCCTTTGTAGCTCTTTGCTGGTCCGTGCATGTTCTCTGGTTTATGGCCTATCTGTGGTCAGGGCCTTCTACCCCAGCGCCCCAGTTTTGCCTACCTGTAATAATCGCCATTCTCTTTCTCTGCTACTCCCTGGACTGTATCTGATTCAGAAAAAAGCCCCTATATACCCCTTGTTCTATCAACTCTTGGGGGTGGCACCATTTCCCAATATTGTAGCATTCTCCTATCTGCCTCAAAGCAGTTAATCAGAATAAGACTCTGTATTTAAATGTCTCTAGCCAGATCTAAAAGTTATTGTGAAAACTTAATAATCGCATGTATTGTGTTAATGCTGAGCATGCACAGTTGATAATGGATTTCTGTGGCTTGAGTTTGATCTTACAAAACTGAATTTCTTTAAATTTGTTGAGCCTCAGTCTTCTGTGCCTTTCCATTGCAGGGAGGTGAGACCCCTCAACCCTTTTACACAACACAATAGGATGCGAAGAGACACACAGAGCTCTCAACTGCTTTCTCAGGAGAAATAAGGCAGTTATTTAACCATTAGGTTATTGGTTGTATAATAAAATTATACTTAGTCTAGCTTGGTGTGGTGATGCATGCTTGTAATCCCAGCATTTGGGAGGCTGAGACAGGAGGATCAAGGTTGGAGGACAGCCTCAGCTACCTAGTGAGGCCCTTTGCAACTCAGTGAGACCCTGTTTCAAAATAAAGAATAAAAAGATACAGCTGGGAATGTAGCTCAAAAGTAGAATGCTCCTGGGTTCCATACTAATACCTCATATAATAATAATTATTATTATTATTATTATAACATAATATAATTATAATATAATAATATTATTATTATTATACCTAGTCTACATTTTTTTACCTGATACTTTGTCTTTAAACCTCTACAATAAAGGCCGTCAAGCACTAAAATTATATTTATGAGAGTATTACATAAACTTTCTTCTTCAGAATGGATTAATGATTAAGAATTCTGAAATTAGATCCAGTATTCAAGGTTTGAATCCCTGACCATGAAACTCAATACTGTTTATTTTCATTACTGTGTCATAGTCTTCAGTAAACTTTTTCCTTACATTCTATTTAAGTTTAAACTATTTTCACTATTTTGTGGCAAAGAAAATTTCATCTTATTCTTATATCTTTATATGGGAAGAAGAAATATTTGACCAATTTTTCCTTTGAGAAAGTATTTTTAAAATACTTTCAAGCAGATGTTCTTCAAAAATTGCAAACACATCCCAACTCTACTCACCAACATTTCCTTGACTCTTTTTTCTCATGAAAAGTTACTTCTGTATAATATTCATACATTACCTTTTAGAAACTTATCAAATCTGTTCATGCATTTAGAATTTCCTTGTTGCAATCTAATGTTTTTGAAGTTTTGTAATAACATGAACTGTTCAGCTCACTCATTTATTGATACATTGGCACATACGTTTGATATATAAACATTTACTTTACAAACATGCAAACTCACCTCAGCACCCATTTTTATTAAGAGTTTTCATTCATCACATCAGAATAAAAAATAAGATAAAACACAACTGTTTACTTAATATTCAATCAGTTCTTTCTCTTTCCTTCCTTCCCTTCTTCCTTCTTTCCTAAAGGACACTGAACCCAGGGATTTTTATTGTTAAGGAACAGCACTGTTGCCCTGTTTCTGAGCAAGGAAGAGGCGAGGCTCTACAGGTCAGCTTGTCTGTTTCACCAATACTCAAGAGTCACACTGGCAGGAAAATAGGTTTTATTCAAAACCAGCTTTGAAGGAAGACAGAATCTCCATCTCAAGGGCAAGAGAAGCTTTTAAAAGAGAAGAGGCACAAACCAGTAAAAGAAATATACATATGCAGATTGAGATAGACAAAGAACCTATCTTTCTCAGCATCTTTGGTGCCTAACAGGCCTGGGGAGTGGGGGGGGCAGCTCTTCTGCTTCTACTCACAAGTAGTAAGAGGAATGAGGAATGACAGGTTGCAGAAAACCAAGTTGTCAGGAAGTTGCCCTTAATTTTATAAGAATTCTGTTTCATTACTAAGCTAAATCCCCAATGCCTTTTTTTTTTTTTTAATTTTGAGACAGGATATCTCACTAAGTTGCCCAGGCTGGCCTTGAACTCTGATCCTCCTGCCTCAGTCTCCAGAGTATTTGGGATTTGAGGCATGCGCCATCACACATAGCCTGGCAATATTTTCATTATAGAGATTTCTTTTAGTCAATTTCTCAGCAAAACTTTCTCTGACACTATATTGATATTTTCTACTTCCGATTCTGTTTCTTGGCCATATTAATCAAGCTGTACTGCATGACCTTGAAAACGGAACTAAATAGATGAATTGCCCTTGACTACACTGAATTGACACAAGAAAAACTACTCTGGTTGGATCTTAAATGCAACCAAGTAATTTTCTTGAATTCTAAAGAGAGTGATGTTTTTATTCTCTACCATAATGTATTCATTTGAATGACTGGAGTGATATAAATAATACTGATGGTAGTGCATAGGATGGGGATGAACCTATGTACAAACACACATGTATACCATGCACATACATCTGATGTAGTTTAATCAGTGACACACATCTATACAGCTGCCAAGCATTGATGCCAATGTACAATATTAAAATAATTCAGGCCGGGCATGGAGGTGCATGCTTGTAATCCCCACGCTTGGGAGGCAGAGACAGGAGGATCACGCAGATTCCAAGCCAGACGCGCTGGCTTAAAAGACCCTGTTTCCAAATAAAAATATAAACTAGGTCTGGGAGGGTAGCCCGGAGGTAGAAGGGTTTCCAGGAACCCCAGTACCACCAAAATAATAATAATAATAATAATAATAATAATAATAATAATTCAGAAAAATAATATTTTTCTTATGTCTTTGTACACTGCTTCCTTTCTTTTTACGTGATAAAAGAGGAACTTACAGCCAGTTTTTGCTAATTAAAAAGCCACACAGATATTTTTATACTTCTTTAACATTCTAAAGCTCAAATATTTCAAAATTATTCAAATCTTTATGTAGATTACAACAACAACAAAAAACCTAGGTGATCAGTTATTTTTTTTTCAATCTTTTTAAATTTTAATTTATTTTTTCTTTTGCTTTGCTTGGGACAAACCCAGGGCCTTGCACATGTTAGACATACACTTTACCATTGATCTATACTTCTAGTCCCCATATACTTTAAAGAAAATAAACTTCAAAGCCCTTATGGTTTTGATCCTTTTTATTATAATCAATATATTAACTGAATTATACTAAAACTGTTGCTTTTAATTTTCATTATAATTATGTTCATATTTTATATTTTTTCACATAATTTTTTTTACTCATCTTCCCTTTTTCCCAAATAAACCCTTTCCATACAGTTAATTTGTAGTATTTCTCTCCTTTTTGCTGTTATATTGCCACTGTCTTATTAGTGCAGAAGCCTCAGTAAATCTCAATTGCAGGATAAAGATTAGAATTCAGTATTTTTATTCTGAAGCATTTGCTACAGTATCAAGCTGCAGGCACTTGTAGCATTGCTAACAGAAGTCAACTCCAAGTTTAAAAATAGCATATTTAGCCGGGCGTGGTGATGCACACTTGTAATCCCCGTGCTTGGGAGGGGGAGACAGGAGGATCGCGCTGGTTCGGAGCCAGCTGCACTGGCGTTAGAGACCCTGTTTTCACATAAAAAAGTTAAAAAATAGGTCTGGGAGTGTAGCTCGTGGGAGTGTAGCCCGGAGGCAGAAGGGCTTCCAGGAACCCCAGTACCACCAAAAAAAAAAAAAAGCATATTTAATCCAGGCGTGTTGGTGCACGCTTGTAATCCCAACATTTGGGAGGCTGAGACAGGAGGATCACAGTTCACGGACAGCCTCAGCTACTTAGTGAGGCCCTCGGCAACTTAGTGAGACCCTGATTCAAAATAAAGAATCAAAAATAGGGCAGGGGTGTAGCTCAGAGGTCAAATGCCCCTGGGTTCCATCCCCAGACCCACTAAAAAAAAAAATAGCATATTTAAAATTGTTTAGAATTAGTATACGCTAATTTTTTTAAAGTGTAAGTTTGCAGTTGTTATTATGAAATATGGAGAAAGCAATTATTCACTGTGGCCACTGGAAGAGGGAAGGTTCTGAGGGAGGGTTCTAAGGGAGACTCTTGGCAAGGTAGTGTTTTCTTGATTAAGAGTAAAAGTCATCAAATAACTGGGACATTTGATTACCCAAACCAACCAGCCAGATCAGCACTCAAATTATGAGATAAATGAACTATACTTAATCATCAAAAGTGAGAATAAAAAATGGCTCAAACACAGACAATATACAGAAAGCTATTCTTTGAGAAAGAAAAAAATATTTTTTTTATTTTTCTTTTTTGCAGTACTGGGGATTGAACTCAGGAGTGTTCTACCTCTGAGCTATATCCCCAGGCCTACTTTTATTCTTTATTTTGAAAAAAGATCTCACTGAGTTGCAGATGACCTCACTAAGTAGCTGAGTATGGCTGTGAACCAAACTGAGATCCTCCTGTCTCAGCCTCCCAAGTACTGGGGTTACAAGCATGTGCTGCCATGCCTGGCTGAAAGAAAACTTTAAAAGCTAAAAGGCCAGGATGATGGGTGACGATATAAGAGAAATTATTCATAAGTTAGGGATGCACAAGATGACAAGAACTGTATATGCAACGGATATAAGGGTTAGCAAATTATATCTATATCTGTATCTCTATCTATCTATCTAGCTACCTATCTATCTAGCTATCTCATATTGATATAGAGCTCATTTAGAGGAGATGGACAGGTTCTACTTGACTGCTGTTGAGGGAGAAACTGGGTTTAAATAACACCCTTGCAAAAGTGGGGCATAAACTGAAAATCTTGGATCTATTACCAAGTGGTAATGCTGACGCTATGACAGGTCTTTAATACCAATAAGATTACCTCCAAAAGATGTATGACTTATTTAATCCAATGAAATCTAGGAAAATTAAAAATGCAATGTAGCAATGATGGCACTGATTTAATATTTTGAAGAACAGCAAGGCACATTATATTACCTTCATACAGCACCTGATAGTTTAACAAGAGCCAAGCACTTGGAAGATCTTATACTTTAGTCCGTCAGAGCATAATTATAATTTATAAGCTTATGGAAAAGAGGAATTGAAGTGTGAGATTCTTCTGAGAGGCATAATACTTGAACCCAAAACTTGAAAATTAGGTTGTTAAAAACTAAAATTAACTACAGATAGCCATTAACAAATCCAAACGAATTACAAGAATATTCTAAAGCTTACAGTACCTCCATCTAATTTGCCTGAGTACAAGAATGCTCATTATTCAGATATACCATATATATATATGTATATGTATATATGATATTGTGTATATATATATATATATATATCCATATATATCCTTAAGTAAGTACATCAAATAAAGTTATAAAGGAAATGATTCTCCAATAGGATTTTTAGAATCTATTTTTATGCTATTACACAGAAATCTATTTTTTTTGGTCCAATTAAAATGGCTAAAAAAAAGCATTGTTTTTCTGGTACTGGGTGTAGAAATCAGAGGCTTTCTACCTCCAGGCTATACTCCCAGACCTATTTTATATTTTTATTTGGAAACAGGGTCTCACTAAGTTGCTGAGAGCCTCACTAAGTAGCTGAGGCTGACTTCGAACCTGTGCGATCCTCCTCTCAGCCTCCCAAGCACGGGGATTACAAGCATGAGCCACCACACCCAGCCAGATAAATAAAGCATTTTTAAGGGAGAAAAATAAATTTATGCTTCAAAAAGCATTTTAAAACATAATTAATTCCAAATGACATGCAAAGTAGCACTGTCATTTAAAAAATAAACATGGAGCACGCTTATAATCCCCGGCTTGGGAGGCAGAGACAGGAGGATCGCACAGGTTTGAAGCCAGCTGCCCTGGTTTTAGAGACCCTGTTTCAAAAAAAAAAAAAAGTATAAAATAGGTCTGGGAATGTAGCCCAGGGGTAGAAGGGCTTCCGGGAGCCCCAGTACCACATAAATAAATAAATAAATAAATAAATAAATAAATAAATAAATAAATAAATAAATAAACATGGATATGTGTGTATGTCTTATTTACTTACTTACTTACTTACTTACTTACTTAATATATCTTTTTTTTAATGGTTTTTCAGTACTAGGGATGGAACCCAGAGGCATTCTACCTCCGGGCTACACCCTCAGCCCTATTTTTTTATTCTTTTGAAACAGAGTCTCACTGAGTTGCAAAGGGCCTCCCTATTAAAATAATTTAAATATGTAAAATATTTAAATGAATTTACTATGTATAAGAAAATGTCAAAACAAATATATATTTAAAAATTTGTCAGTTACAGATGTGTGTGAACCTATGTAAGGTAGCAGGAGTAAATTTGAATACATGATGCAAATCAATGAGTGTAAATTATTTGAGAAATATCAAAAGATTTCTCCCTTTAAAGGAAAAAAAATAATATCTATATGTGTAGGTTATTGAGGGTTTTAATTATCTAGTATTTCACAGTTATGCAAATGTATTATTCAAAGCAAAGAACTTAGTGACACTGGGAGGGAGACTTGGCCTCCTTGTAGCAAGTCGGATACAATTATGGCAGATATTGGAGATAGGCCAACCAGCTGGGTCTACTATTATCCAGCATAAACCTGAATGTTTATGACAATGAATTCATCATTGGAATAGCCCAACAAGACAAGCCATAACAGAAATGACTTGCAGTTTTCCTCCCCACCAGAAATTGTGTCAGAAAGCTCTATAAATCTCCTTTAACGGGCTGTTTTACCTCCTTGTTGTGGAATACCAACCAGAGTCCTGCCAGGTGTGTGTATGTATGCATTAGAGGCTGTATGACCCCAGAAAGGACATAAATGGTCCTTAGAGGTGTTCCTTAGACATCTCCAAGAAATACATTTCCAAGAAAATGTATGTGTATGGCTAAGTTTGTAGTTAATTTAAAAGCCTTTTCTCCTTCATATTAAAAGCTGAGAGTCAGACATTAATCCACTGCAAATGCAATGTTCAAAGCACAACACACAAAAAGAGTGCTTTGAAACAACGAGGTTATTTTCTTCCTTTGATGACCTATCAGAAGTTGCAAACTAAAAAAATTAAAATAATAGTAGAGGACCAAGTTGTGCATATATTTGATATGTAAAACAGAATGCTAGTTGAATCTAAATTTTTTCACACTAAATATGCATTAAAATTCATTGCAAAAATTTAGACTATGATATGCATGTAAACATGGTCCTTATAATGCATTGATAATTTTTATCTTCCTAGGCAGAACACTTTCCCCCCTTAAAATCAACCTGCCTGTATTAACAGTAAAACTCTGAAATGTTTTCTCTCTCAGGAAGAATCTAATTTTAAAATGTGTACCTTAGCCCTAGTCAAACTTATCAGCCTTTCCTAGAAAGCTCATGTTGGGGAACATTTATAATATTCATAATAACTAATAGCAATTATAAGTATTATCACTAATTTCAACTTAGTAATATTTAAAGTTCTCTATTACTTTTATACTAGCTTCTGCCCTTAAGGAGGTCACACAGTATACTCAGCAATTTGATAAGTCCTGAAATATTTATATTAATCCTTAGTAAAATCTTTTATGGGAGGAATATATTATTTTTCTTTTACAGAGAAGAAAACCATGGCATCAATAGATAAAAAGTGTTTTCCCCAAGGTCTCAAAGATGGTGAGCATTAGAATCATAGTTCATTACCAGATCACTGGCCTGAGAATTCATTCTCTTCTTCTACTTTTATCAGCTATGTTAGCTAATGACATAATATACAATACGAAAAATGAGTATTTTGAATCTTAACAATGAGAACAAAAACAAAAAAGTGCAGCATCACCTAATCCAAATAATTTGGAAAGTTATTGTGTCTATTTACTATAAAATTTTTAAGAAAGTATTGACTTATTATATAAACATGCTTTTCAAATGTTTACAACTTCTTTTGATTGAGTTCTTACACTACAAACTGTGGGGAAAGTTTAAGTTCATTATTTAACATAAATGCTTTTTATCTACCAATTTGACCTTTTAAGGTGTATATACTAGCTTGAAAAATTTTGATTTTCCTAATTTGCAAGATCAGATATTTTGAGTTTAAAGATAAATTGCAGATTATTATTAGTCCAGTATTATATCCAGTGCACTTGTCCTCTGTATGTGCTTCTAAAATGGCTTCTGATTTATGATTAATATAACACATATGCAGGTTATTATGTAGAAAGTATCTGTAGTCAAAGATAAAACTGAATGCATATTATTTTACTTATAAAAATGTATCACAATAGTAAGATGGTTATCAGCAGATGGAGAGATAAAGACAACGTATGCACACTAAAATACTATTTAGCCTTGTAGAAGACAGAAATTCTACCATTTATGACAAAACAGAATGACCTAGAGAACATTACGTTCAGTGAAATAAGCCAGACACAGAAGGATAAATACTGAATTGCTTCACTTATATATGAAATCTAAAAATGTTGGGTTAAAAGCAGAGGATAGCATGATGATTACTAGTGGCCAAAGGGAGGTAAAAGAGAGCAGGTACTGGAGAAGTGTTGGACAAGGATTATGAAATTCCAGTTAGATGGGAGAAATAGGTTAAACAATTATTGTATAACATGGTAACTATAGTGACTAGCGTTAATAACAATCTGTTGCATTATTGAAAATCCCCAAGAGAATACATATTTTTCACCACAAAAAATGATGAGGTAAGACATATGTTAACTCCAATTTAGTCGTTCAGTAGGGCACCTTTGTTCCAAAACATCAATTGTACATGATAGGTATGTGCAACTTTTATTTGTCAATTTTAAAATACTGACATGGTATTACTTACAGTATCTTAAACTAGTTATAATATGACTAACAAACTTTCCATTAAAATAATACATAATTTATTGCTTTCTAAAGTGAATAACTTTCAAAGTTGAAGTCATTTGTTAGAAAATATCTCTGAAATTTTTAATGATGAGAGTCTTAGGAAAATATTAACCTATCTCTGCATGACCATGAGAGGGCAGGACAGGAAACAACTTACATAGCACCATCACCCCTCTTAGGCAGACTGGAAATGCATCCAACCTTTTCTTTGTCCCCAGTCCTTATAAGTGATTCTTTTATTGAGCTTGATTTGTATTTCTGGAGACATATTTAACAGAAAATCAAGTAAATAGGTTAATTTCTTCAAACTCTTGGGCTATTTTGCCATTAACTAAAGCTAAATATACTAATTTTTCTCTTCCCATTTCTTATTCTGCTCTTTTGACATTCTTTCTTTTGCCCCATTTTTTGTTTAGCACTTATGAAACATACACTGCTAGTGCTGGGATTCATGATTTCTTAATAACCTCTGATTTCTCCCTTCCCTTTCCAGGTTCTTTACTTATTTTTCTTAATCTGTGTATTTTGTAGCCTTGGGAATTGAATCTGCTTCTTTAATAGGATTAGTTCCATGTCTAAGAGCAAAAGTCCAAGATCAATAAAACGGTCTTTCTACTCTCAGATATACAGTCTTCTAGGGGCTGAGTGAAGAGATTGAGCACTTTCATAAAATACCCAGTTGGGAGGCAAATTTCAGATTCCAGGTGACCAGGAAAACAGACCGTTTCTCTTCCTCCAGGGTGAGGGGATGTTTCTTTTTCATTGAAAAGGAGAGAGAAGATGCTTTTCTGATATGTTTTATATGCCATTGGTCAGAAATGATCTTTGTGTTACTTGAAGACAAGCGATTGTTTATGAAATGTTTGGCAGTAGAAATCACTTTGACAGAGCCATTGATTCTTGTTAGAAGCAAACAACCTAAGTACACACACTTGTTTTCTCTGTCACTCAAGGGTTGGAGATAGCATATCCAATCTTAAGCCTGAATGTTTTATCATCCTGTCAGTGAAGAAAGCCTTCCTTGGCTATATTTAAAGTATAAATCTACTTTGCTTATATTTGGACATGACAAATATCTCTTTAGAGTTAGCATTTAAACCAATTTCTCAATTTTGATGATGGACTGTTATTCTTCTATAGATCCAACTTCATTTCTTATTATTATTTCTTTTGTTTGTGGTACTGGGATTGAATCCAGACACATTCTACCTTTGAGCTCTACCCCAATCCCTTTCAATAATTTTTGTTTGTTTTAAAACAGGGTCTCCCCAAGCTGCTGAAAATCTCACTAAGTTGCCACGGCTAGGTTCAAACCTACCAAGCTCCTGTCTCAGCCTCCCAAGTACTAGGATTACAGGCCTATACCTAGCTAAATTCATTTCTTTTAAGCATAAAGGAAGAATTGTGTTGCTACTCATTAAACTAACTTTGCTTTTTTCCAATTATAATACTATAATATAAATATGAGAGATTGTTCGTTTTACTGGTGACCAAAACCAGATAGTTGTATACAAGAAAATCTATGAGGGAGATTTAGTCTAAGATACACTTACTGAGGATAGTAATAAAATTTTCTATTTTTTAACTCATAAATGCATCAATCCAAAGTTCAGTGATTATCTAATGTACATCTGTGATTGTGCTAGGAGTAAAGAATATAAAAATGAACCGTACTGGTACTGGACTTTACATAAGTTTCAACCTATGTTTAAAAGACTCCCCCCCCACACACACATAAACACAGATATACAATTAAACATGCAAGTATTGTTTTATTTGGCAGTTTATTACATTATTATATGACTATCACAGACTAAGTCCTAAATAATTAAATTGTATATATGAACCTTCTGTTGCTTAACTTCATATAAAAGTGGTCAATACTATATAAATATGTTTGTATCTGATTTTTATGACCCAGTATTTATAAATTAATATTTCTGAGATTTATTATGTTGTTTTGTGTATCTCATTCATCTTTATTACTATGTAGTATTGTTTCATGTGATAAACATTTGGCTTATTTCTAGAATGGAGCTATTCTGAATAATGCTGCTAGGCACATTATAGTCCTTTACTTTTTGGTGACCATGTATAGTCATTTTTTCTTGGGACTTTGCATAAGAATAGAATTGGTGGACCATAGGCTAAACTTAGGCTTAATTTTAGTAGATAGGGTAAAAAATATTTCCACAATTGTCGAATCAAATTAGCACTCCTACATTTTAGTCAAACCCCGTATTATAATAGTACAGTAGACTAGTGGAAAATGCACAGCATTGTGAGGGAGGCACAGGGTATTTTCAAGCAGTATAAAGATGGGTTCTCTCAATGATAACAGTATCACAGAGCACTCACCTATCTGACAAAGAGAAAGCTAGGTAGCTCTTTCTAGGAGAATCTTATGCTAAGTTGTATGAGCGAGAAGGATCTTGGATATTTGTTCTGCCATTAGAAGTGAGTTGTAATGAGATGAAATAGTTTCCCAAGAGAGAGACAAAATATGTAAATTTGGGTCCCAATGGTTTTCCATTATTGATTCACAGTTAGTTTTATCCAAGGCCCACTATTAAAGATAATAACACATTTTGTCTCAGAAGAAATAGTATATTCACTCTTTGGTCTTTCTGGATACCGGTATCTAGAAGTCAAAAATTAAGTATAGTCTACCTGATTTCAGCACTTAGAAGACCTCTACTTTTTTTTTTTCTAGAAGGGCATTGTCCTTCACTTATGTGATTGAAATCTTTTGTTTTTAATTGTAAACATCAGAGTGTCCAACTTGCATCATTTTTTGTCATCTACCATAAATAAAAATAGACTTATTTGACTTATTTTTAATAGTTTAATAGTATAATATATAATAGACTTTTTTTTGTGGTATTAGGGGTGGAACCCAGAGGCTTTCTACCTCCAGGCTATACTCCCAGACCTTTTTTATATTTTATTTGGAACCAGGGTCTCACTAAGTTGCTGAAAGCCTCACTAAGTAGCTGAGGCTGGCTTCGAACCCGTGCGATCCTCCTGTCTCAGCCTCCCAAGCGCGGGGATTACAAGCGTGCACCACCACGCCCGGCTAATGGACTTATTTTTAATAGTATGAAGAAAGCTTTACAGAAAAAGAAGGTATAGGAATCAGTAACTTATCTTTTGATTGATAAATTCTTAAAAAGCAATGTTTTAAATATAATTATCATTGAATAATTATTAGAGGAAATGAACATTATTCTCTTTAATTAGATATATAGATTATTATTCGAATTTCAAGTGTAAAATAGACTTTAAATATCATTTAATTTATTAATATATTAATATTATTTACAAAAAATTACTATGCTAGTATTCTGGCATAATTTTCTTCTCTAGTATTTAAACAATTTATAAAATGTAAGAATTTTTTCTGTTGAGCAAGTATGATCTGGTGTCTTTTCTTTTCTTTTTCTTTTTTGTCTTGGCTGTAACTTTTATTATTTTTTCATGAGTATCCACTTAACTCCCTAATATACCACAAATTCAACTCAAAGAAGTTGACTAAATCTTCTATACACATAGGTATGTGCTAGAATACATTTCCAATCAAAAGCATATTTCTGTGAAATCATATTTGGCTAAAATGTCATGTTCAGGGCCAGAATACCAAATTTAAAAAAGTATTAGAATAAACAAAAAGAGGCAAATTTTTGCTTCTTCTCAGAAGTCAAGCTAAATGTAAGATTTAATATAAACCCAGACTGAATTTAAATGTTACTTGAATTCTCAATTTTATTTACATGGATGCATACTTCTGAAAGTAATAATGGAGAACTCAGTGTGTTAATTAATCAATAATAATGTGGTTTTGCTGAGCATGGTGCCATATGCCTATAATCCCGCTACTTGGTAGGCTGAGACAGGAGACTCAGATTTCAGATTCAAAGCCAGCCTCAGCAACCAAGAGAGAGCCTGTTTAAAAATAAAAAATAAAATGGGTTGGGCCATAAATGGTAGAATGCCCCTGGATTCACAATTCCTTCCCCAACACTACTACTACTACTACTACTACTACTACTACTACTACTACTACTACCAACAACAACAACGATGATGATGTTTGGTGGTGCATGCTTGTAATTCCAGTACTTGGGAGGCTGAAACAGGAGGATCACGCAGGTTCGAAGCCAGCCTTGCTGGCTTAAGAGACCCCGTTTCAAAAAAAAAAGATTATATATATATATATATATATATATATATATATATATACACACACACATATATATGTATATGTATATATAATATATATACATATATACATTATACATATATATACATATATATACATACACACACAGACACACACACACACACACACACACACACACACACATATATATATATATATGTATATATTAGGTCTGAGAGTGAAGCCCGGAGGTAGAAGTGTTTCCAGGAGAACAGGCTTCACTCATCAAAAGAATCGGAACCAGTAAATGTCTTTTTAAGTGCCACTCAGAACAACCTGTGTTCCCAGCAAGGTAAGCCAGGGTTTAACATAAAGTCACTCACAAGGCCTGGATTCTACATGTTGATAAATAAAACTTCTCTAGTCCTTTAGATAATCCACCTCTGAAGATAATGGGACAGACCCTACCTACTGTTCCTGAAGTGGTAGAGAAATCATTTTGTGCATTCCTATATTTTAAGTAATTAAGGAAGGGCTGAGTCAGGAAATTATACTACAAATTTGACTCAAAATAAGTGTTTGACCAAACTTAATCTTTTATACATGTAAGTTTGTACAGTACCTGATGCATGCAGTGTTGTGTATAATTGCAGGAAAGTTTTTAAAACAAGCTATTAGATTTGCACCTGAGTTTTCCACAATAGTATTTTTTTCATTTGCCTTGCATTTAATGAACATCTGTTTAATGAAAGACATTTTGCAAAGGACTGTGGGAATTATACATTCCCTCAAAATGGCTTATAATTATTTTTATGATAGTAAAATGTGCTGTATTTATATTGACTTTAAAATTAAAAGTGCTTCCACATTTATTTTTAATAATTGCAATAATTCTCATTTTAGTCATGGTTGTTGCATTTATCAAGACTCATACATTTGATAACCAGGTCCTATATTGAAAACAAAAACTGCTAAAACTAAAGTACTTAAAACTTTTGGCCAGGCATGTTGGCACACACTTGTAATCCCCGCTCTTGGGAGGCTGAGACAGGAAGGATCGTGCAGGTTCGAAGCCAGCCTCAGCTACTTAGTGAGGCTCTCAGCAACTTAGTAAGACCCTGTTTCCAAATAAAATATAAAGTAGTTCTGGGAGTATAGCCCAGAGGTAGAAGGGCCCTGGGTTCCATCCCCAGTACCACCAAAACAACAACAACAACAACAACAACAACAACAACAACAACAACAACAACAAAACTTTGGCCTAATCAATCACTATTATAATAGTAAATTAAAAAATGGCAAGAATAAATATAGCTTGCCAAGTAGGTAGGACTTGGTAGACAAAATTAATTATGTTAAGCCAAAGAATAAAGCTGTCTAAAGAATTATTTCTTAAGGTTTTATAATTTCTTAAGATTTTATAATTTTTCTCTTAAGGCTTTATAATTTTAAGATTAAAAATAATTAAAGGAAAACTTTGGGATCACCCAAGAACCTTAGCTGTCTAAAATATACAGGATAGCTTGAAGCCACATTCTGGAGAATGTGAGAAATATATTCAGTGTTAGTACTTATGCAACATGAATAGTGATACTTCCTATATTCAGAGAACTTGAAGATGTTAGGAGAGGAGAATGTAGTTGCACACGGAACATGAAAATTGCCGTCTTGGGCCTACACATCTCAAAATAGCTTGAAAGAACACATGGAATTGCCAAGGTTGTCTTCCAGAGTAATTTTTCAAGTTCAGTGTATACTTCAAACATGTCCAAGTCCTTTAATGACTTATTGATGTTTTATTAATTTCCTACTTGTGGTTTTTATGCCAACCTCTTTTGAACCATATCTAAAATTTATCACTGAGGAAGCAGGTATTGATCATTTGGACTCACTAATACCATAAATAATATTATGCAACTAAAAATATATATTTTGGAACTATTTATCTATCCCCCATAAAATTCTCATAACTGATCATTGAATATAAAAAGAGAGTTTTTAATGGTCAGATAATTAATTTATTAAGCAATTTGGGTTCTAATAAACTGTTCATTCACCATCTTGATTTAACCTATGTCCTATATGTCAGGAGCTCTACCTTCTGTAGCTAGATATTATTTTCATTTTCAACATCCTCTATTATTAATAAATTCTAATTTAGAGTAAAAAATCTACCACACATTTTTGGCCTTAATCTTTCCTCTAAACCACACAAGTGTCTCTTACTTAAATATTTTCTGGATTTGAAGTGTTCAGTTTTTCTGACATTCCTCATTGAATGTGATAGAATCAAAACAATATGATGTGGAAATTAATTAAATGCTTGTTCTTGAACTGTCATTCTCTTTCAGTGATCTCTGTTTGCAGATTTTAGAAAGTGATCAGCTATCCATATATGTGCTATCATAGAGACCCATATCCTTGAAATTCTTTTCTTTGTGCTATTTGGACAGTGAAAGTTGGCTGACCTTTAAGCAGGATTGAATGCATGCTTGTGAGGTGAGCAGGGTCTATTGAGCTACAGCTGATTGCATGCATGGGTAACTGCAAAATACAATGACCTTTAAGCTAATAGACTCTGAATGAATGTTTTTGCAGCCAAGTAGAAAGACAAAAATTATGTACTAATGTTATACTTTACAACAAAAAGACAACTCTTTATTGCTGAGGTCTTTTGTTGGGCAAGGCCAAATTAGTCAATCTGCTTGTCTAATTTTCTGGATTAGACTGGAAACATGCCCACAGCGTACATTAGTACTAGGCTTGAGGTTCTTGGCCCCAAGTCTCAGCAAGCTCTCACAACACTAGATCTCCTATCTTCAACATTCTGTTTTGTTTCTCGAGAGTTACTTTATATTATCTTATCAGTTTATCATTTATATCAAGTAGAATATGGAAAAGCCTACCACAATATTGGGAAAATAAGGCCTTAAAATCATCAGTCAAAACCGGGCCTAGTGGCACATGCTTGTAATCCCAGTAGGATCATGGTTGGCGGACAGCCTCAGCCCCTTAGTGAGGCCCTCTGCAACTTCATGAGACACTGTTTCAAAATAAAGAATAAAAAATAGGGCTGGGAGTGTAGCTTGGAAGTATAATGCCCCTGGGTTCCATGCCCTGCACCACACAAAAAATAATTATCATTCAAGAAGAGTATGTTTCCACCTACAAAATATTAAACTTTGAGAACTCTGTGCACAGCACTACAGAATTCAGTATAATTTGTATTTACAGTGATTCTCCTGGGTGGTGAGTGCCTGAAGATCTGTACAAAGTGATTGGCTTCATTTATATATTCCTTTCACCTATAGTTACATTGACTCCATTTATATTTGTCTCTTATTTCTGGCAATTTTAAGTGGTTGGGGATGTCATCTATAGTCTCAGAAATTATGTTGCTTCCTTTTTTATTTTTTATGAACTCATGCTAGTAAAGATTTACTATTCTAAGATAAATATTGGAATCCACATTTTTAATTCTGAGCATTTGCCTTGGATTGGAACATGCTTTTTGAGGAACTATTTTACAACTACAGCTGTGGATGTGAAGGGAAGAGAAAGGGGTTGGGTTCTATCATCCCTTTCAAGGGTATGCCCCCAGTGCCCCAAGACCTCCCACTAGGCCTCACCCTCACCATGTCCTAATGCCCCCAAGATGGAAGCCAAGACTTTTACACATGGAACTTTAGAGGACATTTCAGACCCAAACTATAGCTCTCACACTTAGGGGAGAAGAGTATCACAGTTACAAGAAGAGTCCAGGAATTAGAATCTTAAAAAAGAGAACATATTAGCCAGGCATGGTGATACCCATCTGCTCTCCCAGTACTTGGGACTCAGACAGGAAGATCACAGATTCCATGTTTGCCTCAGTAACTTAGTGAGACCGTAGCAACTTAGCAAAACCCTGTTTCAAAAAAAAAAATAAAATAAAATAAAAGGGGATGTAGCTTGGAGGTAGAATGTCCCCGGGTTAAATCCCCATTCCTACTCCCCACCCTCCAAAAAAGAAAAGGAATATATTGGTTATTTGAACAATAGAATGCTCATTGTGTTTGGAAAAAAAAATAACCACTTGGTTCAGACTTGAAGATCTCTGGATCAGTATAGTGAAGACTGATTTGTGGAATTTAATTTGTCAAATGAATTTTAAATTAAAAATATAAATTGTGAGATTATATTCTATATTTGTGTTGGTTTTATCTAACCTTATTGTACATGTCTTCTTTCAAGTTTATCAAATTAAACTTTTCACAACTCTTTTTAAACAATTTAGTTCCTTTTGAACAGATAATATATTCACTTAACTAAAAAACCATAATTTATGACAGTATTTACTGAAAAATCTTCATTCTCCCTATATGAGAGAGTGGACAGTGACAGGCAGAATGTGAACATTTTTTTCATGTATCTGTTGGTAAGTTTTATGTGACCTTTTGAGAAATGTCTATTTAGGCCAATGGCCCAGTTTTTAACTGAATTAATTTTTTCTATTGAAAATTTTTAGTTCTTCATATAATTTGAATATCAACCCCTTCTTAGACGTGTGGTTTGAAAATATTCTCTCTCGTTCTGGGGATTGTCTCTTTACTGATGTTTTGCTATTAGTTTGTTAGTTTAATGCAGCTTGTTTTGTTTTGCTGTTGTTTTGTTAATTTAATGAAGCTTGTAAGTTTGATGTAACCCTCTTTGTCTACTTTTGATTTTTTTGTACATTTTTGAGTTTTATCTGAACAAGCTTTACTCACTTATGTCCTGAAGAATTTTACTATATTTTTATTTATTTGTTTCATTATTTAGTTTTCATTGCCTAATTTCATTCTGCTGCATGTAGGCATTTAAATTTTCTAGCACATTTGTTTCTTAGTACTTTTGTTGAATGAAGAGTAATTAAGTGTACATGGGTGGTAGATTGACTTCTATTCTGTTTTTTTTTTTTTTTTTTTTTTTTTGCGGTTCAGAGGAATTTTATGTCTAAGATACATGCCCAGTCCTATTAATTATTTATTTTGAAACAGGGTCTCACAAAGTTGCAGAGAGCCTTACTAAGTAGCTGATGGTGGCCACAAATCTGTGATCCTCCTATCTCCCAAGTACTGGGATTACAAGTGTGCACCACCACACCTGGCCTCTAGGTCTTCTGTTCAATTGATGTATGCATCTGTTTTTATGCCAATATTATGATATTTTGATTACTACAGCTTTGCAGTATATTTTAAAATCAGGCAATGTAATGCCCACTGCCATATTATTTTTGCTCAAGATTTCTTTTTTTTTTTCTTTCTTTCTTTTTTGTTTTTGGCGGTACTGGGGTTCCTGGAAGCCCTTCTACCTTCGGGCTATACTCCCAGACCTATTTTATATTTATCTTGTTTGGATACAGGGTCTCTCTGAAGCCAGCATGGCTGGCTTCGAACCTGCGCGATCCTCCTGTCTCCACCTCCCAAGCGCGGGGATTACAAGCGTGCGCCACCACGCCAGGCACTCAAGATTTCTTTGGCTGTTTTTTTCATTTGTGTAGTCCTGTATGCATTTTGGGATTGTTTTTCAAGTTGATATAAAAAATGTTCTTGGTATTTCGATAGAGATTGCATTGAATCAATAGATGCTTTTGAGTATTGAGGACATTTTATTGATTCTTGTAATTCATAAAGATGAGTTATCCTTCCATTTTTGTTATTTAATTATTTTATCAATGTTATATAGTTTTTGTATAGAAATATTCTCCTTCTTTGATTATCTTTATTCCTAGATCCTTCATTTTTGGTAGCTACTATAAATGGGTTTGCATACTTGATTTCTTTTTCAGATGTTTGCCATTCTTGTACACTAGTACTACCAATTTTTTCTATATTTATTTTGTGTCCTGAAATTTTGTTGAATTTATCAGTACTCATAGTTTTCTGGTAGAGTGTTTGGGGATTTTTATTTATAAGATGACGTTGATTGCAGATAGTGACAATGTCATTTTTTTTCTTTTTCAATGTGAATGCCATTTATATCTTTTGCCTGATTGCTCTGGCCAGAACTTCCAGTACTCTGTTGAATGAGAGTGGTAAAAGTAGACATCCTTGTCTTGTCCCATATCTTAAAAAGAAAGCTTTCAGCATCTCTCTGTTCAATGTGATGTTTGCTGCTAGATTTTTATATATGCCCTTTATTATATATCTGTATATGATAAGAGACCAAGGTCTAGTTTCAATCTTCTGCATGTGCTATATTCCTCTATATCTAGTTTATTTACAGTTTTTATGATTAAATGATGCTATATTTTATCAAATATCTTTTCTGCTTCTTTCTCTAAATGTGTTTTATCATGTTTATTGATTTGTGTATATTGAGCTATCCTTGCAACCCTGGAATGAATCCCATTTGATCACAGATAAGGATCTTTTTAGTGTTCTGTGGAATTCAGTTTGTAGTATTTTGTTGGGGATGCCTACATCATGTTCATCAAGTGTGTTGGCCTGTGACTTTACTGTTGTTGTTATGCCGTATCTAGTTTTGGTATCAAGGTATAGAATGAGTATGGAAGAATTCACTTCTTTTCAGATTTTTGGAATAATTTAAGGTGGTTTGGTATTAGTTCTTGAAATGTTTGGGGAAATTCTGTAGTGAAACTATCTAGGCTATTGATATGAGACTTTTGTTCCTTGCTGTTGATCTCTTCAGGTGTTCTCTTTGTTCATTATTCAATCTGTCTTGTTAGGATCTTCTGTCTTCAATGCTTTCTGTATTCTGCTTTTGCTTACAGAGAGAGAAAGAGAGAGAGAAAAAAAGCAGAGTTTACTTCTAATAATAAGGAAGTCTGTGTTCTTGAACTACTGTAGCTTGTATAGACTAAATACTCTCATTTTTCTATTTCTGTAAACAATATTTGTTTATTTATTATAACCAATGATGGTATTAATATCCTCATCTTTGTATGTTCCCTTCTTTTCTTTCACCTGAATTTGCTTAATTATATAATCTTAGTGTTTTCTTTGAGCTACTAAATATACTTAGGTCACCATTACTTATTTTAAAGTATTAAAATAATCTTTTAACCTCTAGAATTAGAAATGAAAAAAAATCACCATTCTAATTCTCTCTTCTACCCATGACCAGACATGTAACATTTACATTCCTTACTGTCATTTTAATCCTTTCCAGTCCTTCCCAGTCAGCTCAACCATTTAAATGTTGTTTGACAAATAAATAGATTCAAATTTAATACTAATCTTTTTACCAGTTTTTCCAAAAATATGTCATTATGATGAAATTTTTCCCTAAAGAATAATAATTAGAACAATATTCTCTGAATTATTGATGCTAAAAATTGCTTTTGTTTGTGTTTGTACTTGAAAACTGTGGCTAGATACGAAAACTTGGGTTATTCTCTACTTTCCTTAAAGATTTTGTGTGGGCACTGCTTCACTGCCTTCTAGAATTGAATGTTTCTGGGGAAATACCCAAGGTCAGCTTTATTTTCCTCCTTGTAATTGACTTGTCCTTATTTCCTGACAGCTCAAAGAGTTACTTTCTTTATCCTTGAGGTTAGTTGCTTTAAAAGGATATATCTTTAAAAGTAAAAGCCATGTCCTTTTTATGACCAATAGAATAATAATATCATAAAGTGAAAATTTATAAATAATATGAAAAGTAGAGATAAGGGGCACTGAGAAATTGAAGGAAGAATTCGTTTTCTGACAAAATGTCAAAATATATTTTTCATAGGATTTAAACTGAGCCCTGAAGGATTAGAAAATAGGGGCCTGGAGGGAACAAAATTCAGGTGGATGGCAAAAGAATGTGTATGATATAATTGCTGCACACAGCCATTTTACTAGATTCTGAGCAGCTTGAGTTCAAGATATTTTGACATATCTTTTTATTCTTTGTAATTTGAAGCACAATATTTTGCACATAGTAACTAAGAAGAGGAACAGTTTCTGTGGATTCAGTTTATGGTCAGCCAGCTCCATTGCTCTGGTCCTGAGATGAGGCAAGGATATCATGGTGGAAAAGTATAATAGAGGGTCACCTGGAAACCAAGACAGAGAGAGAGAGAGAGACAGAGAGAGAGAGAGAGAGAGAGAGACAGAGAGAGAGAGAGAGAGAGAGAGAGAGAGGAGAGAGGAGAGAGGAGAGAGGAGAGAGGAGAGAGGAGAGAGGAGAGAGGAGAGAGGAGAGAGGAGAGAGGAGAGAGGAGAGAGGAGAGAGGGAGTGAGAGTGAGCTAGAGAGAGAGAGAGAGAGAGAGAGAGAGAGAGAGAGAGAGAGAGAAGAGAGAAGAGAGAGGAGAGAGGAGAGAAGAGAGAAGAGAGAAGAGAGAAGAGAGAGGAGAGAGAGAGTGAGAGTGAGCTAGAGAGAGAGAGAGAGAGAGAGAGAGAGAGAGAGAGAGAGAGAGAGAGAGAGAGAATGGGAAGAGAGACAGAGGCAGAGACAGCTGGCCCAGAAGAAGATAAACCCTTATTCAGCTATCGTTGGATTAATCTACAGATGAGCTCAGAGCTCTCATGATCCAAACATTACATAAAATCCTCACTTCTTGATCCATCGAGGAGCATGCTCTCAACAAGTATTGGGAGACATTCTAGAACAAAACCACAACATCATGGTATTATGGTAGCCTTGTTCTATTTTTTTTTTTTTTTAATGGTACTGGGGATAGAACCCAGGGGCATTCTATCTCTGAGCTACACCCAAGCCCTATTTTTTTATTCTTCATTTTGAAACAGGTCTCACTGAGTTGCAAAGGACCTCATTAAGTAGCTGAAGCTGGCCACAAACTGTGATCCTCCTGTCTCTGGCTCCCAAATGCTGAGATTACAAGTGTGCACCACGACAACACCCCGATCTTGTTCTATCTTTTTTTTTTTTTTTTGGTGGTAGTGGGGGTGGAACCCAGGGGCTTTCTACCTCGGGGATATACTCCCAGACATAATTCATACGTTATTTGGAAACAGTGTCTCCCTAAGTTGCTGAGAGCTTCACTCAGTAGCTGAGGCTGGCTTCAAACCTGTGCGATCCTCCTGTTTCAGCCTCCCAAGCACGGGGATTACAAATATGCATCACCACATTTGGCTTATTCTATCTTTTTAAAATGACAATTATTTTCACTGCTGGACTTAGAAAATCCATAGAGGTCTCCGATATATGATAATTAGATGTGGGATTCATTACTCATTGTGTTTCTATTGAATAACTAGAATAGGGAAAAATCAAGCATGAATGCATCTGTTTTTTCCCCCTACTTCTGAGCCTGCAGCATATGCAATGACTTCCATAAGGATAAGGATTTAACTTGTATGTAGTCTATGAAAAATTTGTATTTCAAGTTCCTTGAGTTTTGGTCTACAGGAAATCCTGAGCTTGCACATCTGAAATGTACACATATAAATGTATGATTGTAAAATTCATTATGATGTATAATTATAAATGCACCAATAAAATTATATTAAACGACCTTATTATTTCTAAAATCTCTACCACTGCACACTTACTATCTGATACAGCTCCTTAACTTTTATGTTTCCCACTTCTACAAAGAACTCAGATATTCACTGGGGTTTCCAACCTTCAATATACTTGTGACTTGAATAATGCCCTCAGCAGGATGAACTGTCTATCACACACTTGGAGAGCTGTTACTAGAATATTCTTCACATAATTAGTTGACAAGTCCAAAATTAGTATTAGAAGAGTGGGGTGAATTAGAGTAACTTTTCCCATTATCATTTTCATTTAAATTCAGTGCAGGATATCAGGGATCTGTTTTTATTTCCTTAGATAGAATAACGAATCTATCAAAACCAGTAGATCTGGAATAGTAAGAGCACACAACATGACTCCATTTGCATTTTTTTATCATTAATTTTGAATACTGTCATAATACATGAGTGTTATCTATTGTATATAAGTCAAATAGAGAATAGAAAGGAGCTAAGGTTTTATGCATCTCACAGCTATTCCTGGACTCAATTGCTATTTTTGATCATTTATACTATTACATACTATAGTAGGGAAACCTGTGCACCAAGCAAGCTCATGCTAAGGAATTGGAATATTGATCTATATGACTCCAAAACCTTTGATCTTTCCAGGATAGTGAGCTCTATTCCAAATGTAGATTCCCTGATAAGGAGTTTACTTCCCTGTCAGGTTTGATTGAATTAAATCAACATAGTCTTGACTCAGTAGAGAACTAGTCATCCTAGATTTATAGTTGATAGACCCAGCGCTGTCCAGTGATCACCACTGATAATATTTTGCAGAATTAGCTGTAGAATGGCCAAAGGACTGTACATAGTTAAACACTGGTCTTGTAAGGAACCGTCCAAGCTGCCTGAGATGGATGAAATGCACTATATTTTTGCATCCATTCCAAGTCTTGCTTACTTTTAGAGTTAAATTCCTTCCTTCCCCAAGCCCCACTTGTGGGTCTGCCTAGTAATTGCTGTATTCTACACATCCAATGAGATCATTGAAATCTTTCTGCCTAATGTAACTTATTTTCTCTAGTCCAATTACTTTATTCTACAGGTAGCAAAATTGAGGATTTTTACCTCTGTGATGGATGTCACATTCCTGACATCATCTCTAATCACTTTCTAAATTTTATTTTTATTTGACAAATAACAATTGTATTTTTCTTTTCTTTTCTTTTGGTGCTAGAGATAGAACCCAGGACCTAATGCATGCAAAGCAAATGCTTTACCAATGAGCTATATTCCCAGAACTTACTTAAAATAGTCTTCTAGCAATTTTGAAATATACATTCTCAACTATATTCACCATGCTATGCAATAGATCACTAATATTTTCCTCCTATCTAATTGAAACCTTATACCCTCTCACAATATCCCCTCTTCCTCCACTTCTATCACTTATTTTTATTTCTTAAAAGAAATGAGTTTGGCTTTCTTATGGAAAATATACTAGTATATAAAGAAAACATTCATTATTTGATCATTTAAAAATAAAACAAAATATTTCCTCCTTCTCTTTCACTACTTTTCGTGTCTAATTTTTGCTGAAGTTTCATCCATTTTATGCACAGGTTGAACAGAATGACTGTGAATCATGGACTTCTGTAAGAAGTCATTGACCTATTCTTGTGAATAACTGCTACCCGGGAATAAGTCTGTGCTAGGCCTTAACTTGCAGTCAATACTTTATTTCATCTTCATGTTGGTTACCTCCTATACAGTTACTGTGGTGCTTTAGGTTTTTAACAGAAAGTAAATGGAACTTTATCTCTGCTATGTATAAGGAAAGCACTTCCCCCTAGTTAAACGTATTCCATTAATCAGATACAGGGGGGTTACAAAGAAGCAGTCAATATACATTCAGCTATTGACTGCTTCATAGTCAGCTTCTGGAAACAGAGAAGATTGAACTGGCATCTTTATATAACAGAGGCGAGGAAATCTTATAACCTGAGACAGAAGCACTGGATATGAGACTTAGGTCTAAATTATGTGCCTAAATACAAAAATGATACTTTCTGTGTTTTCTTCTTTTTCTAGAATTGATTCTTGGATATTTATTTTGCTGTTTACAGCAGGAGGCAGGAGTAGTTCTAAGACTATAAAAGATCTGCTCAGCCGTTCTTTATTGTATGCATATGTCTTTGTTAGGTTGCTGTAACAAAATATCTTAAACTGAATGGCTTATAAACTTTATTTCTCACAGGTTTGGAGGGTGGAAACCCAAGGCACTTGTAGATTCACTGTCTGATGAGGGCCCTTTTCCAGGTTCATGGCCAATTGTTTTCGCTTTGTTTTAACATAGTAGAAGAAAAAATAAGCTGCTGCTAGACTCTCCTTTTTAAATTGCCATTGTTATTTTAACTAGAAGATAAAATTGTATATTTATTATTACAACATGATGCGGCATGATTATATAGAATTTACATAAACATTATCTCACATGACTATCTTATTGCCATGAGAACCTTTAATGTCCATTCCTATTTTTAGTTTTAACTTTTATTAGTAAAGTGGGATTATACATAATGGTGAGATTCAATATGATACATGATACAAAAATACATGTATGTAGCTCTTGGTGTATTTCCTTCACATTCTACCCTGCTGCTTACTCCTCTATCTGAGTATATGTTAGTGAGATTGGTAGTTAGACTTTTGTATATTGTCATATTATTACTTGAAGTGTTTTCTTCCTCAGTCTTCCTTTTTCCCTCTCCAACTCCCTCCTCCAGTCCACTTTCACTGTTCACAGGTCTTCCTCCACATTATTCAAGGCCCCTTATGTTTCCTATTATATACTACATTGTCATTAACTGTACTCATCCTGTAGTACAATAGATTTCTCCAATCTCTTTTAGAAGGTCTCTAATCTCATTCATAAGACTCCACCCTCATGAACTAATCACCTACTAAAAGTTCTGCCTTCTATACCATCACCTTGGGGGTGGATATAAACATAAGTTTTTGGGGTGAAGGACCTAAACATACAAATCATAGTAGTATGTATGTATGTATGTATGCATATATGTGAGTATATATGTGTGTGTGAAGTATACATAGATGTGTACTTATTTATATATGGCTACAATAATAGCACTTTATGATATTTTGGTAAAGAATGTGATTTTACCTTCTTATTTTAAGGACCTCAGCGTGTTCATGTTTCAAATGGAAATTATCATAAAATGTAACACATAATGAACGTATTTTGGGGAAATTGTGTTATTTTACTCAGCGTTCAGGTATAGAGCCACTAGTATATAACATATTATGATAACCACTCAGGAAACAAGATATGGTTTTCCATGGGGAAAAGACTGCCAGGACTGAGAGAGAACAATGGGCCATTAGGCTGGAATATAGGACACTTGAAGACAGACCTCAGAAGAATTATTCTCAAACGCCAAGTCAGGAAGTTTGGAGTTTTCTTTGCAAAAAGAATAGCTATTGAAGACATTTTTCAAACTAAAAAATAATTCATATAACATAAAGCTCATTATTTTAAAATTTATAATTCAAACCAGCCATGGCAGTACATACCCATAATTTCAACTACTTGGAAGGCTGAGGTAGGAAAATTGCAAGTTTGAAACCAGTCTGGACAACTTAGTGAGACAGTCTCAAAATATAAAGTAGTAAGGGCTGAGGGTATAGCTTAGGGGCAGAGCAACCCTGAAGTCAATTCCCTCATATAACAAATAAATAATAATAAAATAAGTTTTACTGCATTTGTAAGTTTTTGCATTAACTGCCACTTTTCATAATTCCAGAAAATTTTCATCCCCTACAAAAGAAATCTCATAAACATAGATATGCAGGTATCACCATAGTATTCTGATTTTAATTCTTTTGGAAAATACTCAGTAGTGATATAGTTGAATCAATAGTGATTCCATAGTTCCATCCCTAGTCTTTTGAGGAACTTCTATACTAATCTCTATAGGGTTGTGCTAATCTCCAGGCCCACCAACAGTGTATAAGAGTTTCTATTTCTCCACATCCTTATGAACATTTATTATTGTATTAATTTTTTTTTTTTTGGTGGTACTGGGGTTCCTGAAAACCTTTCTATCTCCAGGCTACACTCCCAGACACCTATTTTTTTTAATTTTATTTAGAAACAGGGTCTCCTACACCAGCAAGGCTGGCTTTGAACCTGTGTGATCCTCCTGTCTCTGCCTCCCAAGCGTGGGATTACAAGCATGCGCCACCATGCCCAGCTATTATTGTATTCTTGATGGTTATTCTAATTGGAGTTAGGTGGAATGACAGTATAGATTTGATTTGCATCTTCCTAATTGCTAAGGATGTTGAATTTTTTTTCATTATTTATTGGCCACTTGTATTTCTTTTGAGAAGTGTCTATTTAGTTCAATTGACCATTTTTTTATTGAATTGTTTCTTAGTGCCAAATTAATTCACAAACCTAGGTATTCATCTAGAGATGAATGAATAACACAAATATGGGCTATATATGACTTTGTAATTATACATCATAATGACATTCAGGGTGATAGAAACACACATACAGCACTTGGTGTTTTTCCCTTCAAAAGTCAAGTGTTGAATATTATCTCTCACATGTGGAAGCTAGAGAAAAATAGTAAGCAAAAGATACTTTAGATATTTGAGAGGAAATTCCAGTAGAACAGTGGAAGGGGAGAAAGGGAGGAGATGAGAAAGGGAAAAGGAAGAACAGATGAAAGAAACAGATCAAATTATGTTGTAATGGTTTGGATTTAGAATGTTTTCCTACCCCTCACTGAAAGAAAGTAGCAGTGTTGGAAGGAGATCTTAGTTGCTAAGAAGGCATCCCTGGGTCTATAGCCTCCGGGATTATGTAGTTTCTCTTTTTGCTTTCATTCTCTGCTGCTTCAGGCCTGCATCATGATGTGGAAGCAGAACTTCTCTCTCTCTCTCTCTCTCTCTCTCTCTCTCTCTCTCTCTCTCTCTCTCTCTCTCTCTCTCTCTCTTTCTCTCTCTCTCTCTCTCTCTCCACTTCCTGCCATCATGCCCTGAGCTTGCAGATATGGACTGAAATTCTGAGATCTACAAGAATACTGAGGAAATAAATCTTTCTTCTACATTGTGTGGTCAGTCATTTTGAATTATAAAAGTGGTAAGATTGACCAAGACATATACTATGTCCCTGAATGAAGAAATTACTACCAATCTCACTATTATCTGTGAGGAGGGATGAGTATTATGATGGGACCTGAAGGGAAACACACCAAGACCTATGTGCAGTTGGTATGACTTTGAACACCACTATTATGTATAATTACAATGCACCAATTATATATATATATATATATATATATATATATATATATGCGTGTGTGTATATATGTAGGTTTCAATTATTTTACCTCTTCATTGGGAATTTGTATACTGTAATAAGATCATAATTGTTCATTGGTAATGTGTATATCATAGCAGGGTTAGCATTTATTGGCAAGAGAGAGTGACTAGAGGGACAAAAACCAAAGGCAAGATGATTATGAAATGAATATGCAAACCAAGCAGGGGTGGTAAGACAATAAATGAGGATATAAGGGAGGAAAAATATGGAAGATCTTGAATTCTTGTGGCTGTTAAAGAAGAGAATGAGCATATTGAAGTTCTGAGTTAAAAGAGTCACTTATGAAAGGAACAACAGTGTTCAGGTTTAATTTAAACTCAATTTGGGACATACAGATTGGCTGGCAGAATATCTGGATGAAGATGTATAGTGGTTAACTATGATTTCTAATGTAAAATTCAGCCTCCAGGTTGTGGCACATCTTCATCATCTCTGACTTATATTTTAAGAAGTGTGTTTCATGGAACCTTTGTGAGCAGGGCAGGGACCAATAGCAAAGGCAATGTCCTGGGACCTTTCCCACACATTTTTCATTAGAAATCTGGCTATGGGATCAGGCATCTCACCTGATGCATATACATAGTAGAGTTTAAAACTACCACTTTTTTTTTCTAGCATAGGAAGAGGTCATTTCAAGAACCTCACTGATAATGCAAACCCTGAAGGATTAAATACAGCTGAGACTGACCTTCAGGTTCAAGTTTGATTGACACCATGCCAGACACTTCAGTTTTCCTTTCACTTCAATACAACAATTTTTTGAAGTAGAATGACTGTAATCCTTATTATAAAAATGAGAAAATCAAGCCTTGGAGAATGAAGCACACAACAGTAAGAAATGACAGAATCAAGATTTAAAACTTAAAATGTTTTTACTAAGCCATATCAGAATAAATTTTATTGACTGTATAAGAAAAGTGTTGATGAAAAAGAAGGAAAGAAAAAAGAGACCTTCTTCCAGTGGTGTGTAGGGAATCCTTTGCACTTGTTTTTAACTAAGTAGAGCAGAGAAGTAGGTTTACAAGAAATGGGATTCTACATCATTATCATTGTCATCAACACCATTATCCAGAAGCAGTTCTCAAGCTTCCTTTTGCTGAGCTATGCAACCACTGCACTTTGCATATATAAAGAAAAAGAGCTAAATCAGTTTTCCTGGTAGTAATAATGGATCTGGTAATTAGATTTAAAAAAAATAAAACACTGCAACTACTCTCAACTACTCTCAGGATATCTAACAAAACTCCGACCCTTGAGGCTTTCTCCCCAGTAGTTTTAAGATTAGGTAGAAGCCAAGGTGACCTTGATTCTATTGCTCACAAGCTGCTGTGGGATTACAGAATGATAGCACCTCACTCTCTACACACTTTAACTTTCTTCATTTTATGGGCTATGAGGAAGTGACTTCTTGTAATTTATGATATTAGGAGGATTTAGAAGAAAGTTATTTTTGTCACTGTGGTAATAGTGGATGATAGAACAACATTACATTATTATGTAAAGAATATAGCAAGCCAGGCATGGTATCGAACACCCGTAATCCCACAATTTGGGAGACTGAGCCACAAGGTTTGCAGGTTTGAGGCCAGCCTTAGAAAATTAGGCTCGCAGCAACTTAGTGAGACCGTTTCAAAATAAAAAACAAATAGAGCTGGGGTTGTAGCTCAGAGGTAGAATGTCCCTTCCCTAGTACTAATATATATATGTGTGTGTGTGTGTGTGTGTGTGTGTGTATGCATGTGCTAGTTATAGTTAATATATATGTATATTAACTAGAATATATTAACTATAACTAGTATACATTAACATAATATATAAATATATACACATAATGTCATTCGTATTTTCCAATTAGAGTATGCATTTCTCTCTCATTTTTTTTTTTTTTTGTTGTTGTTGTAGTATGAGATTGGGGATGGAACCCAGGGGCATTCTTTTTTTTTTTTTTTTTGGTGGTACTGGGGTTCCTGAAAGCCCTTCTACCTCCAGGCTACACTCCCAGACCTATTTTTTATACTTTTTTTTTTTTTTTTTTTGAAACAGGGTCTCCTAAGCCAGCGTGCGCGGCTGGCTTCGAACCTGCGTGATCCTCCTGTCTTTGCCTCCCAAGCGCGGGGCTTACAAGCATGCGTCACCACGCCTGGCCTGACCCAGGGGCATTCTACCCTTGACCTACACCCAGCCCTATTTTCTATTCTTTATTTGAAAGCAAGAGTCTCACTGAGTTGCCAAGGGCCTCACTAAGTAATAAGCTGAGGCTGTCTGCGAACTGCAATCCTCCTGTCTCAGCCTCCCAAATGCTGGGATTCCAAGTGTGCGCCCCTGCATCTGGCTTCTTAGAGTATGCATTTTTAAGTAAAGGCCACCATTACTCTAAGGCAATTTTATATTCTTCAATACATTTGCATATAATGAACAATAAACGGAGGCAATCATTTATCTATCATTTAATGCTAGATAATTTTCAAGTAAAATGGGGTACCATTACTAATTTTGCCAAACTGTATGCTTAAACTAGCATTATACCAAGCAAACTGGATGTATGGTCACGCTATGTCAGCAAATGCTAATGACATAAAAATGAATTCTTACACTCACTGAGAAGCTGTAGTGTTGGATATCTATCTAGTGAAATGGATTGTGGATGATAATGAAAACTATTTCTTGACCCATTATTATTTTTATTTTTTCATTTAAGGCCAACTCAGTTACAGAAATAGAAGGAAAGTGGAGAATAATGTGAGCAAGAAAAACTCAGATAAAAACAGTAGCTATGTACTGATCTTTACTTGTTAACCATTTCTTTTACCATCCCCAAAATAGATGTTTTAAAAATGGCACTCTGCTTCAGTCAGAGCTTTGTGTTGTTTTTAAGTGTAGTCACTGTAAGTTTCCTAGGTAACCTGCAATATTCAGTGTTCAGGCGCCTTTGATAAGTAAAATGTGTTGAAGGTGCATAGCTAAAAGCAACAGATTTTTTAGATGATTTCAAGATTAATTTAATGCAATTATTTGATCTGAAAATATTAATAGTCTTGAATTCACTCTACTAAGGTGTTTCTTGTTCAGGACAAAGTATGAACAGGGTTGCAGAATATATAGAGAAGCAGATAAGGCAATCTATTCACTGGAAGGGGAAGAAAGCCAAATGTGGGGAGATTCTTAACTGCATCATAATGGAGACACTGAATTTTAATTTATCACTCATTTGTCTGAATTTTAATAGCTTGTTTTTGTCCCCCAAAAGGTAATTAAAGTGTGTTTACAAAAAGTCAAAACAAGTAGTCAGTTTGGTGAAAATAATGGCAACGTTGGTTGATGAAATAGATTTTCCATTTCCTAATTTGTTATAATGGGGTAACTTGATACGTATCAGCCAGTGTATTCATAAAAAAAGTCAGAATTTTTCTCTTTTCTCATATATAACTAGAGTCTTATCTCCTTGCCAGTATTCTTCTCTTTAAATTAACATCTCAAGAATCACACAAATACATCTAATTTGCTTCTTTGTTTTCACATGTTTGGGGCAAGATCTTCTAAAGTACACTTGTGTTCTGTGCATCTTTAGAGGACTTGTTTTTGTCTCAATTCATCTAATAAAGAAAATAATGATATAAGAACCAACTTGAAGTTGGAGAGGAGAGGCTTTCACATTATTATTTCAGTAAGCCATTGGAATATGAACTATCATGTTTCAAACTGAAGGAACGTTTTAAAACCATTTTCCTATCTATACATTTTTAAGACATTTCTAGTTGAATGGATCAGTATTTACCAGTCATCTAGAGATTAGCTGTTAGCTCACAGAAGGCAGTTATTTTTTATTTTCTGGCTAGATAAATGATAGTCCGTAACCTGTGTGTGTGTGTGTGTGTGCGCGCGCGCGTGTGTGTGTGTTTGTCCCATTTTATCAAGTGATATATACATTGTTGAATGAAAACCAAAAGTAATATAGAGTAAGTAAAAATTACTTTAGATTTGATGAATTAGAGAAGGCTTCAGGGAGAAATGGTGTTTGAAATGGGTATAATGTGAGAAAAAAAACTGGAGTAGATGACAACAGGAGGCAATATATGGTCAATCCAAGTGGAATGAAAGCATGAGCTAAAATATAAATTTAAATTAAATGTCGAGTAGGAAATTTGAGGAGACAGTAAATATAACTTATACTTTAAGAGTAGAGAGAAGAAGTAAAGTAAAATGGTGAGAAGTGTTGGAAGAAGTTGTTGGAACTAGATCATGGGGAATCATTGATCTGAATGTAGTAGACGGGAATTATTCAGCAGTGAATTATAGGAGAATTCTCAGCTGAAGGAGTTTATGGCCTGACTTACATTTAGGAAGATTCATCTTTTGTCAATATATAAGATAGGTTGAAAGAAGGAGGTAATAGAAGCATAGAATCTAGTTAGAAAATTATTTCAGTAGTCAAAACATAATAAGAGCCTGAACTGGGGCAGTGTCAGTAGGACTTTTAAAAGAATGTAGTATCAAGAGTGTTGAATATTATTTGAAAGAAGAACAGTACCTGAAGCCTGCTGGGAGTCCCTGTGTTATCATCAGAAACAGGAAATTCTGCATTTTAAAATGGGAATGAGCTCATTTAGAGATCTTTATACATAAACTAAGGTAGTGGGTAGGACACTTAGTGCACAGTGGCTAATGAACCACTAGGGGTTCTAGGCTCCAGTGCTCTGGTTCTTAACCCTGAGAGGGAAGCAAAGTATTTTAGACAGATAGTTAAAACACAGATTCCTCACATCCAGCATGGAAATGTATGTGTGCATCTTGAATTTGTAAAAATATAATTCATATTCATAAGATTAAAAAAGGATCCTCCAAATCTATTCTTCATGTGTACCCTTTGATTAACGATTCCCCATTCTCTTCCTTTTTACTCCCACTTCAAACCCCAGCCTCTTTTAACCACATTTCTACTTTCTCTCCCTCTTGTTTTTTGTTTTTGCCTTTGTTTGTTTGCTTTGGTTCCTGGGGACTGAATCCAGGGACATTCTACTTCCAAGCTATAACCTACCCCATTTACTTTGAAACGGGGTCTCAAGAAGTTGCTGCGAGTCTCCCTTAGTGGCTGAGGCTGGCCTTGAACATCCTCCTGCCTTATTCCACTGTTTCAGCCTCCCAAAAGTGGGATCAAAGGCATGTGCCACCGTGTCCAGCTCATCTTTCTACTCTCTATTTCCACAAGTTTGACTTTATTACATTCCATATTAGTGAGATCATGGAGTATTTGTCTTTCCGAGCCTTGCTTGTTTCATTCACATAGCAACTCAATAGTAACGTATAATATATTAAAAAGAGAAAATTTCAAGTGTCTCACTTTAAAAATTTATAAATAATGGAGGTGAAGGGTATGTTAACCAGTTTGATTTATTTATGCCATATTACATACAGGTATCAACAACAAATAAATGGATTGCAAAACTGTGTTATATATACACACAAATAAATTTTATTTAACCCTAAAGAAAATCAAAGTTGATGTCATTTGTAGGAAAGTGGGTAGAACTTGAAAATATTATGCTAAGTGAGATTAGCCAGTCTCAGAAAGTGAATAGTTGTATGTTTTCTTTCATATATGGAAGCTAGATAGAAATTGGGTAACAAAAGAGACCTCAGATAAAGGAGTACAGACTGCATTGGAGCAATGTTGGGGGCGAAGGGGAGGGAGAAAGGGTGATAGAGACAATGGATGACAAAGAGATGGATAGAGACATGGGATAGTTATCTGAAAAGCTGTTCCTCTTTTCTGCCTCTGCCTATTTTTATTCAAAGTACCATATTGTGGATTCATCTATAAATTATATAATCCAGATTAAGTAGCCCCAAGGATGGAAGTATCTCCTTATAATTTATTCCTCATAAGCCACAAATACTCTCCAATGAGATGAATCCAAATTTAGTGTATTCTGTTTATCTATAAATTATTGTTTTTAGGCAATTAATATGTTTTCCTAACAGAATATTAACAAGAACTCATTAATATCCTAATATGTGGTAGAAGTAATCAGCCCTTGAGACTTTTTGTTTTAAACAAAACTAGGTATATCGTGTATTAATTATTTAAAAACTGTTTAAACCAAAGAAACTTCAAAATAATCTTCAAATTTTACTTTTAATATTTTCTTTTAAAATATTAGAAATTATCAGTTGTTAATAAAACTACTTTTTAAATGATTGCAAAGATATTGGGTAGTAATTAAGACATGCATACAGATATTGTATGGCTCCATATGTACACATGGCTACACACACACACACACACACACACACACACACACACAGTCCAGAGTTGTAGTCAAATCCCAGTGCCCGGTTCTTCCCTTAAATAGGCTCCTTTGTTTTGGATTGTTATTGATGGCTAGCTGGTACTAGCTGGTAACTATGTGGGACCAAATTAAAACAACTTGAGAAGAATATGGAAAAATAATTCTTGAGTTTAGAAATAATGTCAGCCTCAGCAGCAGCAATAGCAACAGTATCACGTGTGGTCTCAGGCAGGTTTATGTGCAATACATATTAACTCATCCTCAGACTAAGCTTATGGAAGAGGTACTTTGCTTTGATCATCTCTCTTTTAGGAATGAGGGACCTGAGGCCTAGAGTGCTTAAATGACTTGTTCAGTGTCCCAAAGCTAGTAGGGGAAGGATGGAAATGTGAACCCAAGTTTATCGAATTCAAAGCAAAAGTTGTTCACCATTGTCTTCCTGTGTACTTAATGTATAGCAAGTAGCACTCAGTAAACATGTTTTCCTTGCTGTACAAATGATAAAGTAAAACAAGCACAATGGAAATATCAAGTGATCTGCTTCTGTGAATTCATCTTTTCCCTCCCTTTATATCTAATTATTAAGCACATAACACACAGTGCAATTGGAAAAAGAAATGGTGTGAAATGAAGTGATAAGAGTTGGAAAACATGGTATAAATCTGTGTTTGCCCCATGCTCTCTATATTAGGTAAAACAAATACTGCATTTCCCTGGGCCTCACTGTTTCACTTCAAAATGATGATTTAAAAAATTCTTTTAAGATCAACAATCTAGTGAATTAAATTTGATTTTAATTATAAAATGGTGGAGTGACAAGGGAGTTAGCTGGAGATTGTTTTCTAGAAAAAGTTGATTATTTTCTCTATATGCATTTTTTTACTTGAGAAGTTTCTGATGACTTGGCATTTTAAAGGTATTATTTATTATAGGATATGAGATATTTTTATTTAAAGGGAAAGAAAAAAATTAAAATATATGTAAATAGTACAATACATATCGCATTTTCTGAACCAATATACAAATTCATTTACTTACCATTGCAAGAGGGAACCTGTTTTGCATTTCAGACTAAGAGCTGGAAAAACAATTTTCATCTTATTGTTAACGACAATGGATAGTATAACAGGAAAGATTGGGGTTGGCAAAGAATAACCTTCATTACCTAGGTGGGTAGATAACAAATGGCTTGATGTGACACTGCCCAATTTATAAGATATTCAGGTTAAGAGTAATTTGGGAATAGTTCTTTGTGCCTTGAAAGAAAAGAGAGTCACTTGGAGGTATGTAAATGGAAAGAAATAAATTAGAAATTTTATGTAGAAAAAAATAGGGTTATCTGTCACAGAATATAACAATATACTGCAACGTCTTTGTAACAATGGTCTGGAAATTGGTTTTTGAGAGGAAAGTAAATTTCTCTAAACTTCCTCTGTAGTCTGAGCTTTCTGTGTACTCTATTCCTGGGTTCTAGCAAGGTACCTTGTACACAGTAGAAACTCAAATGCTTATACAATAAATTAATCACTACAGCCAACACTTTAATACTGATAAAAAAAAAATTGGAATCCGTACAGTGGAGGGCAGCAAAATCTGGAAGAAGTCTTAAAATTGAGTTCCATGAGGCAGGCTTTAAAAAATCTGGGAGAGTTAGATGAGGTTCCAAGGGAAACTAGAATGCTGATTTTGTGTGGCCAAATAATTATGATAAATTTTTAAAAATTGATTTATTTGGATTGCTACAAGAAACAATTGGCAGAAGCCCTTTTATAGAGGAAAAAGATTTTTTAAGGAACAAGGCAGAGCAATCCCAGCTGTCCAGAAGTGGCTCTGGGCTATTGGAAGGGGCAGTGAAAGTTCTATGAACTGGAGACCTGATAAGAGAGACTAGATAGAAAGCAAAATGGAGCATTGTGGAGTGGCTGTCCGCATTACATAGTCTTGCATGTATCATTTGTGATTGTTTCTTTTTATTCTTTTTCTTTCTTTCTTTTTTTTATTAAACAAAATGTTTTATTGAACATAAATAGTATACATTTAAACTATATTTGGTGCCCTCTCCCCCCGCCCCCATTTTCCCTTCCCCCCTTCCCACCAATGGTTGTCCAGGTTAACAATGTCATATTCATAATTTTACACATGTTCAAGTGTAGACCCTTATTAATCAAAACCGGCCTTCCTCCTCTCCTATCTTACCATCCAAAAATAGCTAGTATTTCCCCTTCAATATCTGGAGTCCCTCTGGTATTCTTTGTGTTTCCTAGTTTGGGCATATTAGAGGAAACATATGTATCTTCTTCTTCTGTGCTTGGCTGATCTCACTTAACATAATCTTCTCCAGGGCTTTCCATCTTCTTGCAAATGATATAATTTTGTTCTTCTTTATGGCTGAATAGAATTCCATTGTGTGTATTTCCCACAGTTTTGCTATCCATTCATCTGTTGATGGAGATCTGGGTTGGTTCCATATTTTGGCTATTACGAATTGAGCTGCTATGAACATAAGTATGCATATGTTGCTGTAGTTCTCTGAACTCAACCCCTTTGGAAAGATACCCAGGAGTGGTAGAGCTGGATCATATGGTGGATCTATTCCCACCTTTCTTAGGAATCTCCACACAGATCTCCATAGTGGCTGAACTAGTTTGCATTCCCACCAACAGTGTAAAAGAGTTCCTCTTTCCCCACATCCTCGCCAGCATTTGTTGTTGTTTGATTTCTTTATGCTTGCCACTCTGACTGGGGTTAGATGGAATCTCAGTGTAGTTTTGATTTGCATTTCCCTGATGTAATATACTTTTATTGGTGTGTTGTAATTATTTATCATACTAGGATTCAGAGTGATAGAAGCGTACATACACACAGCACTTATTGTTCCCTTCTGGATCCCACCTGGCTCCCTCTCCCTCCCAATACATTTTGTTGAGGTTGTTATTGATAATTCTGTATATGTACATAACATTATTAGAACAGTTTCCTTTATCAAATCCCCCTCCTTAATCCCCTTCCACTATTTTACCGGAATCTCTCCTCATTTATCTGAAGTCTGTTTTGTTTCCCAATTTCTCTCTAGCTTCCACATATGAGAGAAAACATATACAGCCCTTCGCTTTCTGAGACTCGCGAAGGCCCATATAACTCTGAGCCATGCACTTAAATTTAGGGTCCCATGTTATGGGCAATGAGCAGTGAGTAAACTCTTAATTGAAGAAGCAGAGTTCCTGTAATGAACTCTGGCCTTGGAGGTCCATCAATTCTAATGCTTTATTTACAAGTTGTAGTATGGGGTGCAAGGGTGGGACATACTTTGTAAATAGCTGAAGGGTGTGGTATCTCCTCTTCATCAATGGGCTCAGGAAAAGGCTCTGAGATGGAGATTTGTGTGCAGGGTGGGCTTCTCTGAGAGTGTAAGTGGGAGTTCCAAAAGGAGTGAAGGAAGCAGGGCTGAGCAGAAGGAGCTGGCTGTTCAAACCAACAAGAAGTTCTGAAGATCAAACGATAATTTGGAGCCCTCCTAATGTGGGGTGGACAGAATGAGCTTCAGCACCTCCAGATAGCTTCAGCCCTGTTCACTGAAGAGGCCATGACCTTGGGTATGGCAGCTGTCCTAAGCAGATCTTTAGGAAGTTGAAAACATGAAAAATGTCTGCCAGCCTTGCATTCAGCAGCTGATGAGTAAGTATTCCATTTGCCGGGAAGGATCTGGGTTACACATGATGGCATCCACACCCCATCTTTTTATGTAACTAACTTCAAACTGGCAAGTGTTATTCCTTTCAGAACGAAACTTCCAAATATTCTTCTCCAGGCATCTCTGTGTGGCCACAGGTGTTCACGCTATTTAATTTTGTGTTGCTATTCAATACAGCTGTTGGCCATTGACCTGGCTATAAACTGGATAATTTAATCATGCTTATGATTTGACATTTTTAAGGAGTTTTAATAAGCCAATTGCCAACTCCTCTTCCTAGCTTTGGTTTTCACACTTGTGTAAGTTGATCAATTATGACAACCCAGACTACTTGGAAACAGGAAAATATGACTGTGGTGGAAGCCAGTCTGTAGTGAACTATTTTCCACTGTTACTATAAACACATGTGGAGTGTCTGGCAATGTTGACCTGCACTGCCACTCACTTCCCCTCAGTGCAGCGCTTCCTTTGGCAAAAACAATTAACAGCAAAATTATCTCCCCTCAAAAAAAAACATTTGCACCTATAATTCCAGTACTTGGGAGGCTGAGACAGGAGGATCCAGGTTCAAGCCAGCTTCATCTACTTAGTGAGGCCCTCTTTCTAAATAAAGAATAAAAATTAGGGTTGGGGTATAGCTTGGAGGTAGAATGCCCCTGATTTCAATCCCCAATACTGCAAAGAGAGAGAGAGAGAGAGATAGAGATAGAGAGAGAGAGAGAGAGAGAGAGAGAGAGAGAGAGAGAGAAGCAAAATAGCGGAATATCCCTAGGTTCAATCCCCAGCACCATACACACACACACAATCATTTGCAAGTGAGAAAGGGGAACTATACCAAGATTTGTGGAAGAAAAGTTATTGTTATTGTGCTTACTCATATTCATTGGTATCTATCATTTTTAATTGAGTGAATTCGCTGATTATAAATAGAGTCTTGGGAAAATTTCTTGACTTTTCTGACCCCTTCATTTTATTGACCTCATGTAGTTATTGAGAAGAATATATGCAAGGGAATTAGTAAACTTTTGTGAAGCCTGATTCACAGTCATGTAGGTGCCTCATCATTGTTACAGTGACTGTCTTCACTGAAAAAGAGGCATCCTGCCAATTGAGAAATGACCTACGTGAAGTTTAGCAGTTTGGTGGAAAACAATAGCTGTAAGTACATAAGCCACTCTATTCCCTTGGCTTAGATTTGACTTGCAGGAAGTCCCCAAAGCTGGGCTCAGTTGGTGGAGACTGAGCCAAGCTCACTCACAGACCCAGGGCCATAGCTTCTACAATCCATGAAACTGGATTCTGCTTTGGAATAAATAGACCAGGAAGATTGAGAGATATCACAGTCCCATTAAATAGGGGGCAGTTTAATTGCATCTCATATGGTCTCCAAGTAGCACGGACTGTAGTTCTGTGAGTAACACAGTTTTTGTGATTCCTATTGTGTTTTGTTAGTTCTTTCAAACATAAGACATTTTACTAATATATACTATACTTTTTTAGATGAGACAGTTAAAATGTGGTCAAATGAGAGTGAGGCTGGCTTAGGAACTAGTCCTACTCCTTTTCTAGCTGATCTTGGGTAAGTAACTGGAAAACTCTCCGGGACAACTAAACTGGCATGATGATACTGACATGGAAATGGCTGTGCAAAGGAAACAAGATGCACAAATTTATAAATGAGGAAACAAAATAAGCCTTTGTACAATACGAGAGCTTACTTCATGTCAGGGGATATTCTTATCGGACATGGAGTTCCAAGCATGCACAAAGTGTTCGCTTTTCAAAGGGTGATTCCTGGACCTATCCAGAGCTCCCCACTGAATACAAAGCCAGCTTCCAGAAAAAGAGTTGGAGGCAGGCTTTCAGATAACCAGGACTTAAAAACAGGCAGATGTCCCCTGCCTGCAGCTCCTCTGGCTCTGGCTCAATGGGACAGTGGTGCTCGCAAAGAAGAAGGGAGAGTGACAGCATGTGGCATTTCCTTGCCTAGAAGGACAGGGGCAGGGTTCTGTGGAACCCTCTAGTGCAGAACATTCGACATTGATTAAGGATTGGCACATCATATTTTGACAAGTTATGCTGGAGGAAGGACATGAACAAAGACTGTTGGTCCCATACCCTTCAGGAACTGGCACAAGACAGACAGCTCTGACAAGAGGGGTTACCACTGCAGACCAGGCTTTGCTTTTGTGCAAATTCCTCTTTATATTACGTGTGTTAATGTTAGCCATATCATCCCCACAAAAGCTCAAGGGCTAGCTTTTAAAATCATTAACAGGAACTACAAGGTTATCTTATTTTTTTTAAAAACTGCCTGTTTGTATGTATTTTATGTTGAGGAGAAAATACAAAAGAAGAGATACTTGGTCTCCAGGATGCCACAAGAGGAGGCACATTATTTATGGC
Source organism: Muscardinus avellanarius (assembly GCF_963383645.1). Lineage (NCBI taxonomy): Eukaryota > Metazoa > Chordata > Mammalia > Rodentia > Gliridae > Muscardinus > Muscardinus avellanarius. The sequence continues at coordinate 81,177,273 of NC_137790.1, forward strand.
TTTTAAATGACAAATCTTGAAACTGCTTTGAATCCAGGCAGGATAAAAGGTTGATATTAAATGTGACCTTTTTGAGCCTTGAGCAGAAACCTTGATTTTGGTGGTGTAAATTGTTCTGTAAATTATTGAGCCAATTATTGCATTTTGAAGCAGCTTGGTAGAGAGAGTGGAAGTGGACAAAAGCAAAAAAAAATCTCATTTATCATCTTTGAAATAAAAAGTTGTTTGAACTTAACCATTCTTCTCCCCACACCATTTTTATATCATGTTTACATAAAATTTTTTCTTTTAAAAATTTTTTTTATTGGTGCATTGTATTCATATATCTTAAAGGGATAAAAGGCTTGTGTAGCAATATATGCCCACATCACCCAACTAGCCCTTACCCAATCCCCACCCATTCCATCCCCATCTCTCCTTCCCATGCTTAGCTTACTGATTGACTTTGATAGGTTTGTTTAAGTACATCATGTGCTTTAGAGAGTTTCCCTCTTCCTCCCTCCCATCCCCTGTTAAGTCGCCTTATTTGCTCTTCTATAGGATCTCCTTCTTCATCTAGAGTTCCTCCTGTTACCCATTTCTTTCTAGCTTTTGCATATTAGGGAAATCATCCAATTTCTTATTTTTTGTGACTGACTAATCTCACTTAGCATAATGTCCTCCAGTTCCATCCATTTTTCTGTAAATGATGCAACTGTGTTTTTTTATGGCTAAGTAAAATTTCATTGTGTACATATCCCACAGTTTTGTAATCCATTCATCTGTTGATGGACATCTTGGCTGGTTCCATAGTTTGGCTATGGTGAATTGGGCAGCTGTGAACATAGATACACATGCATTAGTTTGGTAGTTTGGTTTCCTATCTTTTGGGTAGATACCCAGAAGTGGTATTGCTGGATCAAATGGTAGATTTGTTCCCATTCTTCTGAAGATTCTCCATACTGTTTTCCAAAGTAGTTGCACTAATTTGCAATCCCACCAACAATGTCTTAGAGTTCCCACTTCTCCACATCCTCGCCAGCATCTGTTGTTGTTTGTATTTTGAATGATTGCCATTCTAGTTGGAGTTAGGTGAAATCTCAGGGTAGTTTTGATTCGTATCTCTCTGATTGCCAGTGATGTTGAGTATTTTTTGATACGATTATTGGCCATTCATAACCACCTGGATTGAATCAATTCTGATATTCCATGTCAAATTCTTTGTCTACACAGGTCCTCAGTTTTCACATTGTGGTATACCTGACATTGTGTTATACCTGAGCAATATGACTGTTTCCAGTTCAGAATCTTGACTCTATAACCTCATTTGCATTGTCAGTGAAAAAATAACTAATTCATGACAACAGCACAGCAGCTTGGGGCTGAATAAGTGCTGTAAAAAGCAGCAAAGTCTGGGGGATCTCAGTATTTAAAGGTCGGCCCTGCTGTGCACATCTCTACAGATGACAGTGTTGCAACACATAGAGGATGCATTTACAAAATAAGTTTGGCAAAACAGAAGTTAAATTGCAAATATATGTCACTCGAATCGCACAATGGGCTATTTGGAGGAGCACCGTAGGCTGCTTAATGTTCCCGTGTTTAATGTGGGAAGACTTCACTTTGTAACAAGATTTGAAACTTTCGTGTTTTCCTATTTCTTCTAAAATACACAATTATGTAGGGTTTCTTATGTTCTTTAGGAAGGGGGGAAAAAATAAACGATTCTGTTCTGTTACTTTTTTGAAAGCACTTAAAATGACCATGAAGTAGATCTTATACTTTCTTTAGAATTTCTTTTTTAAGAAGATTCTGTGGTATCACAAATTTTCATTGATTTTCAATGTCCCAAACATGTTCAATCCTATGCCTCTTCTATGTCAGATAACGGTAACTCTGCCCTTTGAGTTGTTTAAAAAGAAGAATAGGTCATCATAGAGTTTTGAGCTCATCCATGACTCCTCTGTTTTTCATACTTCTCATAGGAAATTCTCATAGCTATATTTTTTCAAGGATGTACACACTCCTAACCACTTTTCACCACACCTACAGTTCCCATTCCAATCCAAGCTGTCAGCATTTGTCCTCCGAAATAGTTTAATACCTTCCTCACTATTCTCCTTGCTTCCATCATTGCCCCTTAGAACATAATCCAAACAGCAAGCCAGGCATAATAGTGTACATCTGTAATCCTAGTAGTTGGGACGCTGAAACAGGAGGATTGCAGGTTTGAGGCCAGCCTTAGCAACTTAGTGAAGCACTCAGCAACTTAATGAGACCTCATTTCGAAGTAAAAAGTAAAATAAGGTTGGGTTGTAGTTCAGTAGTAGAATGTCCCTGGGTTTCATTAAAAAAAAAAAGAGAGAGAGAGAGAGAGAGAGAGAGAGAGAGAGAGAGAGAGAGAGAGAGAAAGAGAGAGAGAGAGAAAGCAGCTGGAATCTCCTTTCAAAATATATGTGATCTCATCCATACTTCTACTTTAAACCCTACCACTTTTGTTTTGCTAAAATAAGCAAAATCTTTATACTGTTTTTTCAGGATCTAATTTGCCACTACTTTCTCAACGGATCTCTGTCATTCTTCCCTTTGCCTACCTCTCTGCAGACAATGGACCTCACCTATATATTGGTCTTTGGTCTCATCTACATTGATAAATTTATGAACTTAATAAAATTGCCACATCACTTCCCTCACATATTGAAACACCTTGTTCCCATTTATATGTTTATTAACTATTACATTTTCCAATGTAATATTTATTTCATTGATTATGTACCCTCTACTTTCTGACCGAATGCAAACTCCATGAAAATAGAGATTTTTATTTGTGTCTCGTTATGCTTCCGTATGTAAAAATGTACTTGGTTCAGAGATAATAGGCAGTAATAATTTAGTTGAGTTGATTTTGATACTGAGGTCAAGCAAAAGCACTACAATTGTCTTTTGTACTCAAACTCCTAAAGTCCTAGGTGGCTATGCAAATGTCTACTCCTCTATCTGTAGCCTGCAGTATTTACTTTTCCAGATTTAATTAATGTAAAATTTTACGTGGTGATGTTCCTCTTGGAGCTCTACCCAACCTCTTAAATAAACAAGTCTTTCTACTCTTGTGGCACATAGATTACTCCTAGCTATATGTGACCTGTATAAATCCTTTGGCTTTTTCTGGTTTTATTTACTTATTTTATTTTTATTTTGGTAGTTTTTTTTGCTATCATCTGTCTCCCATCCTTGTGTTGTTTCTTCTCACACACAAGCAGGTCAGTATCCCAATAATTATGGAGCTCTGCAGAAATGATTTTATTCCTCTGTTCTGATACTGTGCTCCATAAATTCTAGCCACCCTGGCTCCCTGAACTCCAATATCCCTTTCATCAAATCAGTGAGCTATGTGGGTTTTTTCTTTCTGTGCTGCTTCCTAGAAAAGGGCCATGCACACCATATTTGTTTCCCTTAGTCAAATATCACAGTTGTTCACTGCATATTTGCAATGTCTGAAAACCATTGTTTCATGCACATAGAGTGTTCCTATGAACTGTAAACATATATAGTGTTGTTCGGGTTGTTTAAGATGGGATGGTAAATCTAGCCACTTTTTCTAATACTGCCAAAAAGGGGGGGGGGGATACAAGTGGAAAACTACCGAAGCTAAACCTTTTTTTTCCCCTTTTTCCTTTAAACATAGAAGCATATGAATGAGTCAGGGAATTAATGGCATATACCAATATGACTAATTTTCATGTGTAGAAACTGCAAATTATCAACAAGAAAGCAATGAATTTTAAGTTAAAAGAGTTTGATATCGGGCTCCACCAATTCCAGTTGTTTGACCTTGAGCAGGTCACCTTGAGCCTTAATTTCATTATCTGTTTTTATGAAATGGAAGTGCTGCAGCTTTATCACAGACTTTCATCAGGGTTTAAATATGGTCATGATATAAAAATTCTTATTTCTAAAACTGTACACTTCTATGAGACTCTATTCTCATTTACACCATTATTTTCTTTCTAGCTAGAATATTCAGAATAATAGATTTCTTCTTGATTTGTGTTGGGCATGTTTATCCTCATAACTTTTTAGACAAAACTACATTTTATTTTGATATAACTCATGTCAGGTGAGATTAATCTTCACTTGAATATGATAATAAAGATTTCAAATATCAGTTGTTTAAACAAGATTGAAGCTATGGCTGTGCTAGAGAGGGGTATAGTCCATACCTAGTGCAGAATTTCAGAGGAAATTGAGAACTAGGCTTCTATTGCTTTGCATTTCCATCATTGGTGATAGTGTTCATCCCCTCTGGGTTCACTGTGGCTGCTGGAGTTCTAGTCGTCACATCCACATTCAGAGATGATGGCGACAAATGGAAGTGGCAGAGGAGAACAAAATATTTTTCTCCAAGACAAATCAACTCATTTTAATCCACTTTTCTGAATCATCCACAACATACTCTGGCTTATATTATATTAATACAATTTTAGTCAGATAACTACGGATAACTACAAGGAAGTCTGGTAAATGTTGTCTTTTATTTGATTAATTTACTTACATAAGATAACCATTTTATTATCAAACATATAAAAATATTAGTGAATGCTAAAAGGCAACTTTCAGTTTTCACCATAAACTTTTTTTTTATGAACAGAGAGTTATCCAAGCCACTTAAATGGAAGGCATTTTATGAAGGATACTGTACACTTATACTGTGTGCAAGCACAATGAGACTCATAGACAATAGTTAGGTTAGATACCTGTCATACATTAACTGATGAGCACTGGCCTCAAACTGAAATTTGAGTTACTAAATTTGGTAACAGACAGTTACCAAATCTGAAAGCATTCCCTTAATGCAGGTTCTAATAGTGCTGTTTTGTTGGTTTACTTTATAGAATTGAAATTCCACATTTATTTGTAGTTTGGAAATGATTCTATTGATACAAATGATAAATCTTTGGGAAGAAAACTTATTCCAATAAAACTCCTATCAGTTCAGTCTCATGGCACTGTAATAGTATTTTTTTCATAGGTGTGTGTATATAATATCCAAATTCAACTTTACTTTCAAATCTAAGTAGCAATGGACAGAATTCAACTGATGACGAATTATAGATGGAAACAACATGAAACTATGCCTTATATTTGTACAAATAATGAAGGTCCTTGTTCAGAGAGTCTACAGCTATATTTCCTGCTGTCTCTGTTAACATATTCATATTGTCTGTTCATATTCTATAACTATTCATATTGTCACTCACATTTATCCCCATCAGCATTTGAGCTATTGTGATCGAAATTTGTGAAATGCAGTCTATGGACTATCACTACACATTCTTCTATCCTCACATCTGTAAATTACATCTGTACATTACAACACTTATTTAAACCAATTCTTGTTCTCACTAATAAATAAATTCAGGAATATTTTATTTTAAGTCCATTAAGGACTTTTAATAAGAACTCTTGAGAGTACATCTTTAAAATTTTCTCTATTCCCCCTACCCCATCAGGTAGCTAATGAGCTGCAAAGGGATGCCTAAATGTACTAAGGAATTTGCTATTTAAAGGAATTCTGGAATCCTAAAATGAATCCTTTTGTAATGCAAAAAAAAAGCCTTGCAGTGGAAATAATCACCCTGTAATTTATCTGACTTTGAGTGGGATTTTCCTCTGGTTTGCTTTGTGAGTATGGTTTGCGTTTGATGTCCTGCAGGCACCTCAACCTCAGAGTGTCTAAAACAGTGGCAGGGAGCCCAGTTAGGAGGCTGTTGCTATAAGTCCTGACATATTTCTCTGGACTCTAATTCATCAGCCACTCGGATGCCAAGAAAATATTTCCTGAAAAACAAATCCACTAATTTCCCTGCCTGTTCAAAACCTCTGCTGGATCCCTGTTGAAGATTCTCATCCTCTGTTGGACGCATGCCAAGCCCTTTAGCAGAGCATTGATGGCCCTTCACATTTTGGCCCCAGCAGTTTTTCCAGCAACATTTCTTGATATTCCCCCGTACATGCCATATGCTCCAGCCACACTTCATTTCTCCGTGATCTCCAAATTTAGGGAACGTTTCATACTTCTCTGCATTTGCCTTTGGCTATGCCTGGATTGTTCTGTGTCCAACTTTTGTACCTGAAGAACTCCTCTTGCAAGCTTCAGCTGAGACTTCACTTCCTCAGCTCTCCCCAAGTAAAATTAGTCATCTGCCTCTTTCTCCCCATAGCAATCTGTTCATATTTGAATGTAGTTGTAACACTTTATTGTAATTATCTTTGTGTCTGGCTCTGATTAGCCTTTAAGTTTAAAAGCCATAACTTATCAGTCTTTCTCTGTTGGGAGTGGGTAACTTTGTTTTGTTTACTAAATCCCAGATACTCTATACTTTAAAAAATATATCACCAGCTCTCCTCAACAAAATTATGAATATAATTTCCATTTCATTGATGAATAAATGAATGTTCAAAGATGCAAAAAAGAACTTTCCCAAGACTAACCTGACACTAAAGCTTTAGTCTCTGCATTTTAAATCATATCTGATGTCAAAGCCTAGTTGTATTTTTTCCAAATATAACATGCTCTCTCCTCAGGACTTAGCACCATTCCATTATTCTCTAACCACATGATCTAATTTAGCATAAACCTTTAACCTCAGATCACCTAATTTTAGGCTCTCATTTTTCGCTTTTTTAGACTAGAACTATAATCCTCAGCTATGTAGAGCGGAAGAAAAGAAGTTTTGGTAATAATTTCCCTCTTATTGCTTCTTCTGGGATGTCTCAAACATCATCCTCCACTGCATTAATCTAAAACAACTGGCCGCACAACCTAAAGGAAGGAAAATGTATTTGCTTATAGTTTTTGGATATTTCCTAGGACCAGTCTATGTCCCACTGGGTCTGTCGATCTTGGGGCATGGCAATAGAAGCAGAGAGAGGGAGAACGGGGCTCTTCTCTCATCTCATGTAGGCCCAAAGCAAGAGAGAGCAAGTGAGCAGGCGAGAGGATTCAAAGACAAAAGCACAGTCTCTAAGGCCACACCTCCAGGGACGCGCTTCTCTAGCCACACCCCAGCTGCTTAGGTTATCACCCAGTAAATCTACTGCAACCCTTATAACTTAATGATAACAGCCCTGAACATTAATAAATGAGCTCTTGGGGCCCATTTTATATCTAACCATAACATGGACAATAGAGCTGTTAGTTTTTCAGGGATGGAGAAAGGATAGAGAAGGTAGCGATCTCCCTATATAACTGTACACATGAAAGAGTGAAGTGATGCCTGTGGCATTGTTCTGGAGTAGCCTGGTTCTGCCTGCTGCTACAGCTTCGGGTGATATAAAGCTCTCCATATAAGTAATTTACATGGTCTAGAGTTATGGAATGATGTTCAACTTCCTGGGACCCTCTTTTGCAAAGGGCCTCTCATAGGGCAGCTGTGTCTCATTTGTCCCCAATGGTAGAGTGATGTAATACTTCCCCTGGCAGATGTATCTCATTTCTTCTCCACAGTCGACTGTATCTTTAGCATGCAGAGGACTGAAGGTGGCACAAATCACACTCTAATAAGAGCTGCTTAACCATTACATACTACAGCTACACAGCTATACTGTCAGGGCAGGACTACTCATCTACTCAATTTAGCAACCATCCAGTCAAAGAATAAGATGCTAGTCTCAGCAGGAACTCAAGTTTTAGAAGTGTTACTCTTGGAAACTCCCTCCTGTGGCTTCAGAGAGAGGTATACTCTCCATTTCTATAATGAATGGAAAGGGATATATTGAACACCAATTCATCAAAACACATAGATGCAAAAACGTCCCCTCTCATCTCTAGTCCTTTTCTTACACTGACTTGGAAGTAAGAGGTACAGTGATAGTTATAATCCTCCCGTCTCTTGATAAGCCCTGCAAAGGGCATATTGCTCCAATTCTAGGAAGCTTATTTAGAATCTGGAGTACTTAATGTCGAATATTTAATCTTAGATTTAGCTACACAATCTGAAGCCACACAAAAATCTGCTTAAAAACCTATGACATTCAGAAGGTTTTAAAATTAGGCTAAGTTAATCATGCTTCTAAAGACCATCATAATTAGTCTTCCCCAAAGACCATACAGGGAATTCCTTCCTGGCGGTACCTATCTCAGGCTGCATTACATTAGGAAGAATCAGCAGTCTGAGCTTAGCATAGTAGAGAGCTGAGAGCTATCCATCTTAACCAAGAGAAACACAGGGATAATGAGGTAAAAATCTATGTGTTTCTTCTGAGTTGTGCTGGGTATACCAGTGCAAAGGTGAAGGAAGGAGAACCCCTGATCTGATGGCGTGTGAGTAAAAGGCAATATAGCTTGGTTTCACAGGTGATTCAAAGGCAGTATTCTTTTCTAGCTGAAACGTAGCTCTTCCCAACTCTAGCTCAAGAAAAACGTGACAAATCACAAAGCTGCAGTACCCAGAACAGTAGACCCTGGAACTAGACACATGAGGCTATTTAAATAAAATTAGTTTTGTAGTCATAATTTTTAATAGTCACATGTTTCTTTGGCCACTGCGATAAACCAAAATGAAATAGATCGTTTCCATCAATACAGAAAGTTCTATTGGACAGCTTTTCATGATAAGACTCTTATTTGTTCTGTGATAAGGAAAATAGAATTCTCTTCCCTCTCTGTATACAGATGTGCCTAGCCCCACACTAGGATTTAACACAGACTGGAAGGAGGTCTTTTCAAGGTTTTACTTTTTTCTCCAAATCACCTTTTGGATAATGTTTACCCGACTCAACCAATTAGCAAAACTTTTCATCTATTACTGGTTGGTAATTTGGATCAAATAATCATAAATAAAAAACTGAACAGATTTCTTTTACTGTTTGATGAATTGACCAAATCAGTTGACTAATAGAACTAATTCTTTTTGGCTACATGAAACCATGGCTTTAATTTCTCACTAATACAATCAATTAGCTAGGCATCTGTAATCCCAGTACTTGGGAGGAGAGGCTGAGACACGCTATAGGCCAGCCTCAGCAACTTAGTGAGACCCTATTTCAAACTGAAATATAAAATAGGGCTAGGAATATAACTCAGAGGTAGAACACCCCTGAGTTTAATCTCTAGTACACCCCAAATAGAAACCCCCAGAAACTTCTGGGATTAAAAATCATAGTTAAAGCTGGACTTGGTGGCGCAAGCTTGTAATCCCAGTACTTGGGAGGCTGAGACAGGAGGATCACGCAGGTTTGAAGCCAGCCTCAGCAGCTTAGTGAGGCTCTCAGCAACTTAGTGAGACCCTGTTTCCAAATATAATATAAAATAGGTCTGGAGGTGTAGCATGGAAATAGAAAGCCCCTGGGTTCCATCCCCAGTACGACACACACACACACACACACACACACACACACACTCACAGTTAATTATGTTTAAACTATGTCAAAGGCAACATTTTTCCTTGGGCATATAAACATATGATATTTACACAAGAGTTTAACGTGGTCTTCCAAATATTAATTTTGTTGACACTTTTCAATAAAGCTGTGTGCAAATGAATAAAAATTAAGATGTATATCATTAATCAATTTCACATAATTCTAATTACTTTTAAGTAGAGACAGTCTCATTTAGAAAGATAATTAAGCTAGGTCAAGGTGAAAAACAGGTTGATTATCAGTTCAGTCTCAAGCACCAAAAAAAAATGTAAAACTATAGGAAAAATAGGACAAATACATAAAAAAGTAATAACTTATTAGGAAAGAAAATTCCCAATTAAATTCCCAATTAGTCTTATCAGTCACCGGCACTATAGGAAAACACTAATTTTAATCCAGTGCACATGTGTACATGCACATACCATATACATATGTAGTATTATTAAATAAAATGGTTTCCCAAAAGCTCCAAACAGCGGTTTTTAATAGTCTTTTCCCCCCAATACATGGACTAATTTTTAAAAAATAAATAATCACATAACATGTTTTAGCAATGTATATTCTCCATTAAGCACCATTTAGCAGGTTTTCATTTCTACTTTTCTTTTTTGATAAAGAAAGTACTGGTAACATATAATATAGAATAATCCTAAATTTTTTGACTTGTTTTTAAGCCCTTATTTTTATTAGTTTTGCATTGATAGCTCATCATGTTATAGTACTTTTTAACTTCTAACAGCCTTGCCATATACATTATTACTTCTATTCCTCTAAGTAGATGAGTTTTAGTTATTAGTATGTCCACCTTGCTTATGATAATGCACATAGTTCAAGCAGTATAGAGTCCTAAACTCACATAAGCAGAATGATATAGCTCTCATCACTACATTCCATTAATATGATCTTTCTTCTACTTCCAAGATGCAAGAAAAAATGAAATATTCTTTTGATTCTTTCTACCAAAGAAAATTATTGTCAACAACAAAATTGCAGTTTCCTAGGCTGAGAATGTAGCTCTTTTGCCAAGTATGTATAAGGCCTTGGATTCAATTCCAAGCACTATAAGAAAAAATAAAAAGAATCTCCCAAAATTCCAAATTTCCCAAAGTAGCACATTCTTCAGGGTTGTAGGAAAACACAAGGTGCTTATTTCAACAAAAAATGGTATTTGGTCATATTAATTAGAACAGGCCCATGGTATCTAAGAAAGAACACAGAGACTAAATTCTTGGGCAGTTATGTGTTCGAGTTCAAGTTATGGCTTCGAGTGTTCAGGTATTTGCTACCATGTTGACACAGCCCTCCTGAATTCCAAAACATGACATTAAAACTCTAATTATGTCTGTTTGGTAATGTTTCCATTTGAGCCACTAGGTCAGTCTATGTTCTTTGGCACTGTGCCATCTTCTCCCTCCTCTCTCCATCTCTCGCTTTCCTGTTTCTTTCTTCATCTGCATTTTCTGTTGGATGGGTTATCATATTTTTCCTTTAAGAGCCCAGTTCAAATGGTTCCTCCATCTGAGCCATGTATAGAAAGTTCTTTGGCGTATCTACTTTAATCACTTAAATGAGATAAATGCAAAAAATTTGGCAGCACAAATAATTAAAAGTCAATTAGGCAATTAACACTGAAATAACATCAGTATGTAAGAGATTATCAGGAATTGAACCTTTTAAAGAATGTATTGTTAATAACTCTTAGTAGAAGCATTCTTGGTAAATAGAAAAATATTGTTCCCCAGCGATTCTAAGTATACATTCCATATCTGAAAATCAGTGTGCATGAACACGGAACTGTTATTAGCAAAGTCATTAATTACCAGCCTGCTCGTTCTTCTGTTGTGAAGGGTATTCATCCACTTGCTTTCTCTGATTGACAGGCAGTAATGACTCCAATAAGCTAATGAGACATCCAGTTAAATAAATATGATTTTAAGTTAATAAAAGTGTAAACATGATTTTAATGAGTTCCTATGCTAATAGAATTTCCCCAGCTATGGGTCGATATTGGTGGTATACAGAAAGGATGAATATAAGGTTCTTCTATGTCCAACTCTGGTTTATTAGATGTATGGTCTGAGTTGAGCTATATTAGCTGAGTGTTAGTCTTGGGGATTAACCCATGGAGTTGTGGTCAGGATCAAGCAAAATAACAGACATGGACATTGCATGATTTTTTTTAAAGGCAAGTGTTAAACTGGGAGTGATAGTGTCTGTGCATACTACATTCCAGTACACAGGAGGCTGAGACAGGAGGATCACAGGTTTTCAGCCAGCCTCAGCAACTTAGTGAGATCCTGTGTAATTTAGTGAGACTCTGTTTCAAAATATAAAATAAAATGGGGCTGGGAGTATAGCTCAGAGGTAGAAAGTCCCTGGATTCAGTTACCAGTATCATACACAGACACAGCCAGAAGTCTGTGGAGTAGGTATATATTTGCATCTTCCATTATAGTTTTGAAAGCTATAATGCCCCACTTTGCCATCTCTCCATTTTACTTATTATTTTCTATTTTACCTATGCATTCATAAAATGAAATTTGTTATCTATTATGTGTCAAATCTGACTCTACGCAACAGGTTAATGATGAAGAGATCATTCAAGAAAGCAATAGAAACTACTTATGTTTTAGAGCATAAACCAGAGCTTAACACCTTGAATCATATGTACTTTTTATCTAATTTCTTAAGAATCCAAATGTTAGCTAGCTAACTTGGCAAACAAATATTCACGAATGGCCTTCTTTGAATGGCCTTTCACAATTTACAAATTAGTTGTCTGGGGTATTGTGGAGCTATGGTTATTTTTATTGGATACTTCTATTAGCTTTTTGATCCAGCTGTCAAAAATAGATATTTCCACCAACCTTTAAAATAGAGAGACAGTCTGCTCATTCATTTTATATACACAAAAGCCTAGTTCTTCTGGTTCTAGTAGGAAACTGTTACTATTCTTCACACCAATAATAGAAAAGACAGAAACACTTTTTGTCATTAAAAAATTAAAGTAGGAATACTATAGTCATTCATATTTATAGCAGCATAATTTTCAGTAGCCAGATTTTGGAACCAGTGTGTCCATCCACAGATGAGTGGATATAGAAAATGTGATATATACACAAAAAGGCATTTCACTCAGCCATACAAAAGAACCAAGTTGTATTACTTGCATGAAAATGGATGGAAATAGAGAATATTATTCTAAGCAAGATTAACAATCAGTCTTAGAAAGCCAAGGGTCTTTTGTTTTCTCTCATATGTGGAAGAGAGAGAAAAAAATTAGGAAACAAAAGAGACTTGTGTAACTGAGAAGAAAAGCCAGTAGAACAGTGGAAAGGGGTAAGAGAACTGATGAAAGAAACTGTTCAAATAATGCTATGTTCACATATGAAAGTAACACTACCCATCTCAATATGTATGGAGAGAGGTATGTAGCCAGACTGAAGAGAAACACACAAGACCTGTGTGCATGCATGTTTGTATCACTTTGAACCTCATTTTTATGTATAACTATAATGCACCGATAAAAGTATTTTTTAAAAGGCATAGGCCTTACAGTCGACAAGTAAATGTAAAATCTAGATAAATGTGTTGCCCCAAGTTCCCATTCCATTTTCAATGACCGAGAGAGAGGGTAAACATTTCTTGTCCAGAAATACATAGGATATTATTGATAGGTTATGTCTACCTGGCAAAACACTCATTGGCACTACAATCTACGTTTGTGAAGTTTTGATCATTGCTGGCATGTGGTTGTTTCAGAGATGAATGCACATGTAAAAGGAAAATAAGGTGAGAATGTATTTGATTTTCTATGTTGAAGTTTCTTAGTCTTAACACATTATATCTTGGATCTGGTGTCTTTCTCCATCAAAGGTGAAATCTTACTGGATTACAATCCACCAATAGAAAAGTAAAAAAAAAGAGCATCAAGCTGGAGAAGAAATAAAAAAAAAACAAGTGTTTTAATTCTTACTTGATAAGCATTCTCAATTTTATGATGATGTTAGCATCTTTATGGTGTCAAACATGAGTAATTGCCATTGCTCTTTGATTGATCTCTTTAGCACTGCTCTGTTTCCTAGAGCAAGGGAACAAGCCTTTCATCTCTAAGAAATGGACCTGATACTCCCTCAGCCAGTACAGATGAATGATTTGTCTTTAATATATAAATAACTCTGGTCATCAACCTGAAAATACCCTTTATTCCATGTGGATGGTGATGGTTGTATTCCTGAGATTCCTCTGCTTAAAACACATGATAGAATTATTTCCATCTTCACTGTTTTCAGAAAGTGAGGAGAAGGGAACAGGTAGGCCTCATAAACAGCTGGACTATCTCCTTTGCTTTGCCTTTTCAGACTAACAAAGGATATTGTTCATTGCTTCTTTTAATAGCCATTTACAAGATTTAGCTTTCGTAAGAGGACCAAATAATTCTCCTTTATGGCTAAACCTCATACCTTGGCTCTCAAAGATCACAAGTTAGGTGAGCTTCCTATAATTATTACCTTGCTTCTGAAGGAAGGCAACCTGTACTTCTGACCTCCATTTGTCTACTGGCTTCATTAAGCTACTTCAATAACTACATCCTTCCCCCTAACAAACATAAGAAATCCCATATATGTAAAATATCTGTGCTTGTGTGATCTGTGTCTCATATGAGCTGTCATCCTGAATGAATGTTAAGGTGGGTGAACAGAAAAGGGTTGGGCAGGAGCACAGTTAGGTACACTAACTGCAGCTTTCCTTTCTAACTATATTAGCACTCCATGTTACCACTCCTTTTTAAACACCTAAGATCTCACATTTACCTACCTCTCAGACATTATCTTCCTTCTATTTACTGTTGTTGCTCCATTTTACAAAAAAGTGAGGCCAAGAAAACTGCAGTAGTGACATCTCAATATTTGCAATTTTAGCTAGCACTGGTACTGACATCAGCCCTTTCTTATTCATATATCTTGAATACACTTTCTTTGACACTGTGTTGAGACAACACTTATTACTTAGGTTGATTATATTTTATTTGAAAAACACACTTGAAAAATTTTACAGAATGAAAAATTTATGTAAGCTAGAGATAGTCTGTTAATGAGGAGTAGACAAGTGGTGAAGAAATGATCTTAAAAGGTAAAGAGTTGAGCATAAAGAGCTCAACTGCATAACTGTTACTATATGTTCCATATATTAATTTCTACTCAGTGTTTCTTTCTAATTTCATCGAAGATATCAAGATTATCTTGTTCTCTCTCTTCTCTCACCTCATTTTACAGATGATGTAGGTATGGTCATGAAAGGTGAGATAACATCTCGATATTTGCTAATTTAATGTGCATTATTACTGATTTTAGTTTTTCCTCCATTTGCTTAGTGATTTTCATCCTCGCTGCAGTTATTTTTACTCAGGTTAAAGGTTAGATAATAAATAGTACATTAAGTAATAAAAATAGACATGTCAGTTTTAAATCTAATGTCCATCAAAATGAATATTTCACTTCTAGGTAGGTGTTTGAAAATATTTTGATTTTAAAAACTTGAATATTTTCACCCAATCTTATTTATGTGATTTATTTGCTAAGGATAGTGGTGTGTGTGTGTGTGTGTGTGTGTGTGTGTGTGTGTGTGTTGTGGGGGGCTTTGAGATCGAATCCAGAGGCATTCTTCTTCTGAGTTACACCCCTAGCATTATATTTATTTGTATTTTATTTATCTATTTTTTTTTTGTGGTACTAAGGTGGAACCCAGGAGCTTTTCTAACTCTGGGCTATACTCCAGACCTATTTTTTATAATTTATTTGGAAACAGGGTCTCACTAAGTTGCTGAGACCCTCACTAAGTAGCTGAGGCTGGCTTTGAACACAAACAGCTTTCATTTGTATTTTAAAACAGGGTCTGGCTATGTTGCTAATAGTCTCACTACTTGCTGAGGCTGTCCTTGAACCTGTGATCCTCCCACTTCAACCCTCTAAGTACTCAGAACAGGCCTGGGCTGATCCACTTGGCTAGCATATCTTTTTATTGCAAAGCAAAAAAAGAAAAAAAAAAAAACTCAGCTTTTTGTTTTGCAATTGGGGCACTCTCCTGGTTTGCCTTTGGGGTCTTCTATTCAAAATTTGCACCAAAGTTATAAAAATTTGAAATCTATTAACAGAAAATGTATTGATATTATAAGAGTTAAAATTGAAAACTAAAAAGTAACTTTGTAGGTTGGCATTTAGGACCCCCAGAGGACTGTAAAAGTTATTATCTTCATTCTTTCTGTGACACCAACAACACATTGCCACCTTGGTCAGTCCATGAGGAGTCATTGAACAATATAGAAATGTGTGGATTTTCCTTTACTGTTTAAACTGTGCATACTCATATGTCTTTTATAACATCTATAGTGCTAACCAAAAGCATTTTACCAAAGTCAACAAAAAAGAAACATTATAACAAAAATCTGTAATTCAAATGATATTACACTCAAAATTAAATTTTATATAATTCAGACTTAGTTCTGTACATACAAACTGAATATTAAATATTTTTAAAGATTGGTAATGGAAGACACAATAATAAATTTTTAAAATTGATCCTGAGGTTAGATAAACACAGGATAAAAACAGCTGTCACTGAAATATAATTTCTTCATACCAGCGTTTTCCAGAAAGACTTACAGCAGAATGAACATATACTTTTAAATTAGAAGCTGTGCTTAACAAAATCAAGGCAACTGGTAGGAAAAATACTTTATTATTATCCTTAGGTAATAAGTTCTATGGTAAATATTTTTGGAATGCTACAGTCTGTAAGATTCCCAGTTTTTGTGCATCTAATCTAACAAAGACTGAGGTCGTAAGGATCCCATATTTGATATCTTTCCTTGAGGCCAAATCCATTAAGTTAATACTGAATTTCTTTCTAAAGCTGAGTCCACTGTCATTTTAAGTTATTTTCTATATCTAGTGCATAGTTATTTCTTGAACATACACACAAACACATTCTGCCTAGAAATATGATCTCTGAAAATTAATCTATAATTTTAAACTGTATCAGATCAACAGAAAATTAAATAGATCTAAAAGGAAAGGAGAGAATGCTACAAAAAGCTTTCAAAACTACCTTGATATTTCACATTTAGAGTGTTTTCTTAAAGGAAAGTAAAAATACTCAGCTAAGAATATTTAACTATTAATTCCATCTGTAGTAGAGATTCTTAATTGCCAAACATGTTGCTAATTACCATTTAGTAATCTTACCTAATAAGCTCTAAGTGTTGTACAAAAAAGAGAGATGGCATTTTATCTTTCTATTATTTGCAGTAACCTCTCACTTTCAGTTTTACATTTTCTCATGTTATAACACTGCCATTTAAAAACTATGCCTAGGACATTATAAAATTTGGTATTCACACAGGCCATTAAGGAAAAGTACACTAAATTTTTAGATACAGTTTTTGAAATAGCCTTTTGCTATCTCTTAAAATTAATGGGCTTTGATTTTTCTCTTTGGTCATATAAATGGTAACTACTTTAGTTGAAATAAAGCCTTTGTGAAAAATTACAGTAAGAACAATTTTTAAATTAAATATATGAGACAAATTTGTTTGGTTTCTGCCCCCAAATAAAAGTTCAAGATACCTTTGTTGAAATAAATAAACACTGCTGGCCCTGTGTGGGACTCCAGCATCCATCTTGCTCTGACTCCAAGACAATCATAATGGGAGGCAGGATGTTTCTCTCCATTCAACTGTCAATTGCATGAGGACAGAGTCCGTCAGCATTATTCTTTCTCTTACTATTTTTTGTCTTTGATGATCAAACTAAGGACCTTGCATATGATGGGCAAGTGCCATATCACTGAACCACATCCCCAGCACCCATGTTATTCCTTCACTTCAACCCTTGTACAATGTCCTCTTATTAACCTTTGCCAAGCAAATTAAATATCCTTAAAACTAATATCAGTTGCATGTGAATATTTTAGAAGTCTTACTGGTGAGAAATCTGGAAAATATGTAATATAAAATGATCAAGTTTCTTATTTAAATGTATAACAGCAGCAGTTTTTTAAATTTATTTATTTATTTATTTATTTTTTTTGTAGTCATTCATCTTAATGGAGTACGAGATGGAGAGGCACACATCACTCATTTAGCCCTGCCCCAATCCACCCCATCTCTGCTCATTCCTTCGTCTTGTGTTTGGCTTAGTGATTGACTTTGATATGTTTGTGTGTGTATAGCATGTACATTAGAGAATTTCCCTCTTCCTCACTCTCATCCCCCTCAGTTAGGTCTCCTTATTTTTTTCTCTATCGTTTTTCCTTCTTTGTCTAGAGTTCCTCTTATGACTTTTTTTCTTCCTAGCTTCCACATATTAGGGAGAGAAGCTGATTTTTTGTGACTGACTAATATCACTTAGCATAATGTTCTCTAATAGAGGAGTAATATCTAGAATATATAGAGAACTCAAGAAACTCAGCACTAAGATAACAAATAATCCAATCAGAAAATGAGCCGGGCATGGTGGCACAAGCTTGTAATCCTAGCATTCTAGAGGCTGAGACTGGTGGATCACGGTTCGCAGACAGCCTCAGCTACTTAGTGAGACCCTGTTTCAAAATAAAGAATAAAGGCCAGGAGTGGTGGCACATGCTTGTAATCCCCGTGCTTGGGAGGGGAGACAGGAGGACCTCGCTGGTTCAAAGCCAGCCTCTCTGGCTTAAGAGACCCTGTTTCCAAATAAAAATATAAAATAGGTCTAGGAGTGTAGCCTGAAGGTAGAAGGGTTCCATCCCCAGTACCACCAAAAAAAAAAAAAAAAGAAAGAAAGAAAGAAAGAAAGAAAGAAAGAAAGAAAGAAAGAAAGAAAATAGAGTAATAGGGTAAGGAATGTAGCTCAGAGGTTGAATGCCTCTGGGTTCTATCTCCAGACCTGCAAAAAGAAAGAAAGAAAGAAAGAAAGAAAGAAAGAAAGAAAGAAAGAAAGAAAGAAAGAAAGAAAGAAAATGAGCAAGTGAACTAAATAGACATTTCACAAAAGAATAAATTCAAATGGCCAATAATTGTATGAAAAAATGTTCAACATCATTATCAATCAGAGAGATACAAATCAAAACTACCCTGAGATTTTACCTAATTCCAACTAGAATGGAAATCATTCAAAATACAAACAATGACAAATATTGGTAAGAATGTGGAGAAGTGGAAACTCTAATACATTGCTGGTGGAATTGCAAAATAGTGCAACCACTTTGAAAAACAATATGGAGGATCCTCAGAAGAATGGGAACAAACATACTATATGCTCCAGTAATACCACTTCTGGATATCTACCAAAAAGAATGAAAACCAAACTACCAAACTAATACATGCATATCTATGTTCATAGCTGCACAATTCACAATTGCCTAACTGTGGAATCAGCCAAGATGTCCATCAACAGATGAATGGATTACAAAACTATGGGATATGTATACAACCATTCTACATGAAAGTTACTTTTTTTCCCCACATACTCCCCATAACTACTGGCCCAGTCAGCATGTCATGTATCATTTAGTAGGAAGAGAACTTGAGAAAGACCAGTGCCATTTACTCACAGACTCAGGTGCATGAAACACTGATTTTGCATTACATGCTGATGATACACATACAAATTATAATATTTGGAATAAAATGTTTAGAAATAAGGACAATGGGCTTTTTCTAATATTTGTGTTTCAGTATGGATCAGGGACTCATTCCTAGATAAATGGAGATATAATATTGATCCAACTGTTTTGAGGTGGAAGGTGACATATGGTATAAGGTATATTATTGAAATATTATTTTATTTTAAAAAGATATCTTTAAATAGAAGAGGTGTGCTTGGTAAGAGACTATCAAATAAAAGAAATATAGTGCTAGGACTGCTGAAAAAAAGAAAGTAAGTTTTGGAAATCTGCTTAGAAGGAAATGAAACTTGAATCGCTATTGGGGAGTAAGTCCTTTAATACCTTTAGAAGAAAACAGTTACCCATACTGAGGATGCCATGTAATCCACACCAGACCCAGAAAAGTAGTGGCAGCAATATCAAATCCAAGGCATTGGGGCTGAAGTTGTTCTCTTCTCAGCTTGGCTCAAATTAAGTCTAAAAGTAGACATGCATTTCTTGGAGTTGTAGTTTAGCAGGGACATTGCCAATCCAGAACATATGTAGTGTTAGGCAAGCAAGACCATAAGATAAGTCAAACCATATCACAGGAATAACTGAAATATTTAGAATGCTTAAAAATCATATGGCAGCCAGCCTCAGTAGAAGTACACTTCTATAAGCCCAATGACTCGGGTGACTGAGCCCCAGGCCAGACTGGGCAATGTAACCAAACCCCATCTCAAAATTTAAAAATAAATTAGTAAGAAGAGCTAGGGCCAAACATGGAGGCACGTGCCTTTATTCCCTGTACTTGGGAAGCTGAGGCAGGGGAATGGCAGGTCCGGGACCAGACTCAGAAACCT
The DNA here is from genome assembly GCF_963383645.1 of Muscardinus avellanarius. Taxonomy (NCBI): domain Eukaryota; kingdom Metazoa; phylum Chordata; class Mammalia; order Rodentia; family Gliridae; genus Muscardinus; species Muscardinus avellanarius. The sequence continues at coordinate 81,197,162 of NC_137790.1, forward strand.
GAATAGGCCCTGCTTTATAATAAAAATAAGATATGTTTGGAGGTGTAACTCTTAAGGTTGAACATCTCTGGGTTCAATCCTCAGTACCATGAAAAGAAGAAACAAAAAATAAACAAAAAATAATACATATGGCATTCATGAAAACTTTAAGCTTTTTTTTGTGTGTGTGGTGGTAATGGGGTTCCTGGAAACCCTTCTACCTCCAGCCTACATTCCCAGATCCATTTTTATATGTTTATTTGGAAACAGGGTCTCTTAGGCCAGCGTGGCTGGCTTCGAACCTGCGCGATCCTCCTGTCTCCGCCTCCCAAGCGCAGGGATTACAAGTGTGCGACACCACGCCCGGCCTTTTAAGCTCTTTAAATGATGTGTTGTGAGAACTCAGATCATCAAAATTAAATTTCTTATCTGGATCAATTCTCATCCTGCCCTGTGCCTGCCCTACCTCCCCAAAGCACAATTCCATCCACAAACTCTAATATAACTCCACCCAATATGGATGCTGAAGTATTGCTGACATTTCTATTTAAATAATACCTATGTGGCCATTAATTCCACTTTTATTGGCAGTTCCATGCTACTAAATGCTTCCTATTTAAAATGACAAGCATCTCAGTGCTGTATTTTATTCAGTGACATACTGTGTATACACTGATGCAATGTGAATAAAAATATGCCAGGTGTGGTGGCACACATCTGTAATTCCAATACTTGGGGACTAAGACAGGAGGATCACAGTTTTCAGGCTACAGTAGGGACCTAGACACTGTTTTGAAATCTAAAAACATTTTTAAAAATAGGGCTGGTGATGTAGCTCAAATGTAGAATGCCCCTAGGTTCAAACATTCATATCATACATATACATACAAACTAGCTACAGATACTCATAAATACCTAGTGAACCTGCACTTAATAAAAATAACATAAAATTATTTTTATTTTTAAAACTAAGTGTTCTACCCTTAATTTTGAAGATACTGATTTTCTTAATCTAGAAAACAAATGCACAATGTAAGCATGGGTGTATTATTCTAGAAAAATTGAAGATACTATGATTTTATTCTAGAAAAACATTTATTGCTATTTATAATAAAAATCTCTTGTATGTGTGATCCTATTTTCTGTCTTTTTGAAACATATATTTATTAATTTTGTTCAAGAGAGTGTATATGTTCAAGAGAGTGGCACATCAGTTTTAACTGATGACCCTACTTTGACATATCACTATCACCCAGAATCTGTAGATTCCATTAGTGTTTGCTTTTGCTCTTCTACATTCTTTAAGTTTGGACAAATGTATCATGCCATATATCTAACATTATAGAATCGCTCATAGCATCTTCATTTTCCTGGAAATCCTTTGTACTTCCCCTATTCATCCTGCCCTTTCTCTAACTCCTTGCCACCAATGATCTTTCTATTGTCTCCACAGTTATGTAGAGCTCCATTATTTTACCTATACAAAACCTCTCCACATTATGTTAGGATGGTCTCCAAAACTAGAAATACTGATGGCAAAGATATTTTTCTGGGTGGGGGAAATAATAACTAGGGTGTCATTATAGCAGTTTTGTCTAATCACACAAGATCTGCTATTGCTTTCGCTCCAGCTCACTCTGACAATAGCCTAATGACAGAAATAATGAATGCTCTTTGAAAGAGTTCATCATTTTTTGTTATTCAAAAAGGGACATAAAAATGATCCTTTTCAAATATAGGGTACTTTATAATTTAATTTTTCCACTAAAATTATCATATTCATATTCTAATGATTCTCATAGAGAGATATTGACCTACTGGAATTTAAGAAAACTATCGCAAAAGAAGAAGTAGGATTAGAGTTTGCCAGATTCTAGTAATCAGTATAAGGTTAATTTATACTGATTAGAATAGTAGTAGATACTGAAAAGAAAAGTACCACTCTGTTGAATAATTAATTATATTTTCTTCTAAAATGTGGTTGTTTTAATTGTTTTAATTTTTTGCAGTACTGGACATAGAACCCAGGGACATTCTATCTCTGAGCTACACCCCCAGCCCTATTTTTTTAATTCTTTATTTTGAAACAGGGTCTCACTGAGTTGCAAAGGGCCTAAGTGGTAGCTGAGGCTGTCTGTGAACTGTGACCCTCCTGTCTCAGCCTCTCAAATGCTGGGACTACAAGTGTGAGCCACCATGCCTGGCTTAAAATTTTTTTAAAGAATTAATCTCTTGCCCTTTAAAATAATTCTGATGCATATGGGAATTTTGATATGTGTTGAAAAAGTACATGTGCTTGTTCACCTGTGACAGATCTGTATTATTCCTATAATATCTACAATGTTTTGACCATTGTGTTTGATCCTGGAGAAATCCATGAATACATGCCTAAAGTCTAGGTGACATAATTTCAAATTGACTTAAAATTTTCATCTTTCTCAATACTTTTTTTTAAAAAATCCATTTCCCTTAATGCTCATAAACTCTGTAGATACCCCAGTACCCACTTGCTTTGTCAGCTTGCCCTTCTCCACATTAAGAGAAGACTCTTCCTTGTCCTGTGTCATAGTCTCACTTCCTTCCCTCCTCACTCCTGGCTTTCTAACACAGATGACTGGTACACACCCTGCTTGCTGCCATCATAAAATATAACAGACTGAGTGGTTGAACCATAGAAATGTATTTATTTTTTTCTTTTTGCGGGTCTGTGGATGGAACCCAGAAGCATTTGACCTCCAAGCTACACCCCCTGTCCTATTTTTTATTCTTTATTTTGAAACAGGGTCTCACTAAGTTGCGGAGGCCCTCACTAAGTAGCTGAGGCTGTCCGCGAACCGCGATCCTCCGGTCTCACCCTTCCTAATGCTGCTATTACAAGGGTGCACCACCACGCCCAGCTAGAAAGGTATTTCTGACATTCTGGAAGATAGCAGAAGTCCAAGATCAAGGTGCCTGCAGTGTTGGTTTCCTAAGTCCTCTCTTCCTGGCCATCCCCTTGCTGTCTTTTCCTATGATTGTGCCTCTGTGCACCTTTGCTCTAGTATCTCTGTCTGTGTCTGAATTTTCCCTTCTTACAAAGACACTAATCAGATTAGATCACGATCCGCTCTAACAGCCTCATTTTAATTTAATCACCTCTTTATAGCCCCTATCTCCAAATACAATCACATTCTGAGATGTTGGGGGTTAGGGATTCAACACATGATTTTTTTTTTATGGGGGCACAATTCAGTCCATAATACAAAGGGGAGAGAGAGAGAGAGAGAGAGAGAGAGAGAGAGAGAGAGAGAGAGAGGAGAGAGGGAGGGAGAGAGGGAGAAAGGAGAGCTGGTCGTATTTCCGTTTTAAAATTGAACTCAGAGGTAAATAGATGAATTTAATGACCAATTAATTTCTTTTTATTTAGGTCAAATTTCTCTCTCATATTGGCTTTGAATAGTATGCCTATATTACAGAAGAGAAGGTTAGCTCCTATACAGATTATCTAATTAATTTTGTCTTTCTCTATTGATCCTCTTAAGTGTGGGAAGTGAAGTAGAAAGGCAAACAGAGGTCAAGGGAAATAAAAAAACAAACCCTTTTAGAAAACGTTAATCGAATAGGAGATCTCATGAAACCAGGGCTCAAAACACCTACAAGAGCTCAAGACATGTGTTGGACGTCAATGTACCAGAGTCCCAGGTCAGTCTTTTCTAAGCCTGTATTAGCAAACACATGATAGGGGAGCCTACCTAAGGAAGTTCCAACTAATTCTTAGATAGGGGACTGAATATCCAATGTTGCCTAAACTTCAGGCTCTTCAAGGGAATTTATAAACTGTATTTCTTTGTGAGATTTTGTGAACTTTAAATAAAACCTGTTGAGGTTAAATCAATCAGATCCATGGGCCATATCTGGATGGTTACTTGCTTTCTAAAAGTACATAGTACTCCATAACTTTATTTGCCTTCTAACAAATTTGTACAATAAGCATTATGATTACCATTTTGAATGTGATGAAATAGAGGTTCATAGAAATGAAGAAACTTAGTGTTCTTCATCCTACTAACAAATAAATAACAGAAGCCAAAGTAAAGCCCAATGCTTGATGTGAAAGCCCCAAGTTTTCCTTTGTTTCATTCTGCCTCTCAGAAAATGTGCTTTAATCCAGGTATCATATAACATTCAACTATTTATAAAAGTTTATTTTTGATGCTTATCTCTTAAGTATTCACTATTTCACTATGGTTTTTGAAAGAATAATGAAATAAGAAACAGAAATCATAGGGCTCTCTTGGTGACACCAGGTGAAGTCTGTTGGAACCAAGTCACTACTGCTCCACCTAGTGGCAGCATCCTCTAATTGGAGGTTAAGCATCACCTTGGAAAACAGCATCGAAAGACAAAAATATGTGTATTTCAGCCTCTGATTCAAAACTAACTTTAGAAAGGTCAGAGTAATATTCTCCTAAATGAGTAGCATGGGTCCCAGACTGTGAAAGTCGTATGCTTAGAATTCCTGCCATTGGACCATCTTGTAGGCAGTCTACCTCACTATTGACTCTGAACTTAAGATTTAATACATAGAATCACACCATTGTAAGATTATTAAAATATGTCTTTATTGTTGGATAATAAAAGAAGAAATTAAATGAATGATTACATGGGGATATTGGCGTCCTCGGGAGATTTCAGCTCTCAGTTTCTCAGGAATGCCTCCCAAACTCCTGGGACTGGAATGTGAGTGTGTCTATACCTTGTACGACCCCAGGCTCCCCATGCCAATCTGCTTATTCATGGCCCTCATCAATGCCTCATTTCCTCGATATCATAACCAGAGCCAGCTCCTCAGTGTTGATGAAAACTTACTAGTCCTTCTTCCTTTTCCCTTTCTTCCTATTTCTTTTTCCCTTCCCTTTCTCTCCTTTTCCCTTTCTTTCTTCATTCTCCGCCTCTGAAGATTTTCCATGGATTAAATTCAGCCTCTTCTTGATTCTGGTCCTCAATCAAGAATGAAACTTTATCAAGCCTGGTGTGGTGGCACACGCTTGTAATCCCAGCATTCGGGAGGCTGAGACAGGAGGATCGTGGTTCAAGGACAGCCTCAGCTACTGCTTAGCGAGGCCCTTTGCAACTCAGTGATACCCTGTTTCAAAATACAGAATAAGAAAATAGGGCTGGGGGGTGTGGCTTGGAGGTAAAATACTCCTGGGTTCCATCCCAGTACTGCAAAAAAAAAAAGGAAACTTTATTCCTTTTTTTTTTTTTGCTTCACAATGTGTAAACCCTTCAACCACAAGGGCTATTTTTAACATCATTAGCCAATTAGAACATGGAAAGATTTTAAATGTTAGCTGAAAGACTAACTAAACTATATAGTTATTTCAGCAGCCACCCTGGAATTAAATACTCCACATAATGTTTTGCAAATTTCATGTTAACCTTCTCTTTCTCTTCCTACCTTGGTCAGCCTGTCTACAACTGATTTACAAATAAATATACAAAAATATAGAATGCAGGAAAGTTTGTCCTTGTTTATAGTTTCATTGATCTACTTAAAAGAAATTATAAGATATACTATATAAATTTATTTCTTTGCTTGAAAATACCTGACTATATATGTCAGAAACTAAAAGTTGTCAAGTCTAACATAATATCTCCTTCACATATTGTTCTCCTTCTCCCACACAGTAGTTTTAAATACAGCTTTTCAAAAGTTGAATGCTAGAAATTTGCATGCTGATTCTATTAGGGAAAATGGTCAGATTCTATTCATACTGAACACAAGCTAAATTGGTGAGATACTGTGACACTTTGCCACTTGGCTTCAAGAGAATAGAATTAGTATTGAGGGTGGCTTCCAATCCTGGATCTTTCCCTTTTATTAAATGTTGGGTTTTGACTTAGAAAAATTTCTTGCTTCCTCTTAGCACCATCTCTATTAATCCAGATAAATACTAAGGAAAAAATGTTAAATCCTAATCTGCAAAATATCTGAAAATAGCAAAGCCTGTTTTTGTACAGAGTGGCAGCGTTCAGAGGGGACTAAATCAAATACTAATTGCTTATCAACTATTAAACACCAAACTTGGAAAATGACGTTGTAGGCAGGTAAAAGAACTTGAGGTGAACAGGAAACATGACTCAAATTAAAACCTTTTTCAATTGTTTTTGAAACTCTGAATACAATTTTCATTATATTTTAATAGAGAACATGAAAATCAAAACAGGAAATGAACCCACATCATTTTCATTTGCATCCCACAAACTAAAATTTAAAAGAAATTATACTGGTAGTTTTTGTCGTCAGTGATCAGAAGAGGAAATTACTTATTCATTTGCTTTTTAAAAAGTGGCTTCACTAGGATAAATTTATAAAACATGAAGTGAATATCCTTCTTACTATCAGCTTAATATTCATAGAACCATAAATATGAGTCAGTCATGTACGTTTCCTCAAGTATTTATAAAAGAGCCTTTTATGTAAGTCTTTATGCAAAGTGAGGGGCCATGTAGACATGAACCTGACATTATGAATCATCAAAACAATGAATTTAGAGTTGAATGATACACATGTGATTCTCTAAGTGTTCACACTCTATAAAATAGCATTCATAGTCTCCTTATATTCTTCAAGGCCCAAAATACTAGTTTATGTTAATACATGTTAATGATTTTAACCAAATTAAAATGTTTGTATTTCTACATAATGTGTTCTCAATTCAAGAAAGAAATTATATGTCTTATAGATAGATACCCTACATGAAATAATTATATTTTGTAAGCTAACATGGTTAACACGGAATGTGAAAAGGATGTTGATTCATACCTGTGTGCATGTGTGTGTGTGTGTGTGTGTGTGTGAGAGAGAGAGAGAGAGAGAGAGAGAGAGAGAGAGACAGACAGACAGACAGACGGACAGACAGACACTATGAGGCATTCAAGAATGTGTGCTTCTGCTTATTTTTAATGCTTCTCTTTCACTAATGACTTTTTCTAAAACAATAAATGGCCATTTCATTTTAAACTATAGGCTATATCTCATTATAATCTTTAAGTTTTAATTTAAAGAACATTTCAAGAAAGAAAACTGAAAATGAAAATGATTGGGTTAAATTCTGAGTGTTGTTTGCTATGTTGATTCAAAGGAAGCTTAGCTCTAGAACTTATCCATATTGGCTTGATGAGATATTCCCAAGACTATTTCACCAAACTATTTCAGACCTTGGCAACAGGCTGCACCTCTCCTTTTATTCACTTATTCTCAAACATTTATGGAGGAGCTGCTAGGTGTCAGATGTTATTCAACACTCAAGGAGAAATCAAGTAAGTTGCACTTAGGGAGTTCATAATTGCAAATACATATTATATGTAATATAAAGTGATCATTAGAGAACCCCAGATAAATGGCTGTTGTGGAAATCAGAAAAGATAATTTTCAGATGATGGGATCAAAGAAGATTGTGTAAGGGGGCTGAATTTGAAGTAGGTTTTTAAAAATAGGTGAGATTTGGATCTGTAGTTCAAGTGAAAGTACTTGCCACTTGTGAACAACAAAACACAATAAATCACATATGTAAATGAGAAAGAAATTGTGAGATGTGCAAGGTATGTGAATGGATATATTTGGATGCATGTGAACGAGGTGATTAGCAACCTGAAGATGAAAAGGGTGAATTATCCATACATGTCTGAATCTTAATTTTTATGGATTTATAACCAAACATGATAAAAATGGGAAGACAGGTAGATAAATGTTTACGTTTGCAGAATCACTTCATTCATTTACTTTATGTGTATCTGGAGGATTACTGGGGATTAAACTATACTAAGCTAGATCCCCAGCTCTTTTTTTTTTTTATTTTGAGACAGTCTTTCAAAGTTTTCAAGGCTAACCTGAAACTCATGATCTTTCTGTTTCAGCATTCAAATTACTAGGATTATAAGCACACACCGTCGTGCCAGGTAGTACACCGTTTTTTATAAGGTTTGAGAAGATGCTTTATTTATTTGTTTGTTTGTTTGTTTATTTATTTATTTATTTATTTATTTATTTATTTATTTATTTATTTATTTGTGGTACTGGGGTTCCTGGAAACCTGGAAACCCTTTTACCTCCGGGCTACACTCTTATTCCTATTTTTTTTTAATTGGTGCACTGTATTCATACATCATAATGGGATACAAACTTTTGTAGACATACATGCATACATCACCCAGTCAGCCCCCACCCGATCCCCACCCCATTCTCTCCCCATCCCTCCTTCCCATGCTTGGCTTAGTGGTTGACATCTAGTATTATAGCAATTTATCCAAAATTAAAAATGATATTTTCACATAACAGTTTCATTTGTCTGATACCAAGCTTTTGATGACTTAAAGATAACATTTCAATATTTCTTTTTGCTTTCTTTCTTACCAGAGAATTTTTTTCTATTTTTTTAGGTGAAACTATCATATATTTATATATTTGTTTTTCAGAAAAAAATCTATCCTAATATGGAATATGGACTCTAGATACCCAAAACGATCTTGAAAAAGACAAAGCTAGAAGATATATATTTTGTGATTTCAAACCATATAAAGCTACAATAATTGAAACAGTGTAGTACTGTTCTAAAGGCAGATATATAAACCATTGGAGTTAAATAAAAGCCTAGAGCTAAATTCTTCCCTATATTGTCAAGTTATTTTTGACAAGGTTTCAACAGACATTTGGTGGTGGAAATAATAATCTTTTAACTAAATATTGTTGAAAAATAATACTTACATGGAAAAGAATAAAATTGGACCCTTACCTAATCCCATATACAAATATTAACTCAAAGTAGATAAAAGACCTAAATATAAATCTTAAGACTATAAAATTTTAGAAGAAAATCTGGGTCATAAAACCTCACAACATTGAAATTGGCAGTGATTTCTTGGATATGATTTCTATGGCACAGGCAACAGAAGAGAATACAAACTTCCTAAAAAATAAAAAAAAATATTGTATATCCAAAGACAATGTAAACAGAGTTAAAAGTTACTAATAGAATGGGATAAAATATTTCCAAATGCTATATCTTAAGGTATATTAATATTCCAACTAGACATCCTAAAAATTAACAACAATAAAGGCAAACAATACAATTTAAAGATAGTTAAAAGACTAACATAAATAATGAATCTCCACAGATAACCAATCTTAGTTGTCTGTTGGATGGAAAATCTTGTTTCTCTGGTTCTGGTGTGTGTTACCTATTTCTTCTTTGTAGTTAATCTCTTTGAGTATTTTCTCTAGTGCTGGTTTTGAAGACATAAATTCCTTCAGTTTCTGTTTGTCATGGAAGCTTCTTATTTCTCCATCTAATTTGATAGAAAGTTTTGCTGGGTAGTAAATTTTTGGCTGGAAGTTGTTTTCTTTCAGAGTTTGGAATATGTTACTCCAAGCTCTTCTGGCTCTCATAACTTGGTTTGGGAAGTCTGGAGTGATTCTAATTGGTTTGCCTCTGAATGTCACTTGGCCCTTTGTTTTTGTTGCCTTTAAGATTCTCTGCTTGGCTTCCACATTGGTCATTTTGACAATTATGTGGCGTGGGGATCATCTTCTCCGATCCTGTCTAAAGGGAGTTCTATAAGTTTCCTGGACCTGTGTATCAACTTCTTGCTCTATGTTTGGAAAATTTTCTGCTATTACTTCCTTGAAGAGATTGTTGATCCCTTTGGTTTCACTTTCTTTTCCCTCCTCTATTCCAATTATTCTTAGGTTAGCTCTCTTAAAATGGGCCCATATTTCTTCCATGTCAGATTCCTGCTGTCGGATATTTTTTTCTAGATTAGAAACTATGCATTCATTTTTGGAATGATCATCTTCTAAGAGCGAGATTCTGTTCTCCATGTGGTCTAATTGGTTGTTCATGTTTTGAATTGAGGCCTTTACTTCATTAATTGCATCCTTTATCTCTTTTTGGCTCTCTCTGAATTCTTTTCGAAGCACCTCTATTATTTCTACAGTTATTTTCCTGATTTGATCTTCTAGAAATCTCTGATTTTCTGTTTTATCGGGTTCTGATGTTGTGGGGTTGTGGGCATTCATTGCTCCAGTGTTATTCCTCTTTCCCATGATCTTGGAAGTTTGTGCCTTCTCTGGGTTCTTCCCTTGGGTCACTATGACTTCACTTAAGGTGCTCTGGATCTTGAGTTTGTAGTATCTCTGACCCCACTACTCCTTTACTGGGTTGTATCACAGAGTCTCCGACCCAGGAAGTCGATAGAGGCTGCTTTAGACTGTGGGGGGTGCCAGGTTGCACGTTCTCCTATGGTGTGATATCTCTGCCACCGCCACTCCCCCACTGGGTCAAGTCCCAGGGAGTACAGTACTGGGATTTCTCCTCTGGGGCCCGCAATTTGACTCACTGTTCTTGAGTACACAGATGTAGCTGTACTGGACTCCGTGAATTCACTGCTGCTGCCGTAGGTAGCAATATGGCGCTGTTGCTACGCCCTCAGCCGTGAGGCTGATGTATTTCTTCTTGGTTTTGAGTTCCACTCTGAGTCCTGCAGCGTGTGCTGAGCTCAGCCACTGGGAGCTTTAGATGTTCCCTGCGCCGAAAGATCCCGCCTGGCTGTTCCGCAGCTGCTCACCTTGGCTTGCTGTAGCCATCTGGTGAATTCGCCGCTGCCGCCGGCAGTATGGCGCTGCTGCCGCATCCTCGGGCATGAGGCTGGTATATCTCCTCTGTGGCTCTGCGCTCTGTTCTCAGTCCTCTTTCTCTCTGGAGCCTGGTGATTTTTTTGTTTCTCTGGTGATGGTGTTTTCTGGCTATGAAAGGTGATGATTTCGTGGTAATGGAGATTGGTTGTTAGCGGGGCTCTTAAGTCCCGCTTTTCTCGGTCACCGTCTTCCCGGAAGTCTATTTTTTTATATTTTTTTAATTTGGAAACAGGGTCTCTTAAGCCAGCGTGGCTGGCTTTGAACCTGTGCAATCCTCCTGTCTCAGCCTCCCAAGCAGGGGGATTACAAGTGTGCCCCACCATGCCTGGCGAGAAGATGCTTTGAGTAAGAAACTTGGCAACTTTTAGTTTTCTAGGAAAATTACTCTAATGTCAAGTCACAGGTTTTGAGTCACAAGTGAATCAAACTCAAAATGTGCATTAACAGGGCCATTGGCTAGTTGTATGTCTAAATTTCACATTTGGATTAGCCTGCTCCTGTCTTTTCACTCAATATTCTCTCCACAGATGCCAATTTCATTCTGAAAAATACAATGTCATCATTCCTAGTAAAGACCATCCATCAAGCTTACTTCATTTTTACCTTGTTTATGCAAAACAGGATTGTCCCATTTTGCCTTTAGTTTTTTTTATTATATTACTGATGCCTATTTTATCGAGTCATAAAAGCAAATACTATCTATAATTCAAATGGCTTAAAACAAAGTTTGTTCACTGTAATATTTAGGCAAAGTAACAATAGCTATAATAATAATTGGAGCACATTGGCCAAACTCATTTGATTAATGAAAAATGTTAAATCATATGTGTAAACATGTTTGTGGGCCTATTTTTAATCTGTGAAAAGGTGTAAATAATAACCAGCACCCCACAGTGGCATGGGGAGGGAGGATCCCTGGGTGGAAGTCTTTCTTCTAAACTTGATTCTGTGGTTATCCATCTGCATGATCCCAGGCCTTGCTTCCATCACTTGTACATATTCACAGCTCTACTTTTTTTTTTTTTTTTTTGGTGGTACTGGGGTTCCTGGAAGCCCTTCTACCTCTGGGCTACACTCCCAGACCTATTTTATACTTTTTTATTTTTGGAAACAGGATCTCTTAAACCACTGTTGCTGGCTTCGAACCTGCACGATCCTTCCGTCTCCACCTCTCAAGCGCAGGGATTACAAGCGTGCACCGCCATGCCCGGCCCACTGCTCAATGAGGACAAAACCTAAGAACTCTTTTTGTTTTTAGCATAATTTATAAAATCAAGTATGCTTGTGATGTCTTCCTCCAAATGAGAGCATGTCTAAAACACAATAGAGGTAAATGATATCCCATAAGCCAGGAAGGACTTCAGCAAAAGCATCAAGCACACCAAACCGCTCTCTCTTTGCTCTTCTTTGGTGGTGAACATCTTTACTTTGAATTCCCGATTGAGGACTCATCATCACAGCAAGAAGTATTATGGCAAAGATTTAAAAAGAAAAAAGAAAAAATACACAGCTCTGGCTTTTCAGTTCCATCAGAACTGTTTGTCTAGCAGATTACTCTTTAGGCAGCTGAAATGAAAGTGACTGGTTTGACAGTGCACACAGGCTTGACTGAATCAGAGCAGAACACACATGTGAGTGTGTTACGTGCTCCCAGGGATATAATGTCAGGCCTCAGCCTACCCTCGCCTGCTGCGTACCTGCACTTTCCTGGGATTCCCTTGCTTTGCTTTTTAAAAAAGTTTTACCTTCCCTCCAGATTAATGAAAAGAATATACTGTGTGTGCTGGACCTCGCAGCAACAACACAGCTGTCCTGCACCACAGGCGCTCTGTGGTCATAGCGCATCCCATCCCACATTCCTCGTTCATTGACCATTAGATCCGTCCCTCGCAGAGAGCTGCTTCAGTCACTGAGCTTTGTAGTAACTCCCAGGATGATCAGGTTCAGACAGAAGTGTAATTTAAGCCTAATGAGCAGGCGAGTAACACAAGCAAATTCTGGAGTCATTTCTACTCAGTGGATGTAGTTATATGTCATGACTACTATGACAAATCTCCCCCAACAAAAAGCTTTGTTAGATTTTCACAGGTGAAATATCATTGTTTTTTGGAAATCTCACAATATTCATTCCAGCTCTGATTATAAACCTAGGTTATACTGGAGGATAAATTTTGATGCCAACTGAATGTTGACATTGATGCAAGTCATGGAAAATCTAAACAATGAAGCATAATGAGATCAGATAAGGGTGGGTTCTGTTCTGGTTTACACACACACACACACACACACACACACACACATAATCCTTGTACTGAGACCAAGTTTATTCTGGAGATCTAGTCACCAGCACATAGAAGATGAGATAACCTGGTGTTTTCTCATTTCCTCTTTTATTCATCTAATCCTTTTGGGGGGTTACTTATTTAGTGGGCTCTTCATTGATCTTATTAAATTTTCACAGGAAAGTGCCATTTATTTGTAAAGAATTAGATGGCCTTGTGGTTTATTCTTATAGTCATGAGGTATTTGCTTGTTGTATGAACCTGAATAAATAAATTTCTACTTCATAGTTTATGCCTAAAGCATTTAAACTAAACCTATCTTAATGATTGTACTCCATACTAAATGTCTGAAAGCCATCCGAATTTACCTAGTGCATCAATTGTACTTGACTCAATTTTTCTCCTTAGTTCACTGTTAGAAGTACTAATAAATTTATGCATGTAAAATAAATCAATTTTTGTTTTTAATGAGTCAGACACAATGGAGTATCTTTATTTTATTTTTTTATTTTTTATTTTTTGTGATACTGGGGCTCCTGGAAGCCCTTCTACCTCCGGGCTACACTCCCAGACCTATTTTATATTTTTTTATTTTTGGAAACAGGGTCTCTTAAGCCAGCAAGGCTGGCTTCAAACTTGCACTATCCTCCTGTCTCTGCCTCCCAAGCACGGGATTACAAGCGTGCGCCACCATGCCCGGCTATAATGGAGTATCTTTATGATGGTGGATATAAGGTCCATGGTAGCTGTTCCAAATCAACAGAGAGACAGTAAGGTGGCTTATTGTGGTTATTCATATGCATGCATTTGTGCACACAAATGTGTGTGTGTATGTGTGGTGGTATGTGTGTGTGTGTGTGTGTGTGTGTGTGTGTGTGTGTTACAAGAGAGTAAACTCAGGAGCATACTATCTCTGAGCTACACCACCAGCCCCATTTTTTTTAAAAAGGGTCTCACTAAGTTGCAGAGGGCCTTGCTAAAGAAGAATCTGCGATCTTCCTATTTCAGCCTTCCAAGTACTCTGATTACAGGCTTGTGCCACCTCACCCATTCTATTTATAGAAGTTCAGTGATATAAACATACATGCACACAACCCTTCATGTGTGTTTCTCTCTGGGTCCCTCCCCTCTCCATATATAATATTAATAGTAAAGGGAGGGATGTAGGAGGCTGAAAGGGGAGAGCTGGAAATAATCTACTTCTTGTAGCTGTGTTCTTCAGCTACCCAAATCACTTTCCAGGAGCCAAACACTACTACCAGATTCTTGTGTATCCTTCAAGAGATTTCTTCAAATATAATATAAGTCAGCACTCTTTGTCTGTTTGTACATATGTGTGTATATTTAGTACAGATGGTAGCAGGCACAAATATACACATATCACATTGTATATATGTGGGCATTTAATAAAAATGATAATACAAATAGATCCCTCTGTTTATTTACTTATTCTCTGACATTCACAGAAGAGCTGCTAGGTGCCAGAATCTAAGCAAGACTCAAGCAGAAATCAAATCTGTTGTATTTACTGAGGCCTTAATTGCAAATAATCAGAAATACATATAAATATTATATTATAAAATGTGATCATTATATTAACAGAGACGCAGGTAAATGGCTATTTCTACAAAGTAATAAACACATGATTACAGATTGCTTCCTTTTTGTCTTGAAGACCATTCTGGAATATATCTTGGAGGTCTTTCAAGAGCAATATGGAATGAGTTGTTTATTGTCTTCTAGAGCTATACAATTAATATCCTTTGTGTGGAAACATGGATTTATTTAACCAATATTTTGAAAGATCTTCAGATAGATTGTTTTTCATATTTAGATGGTATATACACTTTTACTATGAATATAATCTTGAACATACTCCATTTTGTACATGTACTACAGTATCTGTAGGTCAGACAGATTCCTTCTAGGAAGCAAAGGGTGGCTTCTAGGAATCAAAATGGCTCAAAGGGTATGCACATGATAATCTGAGATTTTACTCCTACTTCTTACTAGCACCCTTCTATCTATATTTCATAAATTTTGTATTCTGAGTTTATTACTATTAAGGTAAAGTTGTTTTTTTACTCTCTCATGATTTATTCCTTGACCCATGGGTACTCTATAAGTATGTTGTTTAAGTTACAAATATTCAAGAGATTTTTTTTTATTTTGTCAGAGAATATTCTCTGTCATATTTTGGCTTTATGTAGAAGTGAGTATATATATATATATATATATATATATATATATATACATATATATACTCATATATACTCATATATATGATTGTTCCATATATATTCAATAAGAATGCTAATTTTGCATATGTTTGGCATAGTGCTCTACAATATTAATTAGGTCAAGTTTTTTTTTTATAGTATTCACATTTTCTCTATCCTTAATTATTTTTTCTATATGTTCAATCAGTTGCTGAGAGAGGAGTACTCACATCACTAATTGTGGTTTTGGATTTATTAAATTTCTTATGTTAGCTCCTCTGCTTTCTGCTTCATGTATTTCAAAGTACTATTATTCAGCACACCCTTATGTGAAATATGTTGATGCATTAACCCTTGACTACTGTGAAATGTTCCTTTTACCTCAAAATATTCTTCATCTTAAAGTATTCTACTTGATATGAGTATACCTACTATGTGTGTAGAGAGGTATTGGGAATTGCATCCAGGGCCACTCTACATCTGAGCTTCACCCCCATCCCTATTGTACTTTTTATTTTGAAACAGTATCTAAGGGCCTTGCTAAGGACCTTGCTTAGTTTCTTTGGCTGGTCTTAACCTTACTATCCTCCTTTTTCAGACCCCCAAGTACTAGAATTACAGGTGGGAGCCACCATGCCCAGGCTATATGTGTTCTTTTTTTTTTTTTACTGCTTATATGAATTTATATTCTTCATTCTTTTGCTTTAAGCCTATATGAGAATTAGAGATATATCACCCGCAGACATAATACTATGTTTTGCAGTTTTATTCAATCTGACATGCTCTACTTTTTAATTAGGGTGTTTATTCTATTTACACTAAATATGATTAATTATGGATATCATTGAGTTCATATGTGCCATCTTGCTATTTGCTTTCTATTTTTTGTCATCTTTATTCTTCAATTTCTCATTTCTTTTTATAATTAATACATGCTAGTTTTCAATTCTAGTTCCTATATTGACTTCGTAGTTCTACCCCTTTTCATAATTTTAATATCTTTTTACAATAGAGTACAATAGGCATCTTTATTTTATGACAGTCTACTTTAGAATTAATATTAAAACATTCCACATGAAATTTAAGAATATTAAAAAACATATCTCCATTGATTTCCTATCCTTGCAATGTCATATATATGTTTTTACATTGTAACCCTATCTGTGCAGTGTATTATTTTGGCTATAAATGTGAAAAGTGTGTTCCTATATATCTACCAACATCACCCTGGTGCTATACGTATAATCTCTTTCTATTCACCCCTTACATGTAGTGTAATTTCCCTTCAGCATGAATAAAATCCTTCAGCATTCTTTGTAGTGTAAGGCTGCTAGAAGTGAAGTCACTCATTTTGCTTATCTGAAAATATTTTTACTGTACCATACCAATTTGAAGGATATATGCATTATATATGGAATTGTGGGTTCCATTTGCTTCTTTTACATTTTAATGGCTCACTCCCTGCTCCTCTAGCCCCCATTGTTTGCCTATGTTTGCTATGGATTTTTTTTCCTTCTCTGCTTTAATTTTAATTTATTTTACTTATCTTTGTTTTACACAAGTTTGGTTAGAATACATCTGAATGCAGTTTGGAGGTATATAATTTGTTTAGAGTTTGCTGAGGCTTTTAATATTGGGATCTGTAGAAATTTTTATTTTTATGTTGATAAATGTTAACATTTATTCACATGTTTTTGCCTTATTTTTCCTTCTTTGCTCTCCATATAGAAGAATATTTGATATTGTCGATGGGCTATGCATCTTTATTTTTTTGTTTTAAACTATTTTTTAAGTTAGACTGTCTGGATAATTTCACTCATTCTCTCTTCAATTTTATTAATGCTTTCATTTGCAAATTCCCCAGTCTGTCATTATGTCCAGTAATTTTTTCCTCAGATATTTTACTTTTTATTTCTACAACTTTTATCTATCATTTTTCTTAAATCAGTTTTATTTTTATTCACTACTTATTTATTTACCTTTAACATCTGGGTTTATCTTGAGATCTTTTCTATTAATTGCCTAAGCAACTTTTTCTTTTAATTTTGTACTGAAGATGTTACTTCTGAGCTACATCCCCAGTCCTATTTTGTTTTTATTCTGAAACAGGGTCTTGATAGGTTAATGAGAGTCACACTGCTTCCTGAGACTATCATCAGACCTGAGATCCTCTCATCCCAGCCTTCCAAGTACTGGGATTACAGGCATATACCACCATGCACCCAGATTTAAAAAATTTTTTTAATGATAGAACATTATATTGCTCCTGGCTGGTCGCCAGCGCCTGTGCTCAAGTGATTCTCCCACCTCAGTATCCCAAGTAGCTGGAATGAAGGTGTGTGCCATTGTGCCTGGCAAATTGACTGATTATGTGTCCCATTACCCTGCTTGTTTTATGATCTTTTAATTATATGTTACACATTGGCTTTTTTTTTTAAAGTATATTATCTGCTGATAAAGGGCGAGGTGTTTTTTTGCTTTGGCCTTTATATAAATACCAAAAAGATCCTCTTTATCTTGGCACAAGGTGTGTGTGTGTGTGTGTGTGTGTGTGTGTGTGTGTGTGTGTGTGAGTGTGTGTGTGTAAGTCTTGACTATTTTGGTTCTGTCTTTCCATGAGATGAGGAGGACAGCCTCATTTGGTATGTGGTGATTAATGCTGAATTGTGGCCTTTCTGAGGTCTCCAGTGAATCTACAGTGTGCTTATTGGAATCTCTTAGTTGTGGCTTGTCTGATTTTCCCAGTCCTGCACAAACTCGGGGATCTTCCTTCAGCTCTCAGTCCTGCAGCACCTGGTCTACGCAAGGCCTTGAGGAGTCTTATCCTGCATATGTGCTCTCCATCTAAAAGCAAAGGATCTTCAGGAAGTTCTAGTCTCCTGCCCCTATTTTACCAGGTTTCTCCCATCTTGCTTGAGGAATTCAAGTCCTAAGCCTCAATTCCCACTCCCCAGCTCCAATTAAACCACAGGTTTATACACCTATGCCACTCTTTCATTTCGGGGCTTCAAAGGTCCCCTTTCACAAACCCAGAGTTGATATGGTTCTTACTTGTATGTATTTTTCTTTTCTCTCAAGCATCAAATACCTACAATTTCTGTTGACAGGTACCTGAAAACTACTGCCTCTCATATTTCATCCAATTTTTGTCAGTGTTTGCATCAAGAAGTTATGCTTTGTATCAGCTTTTCTGACTTCATAAAAATTGACAGTAGAGCTTTAAAACTTTGGGAAATTTTATGTAAAAAACATATTTATCTGCTTTGACAGATAATTTTTGGGACCCTTTAGAGTATGTAGTTTAGAGCTGTATTTAAAACGAAATACATGGATTGGACAGGATTCTCACTTTCATCCTGGGGAAGACATAGGCGGAGGCCCCAGAGGCAGACATCCTTTTTCGTGAATGTGAAAACATACTTGCATTTATAACAGATTTAATCTACCCTGAATTACATATTGTGCACATGTTCACGTCATAAGAACCAATGATGTTTTCATGAAGACTTTGCGCCGTTCCCTCAGTCTCTCGTGTAGCTACATTTTCTGAAATATTGCAACTTCTGAAAATAATTTTGATGGTAACTGTGAATTGCAATATAAAACATCTCCTCACATGCTAGCCTTCCTACACCTCCCACTCTCTTCACTTGCTACTTACAGGCTTCTTGCTAGAGGTTAAATCAAGCATCCATGCAGTATAATGCCTCATTAGGAGGCACTGAGAACAGGTCAATCACATTGTCCATCTCTGATTGATGGCAACAACATCCTTCGCCAGAAAATGAGAAATGATCAGGTTTCCCTGTGTGCTTTATAAATAGATGGCCAAATTGAACCTCGAAGCAAGGTAGCCTGGATTACCCTGTCACAGGTGAAGCATATTCAGGACATGTTATTAGGATTTCACAAGTAAAGTGACCTTTTACAGCCTGCTGCTCGGGCTAACCTATTCTATTTATAATGGCAGTCATTGCCTAAAACTTGTAAACAGGAGTAAAATAAAGTGAGTAATATGCCAGGAACTATATGGCAAACATACATTGTTTGTCTTGTTTAATAATCACAACCTGACAATGTAGATAGGAGTATCTTGGACCTACAGCTGATAAAACCGAGTTTCAGGGAAACTAAGTAACTTGTCCAAGGTCAAAAATTCCATATTTGAATATCTGTGTCTATATGCCTCCAAAATTACTTTTCCAATACACCACAGGTTGCAATATTTTATGGTGTTATAAATTTACCTTGGTGCCTTGTCAGATGGTGAAAAGAAGGTATTAACAAAGAGCTTTTATTTTTAGAGGAATTAGCTCTCAGTAATTTTCCAGCAAAAATTATCTCAAAAATATATAGACAAAGGTTTGCATATCTGCAGAGATTTTTTAAGTTACAAAATTAGACTTGTTCTAGCCAAAGCAACCACAGTTTAAAAAAATTCTTCATTTGAGATAATGTAATTTAGCATTTTCTTTGCCTCTTGTCAGGATGAAAAACAATAGCTCTCTCACTTGATTTAATATCATTATGTCTGACAACACAGCTAACAAAGCAGCTGCTAATATACCTGGGATTTTCAAGTTCTCTGAATATTAAGGCCATTAATGAAGTTAGCAAACTAGAATCTTCACAGCAAAATATTCAAAGGTTACAACTCAAGAAACCATCTACTCTGGAGGTGTTGGCTATAAGTGGTATTGCAGCAATCATCAAAAGTTATTCTTTAATTTTTTCTTCCTTAACACAATCTGGTACACAAAATTGTAGAAAAGACAGGGATGATGATGTACATTGAAAAGAAGTTATGGCTGGGCAAGATGGCACTTGCACTTGTAGTCCCAGCTACTTGGGAGGCTGTAGCTGAAGGGTCACTTGAACCTATGAAGTTAGACTGACCTGACCCACATAGTGAGACCCTGTCCCACCCAAATTATATAAAAAGTGTATATTTTTGTTTTAATCAAAAAGGAAAAAATAAGGCATCTCTTTGCACCTGGCATATGCTTGAAAATCAATGAATTTACATGCCACAGAGAGAATTATTATCCACAATTACTCACGTATTAGCAATATCTGTTTTCTCTGATTACATTTTTTCTGTATTTGCTTTTTAAATAATAATGTTACCACCATTTCCTTGGTACATGAGCCCTATTTTTGAAATAATATTTTTAGCTGGGCGTGGTGGCGCATCATTGTAATCCCTGCGCTTGGGAGGCGGAGACAGGAGGATCACGCAGTTTAGAAGCCAGCTGCACTGGCTTAAGAGACCCTGTTTCCAAATAAAATTATAAAATAGGTCTGGGAGTGTAGCCTGGAGGTAGAAGGGCTTCCAGGAACCCCAGTACCACCAAAAATATAAGTAAATAAAAATGAAATAAGATTTTATGTGGACTTCTTAATTTTAAGAATTTATTTTTTCAATTTAATTGATAAGGCTGCAGAAGATTTAAGACAAAGTTACATTTGAGATTACTTAGTTTGACAGTTTTTTTCATTTTGTATTTCAGAAAACTAGGAGCCTAGGAAGGAAAGCAACTCTTCAAAATTTGGAGGACACTAGGGATTGAATCCAGGAGTGTCCTACCTCTGATCCACACTCCTGGAACTATTTTATTTTTTATTTTGAAACAAGGTCTAACTAAATGCTAAGTGCTGAAGGTCTCACTAAGTTGCTAAGACTGGCTTTGAGTCTGCAGTCCTCCTGCCTCATGCTCCCCAGGACTGGAAGTACAGGTGTGTGCTACCTTACCTGGTGACCCTCCAAATTGAAACACAACCTGGAGACAAACAGGAGTAAAACTCCAGGTCTCACGATGTCCTATCACAAAATTATTTTGTTGGAACTTTTTTTTTTTTTTTAAGTTCCGAGATCTGTTGAAAATAAGAGGAGGATTCACCAATCATGGTACTTCCCTTCCTGGAGCTTAAAAAGATTCAGATGTCTTATAATGTCAGGAAATGTTAAACTGTGGAGAACAGAAAGCAAGGTAAAGGACTAGAGAGAGACTAGAAGAGATGCTAACTTGAGTAAGGGTTGGGAAGGTCTCTCTGAGGCCCGTCACGCTTAGGCAGTGACTGAGTGAAATAGCTGCAGATCTGTTGATTGTGAAGGATTGGGCGTGAGATTGCTGGTTACATTTGAGCAGCAGCAAGGGGAGCTGGGACTGGAACACAGCAAGTGTGCCTGCATTCACTGCACATTCATCCCACAGATGGGCACAGCCAGAGCCAGAGCCCTGAGCAAGAAAGAGGGATCCGCAAAGACCAGAGTGCTGCTAAAGTGTAATTACAGTACCATTTAACTTCAGTAACAACACAGGACTACACAAATCATGTGTCACTCCCTTAGTTGGAAAGTATATCTTTTGCAAGTAAAGCTAGAGAGAGAAAAGGGGCTGTGACTGAGTCACATAATATTCTTTACCTTTCAAAAATGTTATTCCAAGCAGATGTCATGCTCAAATGTAGAAATGTTAAAAGTTACAATGGTAAAGAATTCTGTGGGAAATAAATCACCTCAAATAGCTGTAGAGCTTTTGCAGCGATCAAAAAGCTTTCACAGGTGTTATATAATTGGGCCTTTACAGCCCCACAAGTCTGTAGTAAATACGTTTTTAGTTTACAGGGGAAGATGTTGAGTTTCAGAAAAAGTAACCGATTTGCCAAAAGTCAGGTGGAAAATTGTTGGTGAATCATAAGCTAGAAATTAAGAGCATCCAAATGAGTTTTCCAGGAAGTATTTACTGTTCATTTCTCCATGTGTTGTGGACAGTTCTTTTTTATACTCGGCTTATTTTATGTCTTGACATAATTATTATAGGAACTTACAAATGGTTAGTTGAACCTTAGGAAATCTTTACTATTAGTAAATAAAACAGGTGATTATATAATGGCCTAGAATAAAAAAAATGGTAAGTATAATGTAGAAGTTCTATTGAGAATGAAAAATATATTTTCTTGAATAAGTTATGCAACTTGCAAGTGTTATATTTTCATCTTGGTCTACATTTACCTATGACCTATCAAAGAATGATGGTTACTGGTATTGAAAATATTATGCATCATTTGTTAGCTGATTATGTAAGAACAACTTAACTTTTAAAGAAGAACAAAGCTCAATGTGGTGACATACTTCTATAATCCCAATATTTGGGAATCTGAGACAGGAAGATCCCAGTTTGAGACCAGCCTTAGCAATTTAGGGAGATTCTCAGCAACCTAGCAAGACCCCTTTTCAAGACAAAAAAGAAGAAAAAAAGCTGAAGGTGTAGCTCAGAAATGAAACACCCTTGCATTCAATCCTCAGTACAAAAAGAAAAGAAGGAAGGAAAGGAAGGAAAGGAAGGGAGGAAGGAAGGAAGGAAGGAAGGAAGGAAGGAAGGAAGGAAGGAAGGAAGGACCAAAGGAGGTGGGAGGGGGAGGAAGACTCAAAGACAGAAACACTTCAACGGACATGATGTTAATACACAAATTTATCAATGTCAGTCAGGATATCCTGCCTTACATGGGAAGGTGGGAAGGAGGAGGGAGTGAAGTGGGAGCTGAGTAAGGGCTCACCAAGTTCTGTATACATGTATACCTTTATCACCTTGAAAGTCATCATGATGAATGATTACAATGCATCAAGAAAACAATAAAAAGAAAAAAAGAAGGAATAAAGGAAGAAGAAAGAATGGCAGATAGATTTGGTAATGTAATATTAACTATTGCACTTGATCTTCACATTTTTAAGAGGAAAATTATTGCATTCACTTTATAGATGAAAAACAACAATTTTTATCTAAATTAAATTATATGTTCAATATCATACAGCCAAAAAAGTGAGTCAGTGCTGCCAATCACTTCTTTCTTACCACACAATCTTTGTGGTTTCTGTGACTTCTAACATTCTTTTTATTTAGTTCAACAAGAGTAAATTGAGTGTTAAATGTGCCAGTTTTCACACACACAAAAAAGCTGATGAGCAATATTTTCCTGTGAATCAAAGTTCACAGGGTTTATGATAAGAGCAAGAAAAGCCATCATAATGTAACTCAGAGTCCATAAACATAAAAAGAAATGCCAAATGCTATAAGAAACTTAAAGAAGGAATGCTCACTAAAGCCTGAAGTGACTGGGAGAACATTTGCCATGGTCTTTTTTTCAGGAAAAGTAGAAAGAGAAGGACTCAAGTACAGTACGATTTGAGGGTTGATTAGGAAGTCAGGCACAGCAAGGAGATGGCACATAATAGAGAAGGTGTTTGGGGTATAGTCAGTTCTGGGAAAATATAGCCTTTTATCCATGTGTTCTTTGAAATCTCTAAGTTTCTGTCTCATCTTTCATGATGTTTATATCTTAAGGAGAATGCCATTTTAATGGGAGTACAAAGGGTCAGCACTGGCATAGACTCTGCCCAAGAAGGAAAGGACTTATCCTGGGCAACTGCAGACTCTGAGATCCAGGAGCTGTGGATGGGAATCAGTGGTCTGTGTGCAGAGAGAAAGTCAGTATTGGAGAGGGGAAAAGTGAAGTATGAAACCACGAAGCTGTAGATCAAGGAGAATTCTAGAGAGTAGTTTGGGAACAGGTGGGATGAGGCAACCCTGACCGGGATCCTGAGGGATCCTGATTTTGTTTGTAAGCACTGTTCTAGCATTCATTCTTCTTCTAGATGGAGATGAGTGGACTTCTTAATCTTTGAAAAAGAGACTGAGGAGGATAGGTGTTGAAATGTGAAGCTGTGTGCTCATATAATGGATGATAATATGCTAGAACAAAACATAAAACATTTGTGCAAATGCTAAAGGAGCAAGGACTCAGAACTAATTCCAGAACACTATCAAGATATTGATAATCTACTAAAGTGAAGGTCAGTTTAAGCAGAACAATGAAAAGATAATCCTTGTGAAAAATAAGCTTAGCATTCACCTATCTATATACCTGATGTTCACGTGGGGGGGGATACTGTTCCATTGGCACGCATTTCAAAAAGCTTTATGATGGTGCCTGCATTTAACGGAGAGCTCAGGATTATTAGAGATGAACAAAATTCATGAGTAATAATGTGTCTTCTCAAATGAAAAATATCTTCCTTATTATACTGTTTTCCTTTACTCTGTTTATTATATGCATTGTATTTAAGTAGTCTAGAGTTGTGGCACTTTTGGCTCCAAGCCTGCCTATGTTCATTTTGCATTAGACTGGTAGTCATTCCAAGCACATGCTTTATGACCCTAAAACTCTTCTGACTATATATGATCGTCCAGGTCTTTGCCAAAGGCATTAGATGACTTTGTCTAAAAAGTCTGTGTATGTGTAATTTGTTTCAGCTGCAGTTATGGCATAGATTTCTGAATGCTGGAGCAGATATAAGCATGTGTTATAAAAGCACAAAATTAAGTGTCTTGTATGATTAATTACACTTTGTATTATATGAAGAAAACTTAAGAATAATGACAATTTGGAAGTTTTGTAAACTTTTGTGGGTATGTGGTATTAGAGATTGAACTCAGTGGCATTCTACCTCTAAGCTATACCCAAGCCCTATTTTACTTTTTATTTTAATATAGGGTCTCACAAATCATAATAGCCAAAATATGGAACCAACCTAGGTCTCCATCAACAGATGAACGGATTGCAAAATTATGGGAAATACACACAAGGGAATTCTACTCAGCTATAAAGAAGAACAAAATCATGTCATTTGCAAGAAGATGGAAAGACCTAGAGAACATTATGTTAAGTAAGATCAGCCAAGCACAGAAAGAGAAAGAACATATGTTTTCTCTAATATGACCAAACTAGGGACTATTAGGAATACCAAAGGGACTCCAGGTAATGAAGGGGAAACCTCAGCAAAGCTAGAATAGAAGAGTTGGAGAGGAAAATGGCTGAGGTTGATTAATGGAGGAGCTACATTTGAATATGTATAAAAGTATGGACTTAGCATGGTTAACCTGGATGCTGATTGCTGGGAGGAGAGAAGGGGAAGTGGTGGGGGGTAGGGGGCACCAGGCACAGTCTGAATGTATGCCACTTTCAATATGATTCACTAAAAAATAAAAAATAAATAAAAATATGGAAAAACAAAAAGCCCACAAAAACAGTCTCATTAAGTTGCTAAAGGCCCCACTAAATTGCTGGGGCTAGCTTCAAACTTGAGATCCTTCTGCCTCAGCCTCCTAAACACTGGGATTACAGGCATGTGACACCATTCCCAGCTTGGGTTTTGTAAATTCTAAAAGTTTATAACACACTCCCATATGTTTCAACTATCTTCCCTTAAAATAACTCAGTTTACAGTTGAAAAATGTGAAATTCTAAGTTTCCATCACTTTTCTAAAGTCGCACAAGTGTGTATAGAGTCAAAAGCAAAATCTTGACTAATTTTCTTGCACCAAGTCTAGAGATCAGATCTCATTGCACAAGAGAAGTGATAATAGCAAAACGAACATACATTCCTTGATGATCCACTTCACATTAAAATTGGAGTTGCACATCTAATTGAAGTGGCATTCAAGTCCTAGCTGGCTTAGTATTCTGCAGGTTTCCTTCCTAGTTTCTAAGGGACACCATCCCT
This sequence comes from Muscardinus avellanarius, assembly GCF_963383645.1. Classification (NCBI taxonomy): domain Eukaryota; kingdom Metazoa; phylum Chordata; class Mammalia; order Rodentia; family Gliridae; genus Muscardinus; species Muscardinus avellanarius. Next base: position 81,222,884 of record NC_137790.1, read on the forward strand.
TCCCAAGCATGTTCCTGCACTGAACTCCAGTTTTTCCTACAGCATGTATTGCCCTGGGCAGGAGTAAATAGATGCCTTATTTCTGAATTATGCCTTTTTCATAGTTATTTTGGATACCCCACTTGGCTTCTCATTTCTGATTAGGACCTGGATATGATGTATTTGTGATCCCCCGTTTCACAACTCCATAGTTCAAGATCCAGTCCCCGCCTAATGTTATTCTTGGCTCAGACCCTTAGGAATTCAGTTTCTGCACAATATCCTGGGCTTTTGCTGTTTCCAGGAGGGGACTTTAAACAAATATGAAGCTAAGTGGAGACCTAAGAGTTCATTATTTATTAAATGAAAGTGCTATTTTTCTCATGTGTAAATGACAACAGAGTAGTTATACGTGGTTGACATGTGTTTTTTATGATAGTGAATAAGGCTTGCTCAAATCAACAGCTTGGCAGCACAAGCAGGAGGAAACATTGTGTGGCATTGAAAGAAGGACTGAACCAGCCACCAGGAGCCCATTGTTCTAACTGAGTGCCTGGATCTGTGGCTAACTTCCTATGACATTGGGAACAATTATTTCATTATCATAGACTTTTCTTGTTACTTTGTTAAATAAAGGCAGCAAATTGAGCCATCACTAAGCAACGTTACATTTGTCCACACATTAACAATTTTCTATAATGTCACTACATTATATATATATATATATATATATATATAATATAAAATTTAAACTTTACGAAAAATGTCTTGCACAACTCTTATTATAAGGTTTGAAATCTTATAGAATCTGCGCCTTTTGGTTTCAAATACCTTATTATCTAGGAATAATCCCCTGTTTATTAATATTAGACTTGATCTAGGAATTAAAGCCTTAGGATTATTTTGAAAAGTTTAGTTTAAAAAATAACTAATAAAATATGTGCCAAAATACAAGCCTCTTCTAAACCTTTAACCTAGTCCTAGTAGAAAATCAGAAATTAGTTTTCTTTTGCTATGGTTTGGATATCTTTTAAAAGTATCCCACCAAAAGTTCATATGTTGAACATGTAGTCATTAAAATTGTGACATTGGGAGGTGGTGGGACCTTTAAGAGGACAGACACCTGGATTGGTTTAATCATTTAGTTAATGTGAATTGTATGGCTGAAATATGCATGCATCATTATATTATTCTTACTTTGATTCTTTGGAAAGATACTAAGAAGTGGTCTAGCTGGGTTATATGGTGGCTCCATTTCTAGTTTTTTGAGAAATATTCATATATTATTATTATTATTATTATTATTAGCACATTGTAATCATACTTCTTAATGGGGTACAAGATGGCAGAGACATCTGTGCACACATCACTCATTTAGCCTTTCCCCAGTTCCCACCCCATTCCCTTCCCCTCCCCCTCCCTCCTTCTCATGTTTGGCTTAGTGAGTGACTTTGATATGTTTGTGAGTGCACATCATGTACATTAGGGATTTTCCCTCTTGCCTTATTTATCACCCTGAACTGTTAGGGCTCCAGTTAGAGCACCTTACTTGCTCCTCTATGGGAGAAAACTCCATACTTATCTGTAAAGTGGTTATGCCAATTTACAATCCCACCAATGTATTTTTTTCCACATTAACACTGGCATTTATTATTATTTGTATTCGTGTGTGTGTGTGTGTGTGTGTTGTGTGCTCAGGACTGAAGCCAGGGCATTCTATCCCCAAGTTATGCTCTTCAGCCCCATTTCATTTTGTATTTGGAAACAGGATCTCCCTAAGTTGATACAAGCCTCACTGAGTGGCTGATGCTAGCTTCAAACCTGTGATTCTCTTTATTTGTATTCTTAATGATTGCCATTCTAACTGGAGTTAGAGGAAACTCGGTGTATTTTTGGTTTGCATTTCCCTGATTGCTATGGATACAGAACATTTTTCCTTACACCTCTTGGCTATTTGTATTTCTTCTCTGAAAAAATATCTATCTGGTTTGTTTGTTTATTTGTTTGTTTGTTTGGTGGTACTGGGGTTCCTGGAAGCCCTTCTATCTCCAGGCTACACTCCCAGACCTATTTCATACTTTTTTATTTTTGGAAACAGGATCTCTTAAGCCAGCGGGGCTGGCTTCAAACTAGCACGATCCTCCTGTCTCCGCCTCCCAAGCACAGGGATTACAAGCCTGTGCCACGATGCCCAGCATCTATCTAGTTTAATTGGGGCACTCTATTACTGAGTTACATCACTAGCCCTTTATATTTTTTATTTTGAGACAGGATCTTTCTAAGTTTCACCAGCTGTCCTTGAACTTGTGAACCTCCTACCTCAGCATCCTGAGTAGCTAGGATTACAGGCATGTGCCACCATGGCTGGATTCACCAACTTTTTTCTTAGCCATTTTTGATCATAGTAGGCATGTAGTCATTCATGTCATTTGTTTCTCTGATACCTAAGCCAGTTAGTTTACTTGAAACTAAGAGTACACTGAGAAATCATATTTTTAGTTTTAACATAAAATCCATACTAGTGTATTGTTTTTGGTGCATTATAATCACACTTCCTCATGCAGTTCAGGGAGGTGGAGGCATACCTGCATTCAGAACTTTTGGAGGTCTCCTCCAGTTCCCACACCACATCCTCTTCCTTTCTTTCTTCCTGTGCTCAACACAATGATTATCTTTGATGAGTTTGTGTATGCACAAACATCTGACTCTTCATTTTTTATTATTAAATCTCACTTAGCATAATATTCTCTAGTTCCATCCATTTCCCTGGAAATGATGTACTTTTTTCTTTATGGCTGAATAGAATTCCATCCTGTTTATAGCCCATCATTTTGTAATCCACTCATCTGTTGATGGACATCTCGGCTGGTTCCATACTTTGGCGATTATGAATTATGCAGCTATAACATAGATATGCATGTGTTGCTATGGTAGTCTGGTTTCAATTCCTTGGGGTAGATATCCAGTAGTGGTATAGCTGAGTCACAGGATAGGTTCATTCCCATTCTCCTGAGGACCCACCACACTGTTTTCTAAAGTGTTCGCACTAATTTGCAATCCCATCAACAATGTGTCAGAGTTCCTACTTCTCAGTATTGTTGTTCTAAAGTCTATAGCCACCTTCCCATTTCCACTTTCTTAGTTTCATTTCTTCTATCAGTAATGTTAGAGCCATTTAAAATCAAAGGTGTCCCTTAGAGTGTCTAATAATAAAGACCTTTATCAGCATCCCAGGTATGTATCACTTAGCTTTCTACAAAAGAAGCCAGAACAATGTGAGAGTGTCCTCTACAAGGACATAGTTTTGACCAGATTTCTATCTACATATTCACCATTAACTTAATTCCAGGTTTAAATGCATTCAGTAATCAGGGCTCAGGCTGAAACTGTTCCAGGATACATGAAGAAGACTGTGACTACTCTGAATGTGTTTGACATGTGGGACTCTTTTTTTTTTTTTTTTGGTGGTGGTAATGGGGATGGAACCCTTCTACCTCCAGGCTACACTCCCAGACCTATTTTATATTTTTTATTTGGAAACAGGGTCTCTTAAGCCAGCGAGGCTGGCTTCAAACCTGCGTGAACCTCCTGTCTCTGACTCCCAAGAGCGGGGATTACAAGCGTGTGCCACCACGCCTGGCTGTGGCTAAAGATTTTTATCACAGTTTTTCTTCTGCTCATTTGTCATATTAAGAGATGATTTTATTATACTGATTGTAAAATCTCATTATAAGTCACTGAACAAGAAACAGTGAACCTGAGAGGTTGTAAAGAAATAAATATGAGTTCAGCACTGACTCAGAACATTTTCATGTATCTCGGAATTAATCGTGTAAACTTTTTGCTTTCCTACTTAACCAAATAGTGGGTCTGAGGTAGAGGATCTGGAGGTTTCTTCTTGGACTGAAATTCTGATTCTGTGTACTGAGAATTCTTCAATGTAATTATAGTATTCCTTCTACTACTTATTCCTAAAGTTTTGGTATCCAAGATTCTGATGACTGGAGACTACATCATTTCAAATAAATTATGGGCAAAGTTGCTGACATTAGCTAAGCAAGAGGATAACAGACTGATGAGTTTATGGAACACGTTTCAGCTGTATAATAAATTTTGTATATACACAGTAGTCCTTTCAAAAACATATGGTATGCCTGTGTTTGTCATGTTTGTATTTGGCTTTGATTCCCAAGGATAAATCCTAGTGCTATATGTACATGCTAACGGGCCTCAAAAAGGAGAAATGGACAAGAAATTCTTCAATGGTGGAGTCAGAGTTTGTAATTGGCCAGTCTTCTGTGATTTCATCCCAGTCAGTGACTCCCCTTAGCAGTGGTTTTCTCTGGAGTTATGATTAGTTAGAAATGGAATCCTGTTTCTCAGTTTTGTACAATGAACCTTTATACTAATGTGGCTGGAAAACCTACAGTCACCTATCACATGTTCTTAACCAAGGACTTATATTCCAAGCTCACTGGACTTCTGCATTTCCTGATTCACTTTTTAACCTTTCTCTTCTTTTTGCATTTCCTTTTATTCTTCAGGATGTTTTCACCCCAGAATGCAAATTTAAGGAATCTGTGTTTGAAAACTACTACGTGATTTATTCTTCCACACTGTACCGCCAGCAAGAATCAGGCCGAGCATGGTTTCTGGGACTCAATAAAGAAGGTCAGATTATGAAGGGGAACAGAGTGAAGAAAACCAAGCCCTCATCACATTTTGTACCCAAACCTATTGAAGGTAATGAAACCAACTTCTCTCCTTCTTTGGACCTGAGTCTGTGTGTTGACAACAGTTCTGCTTCTTGTTCCCTTACTCTGTGGGATTTGCCTGCAAAGCAATAGATCAGAACAAAGTTTCCAAAAACACAATAGCACCTATTTCTATAAAAAAGAACTAGAAAAAAAAATGAGGAGAACTCTGTTGCAAACACGTGGAATTTAGAAAAACATGTATGTGTGAAAGTTAAAGCTAGAAAATTTCTGAAAATAGAAAAATAGTATTTACCATTTGGAACATACTTTTCTTTGTTGAACACAGTAATTTAATTTATCAAGATACAACTTTGAAAACTCAATAATATTAATGTGCTTCAAAGTTTGCAAAAGTATTTTAGAACTATGTTTATATACTAATCTCTACATTTATGTGAACAAATCTACCAACATGGTACATTAAACTTTGTATGATTTTAAGGGAAGAAAACAACGATACACTATTTTTTTTGATCAGCATTACACTTTATTCTTCTCAGTTAAGGTTTTAACCTTTCCTTCTTTGACCAGTTATCATTTAATATAGTGTTCACTTATTTCAAATTGAACAATGGTTTTAATCCACTTTGGGCAATTGTGTTGTTCCCTCAAAAGTTCCTTAACACCAGGCATAGTGGCACACACCTGTTATCCCAGTACTTGGGAAGCTGAGGTAAGAGGATCACGGGTTCAAGGCCAGCCTCCACAACTTAGAAAGACTCTTAGAAACCTAGTGAGACCTTGTTTAAAAACAACAACAAACAAACAAACAAATAAATAAATAAATAAGCTGTGTGTGGTGTTGCATGGCTGTAATCCCAGTTCTTGAAAGGCTGAAACCAGAGGATCACAGGTTCGAGGACAGCCTTAGCAAGTAGTGAGACTTTCATCAACCTAGCAAGACCTGGTTTCCAAATAAGAAATAAAATTGGGCTGGGGATATATATCAGAGGTAGAATGCCTCTGGGTTCAATGCCCAGTACCATAAAATAAAATAAAATAAAATAAAATAAAATAAAATGTAAAGTACTGAGAGAATAGCATGGAGGTAGATGCCCCTGGGTTCAATGCCCAGTACCACAAAATAAAATAAAATAAAACAAAACATAAAGGACTGAGAGTGTAGCATGGAGGTAGAATGCTCCTGGTTTCAATCATCAGTATCACAAAGCAAAGCAAAGCAAAATAATAATAATAATAATAATAATAATAAATAATAATAATAATAATAATAATAATAATAATAAAAACAAAAAAAATTTCCTTAACTAGGAAGTACCAACTGGATGACCACATTTGCTGAATTCAGTCAAATTTCTAATATAGGGTAAATGAGCAGTTATAGTCTGAGTATATATCAACATAACATTCTTCTTTGAAGTCACATTCTAATCACTTAAAACATTGACTCAGCCTCTGTTTAAATAAAGAGAAAAATGAGACAGTGCATCATGGCTCTGTGGATTAGTCCCCTAAGCTATCACATAAGGCATGGTCAATAGGCCAATATATGCAATGCTTGCTCAAAATATAGAGTACATATGACTGCAACAGTCAACAGACCCCCATTGGCACTGCATTCAAAGCGCTAAGTAGAATGTGACATTCAAGGATTTTTGTCCTTCTCAAAGCTCTCCTTACACCTGCATCTTTAGCGCCTTTCCTTGCCATCCATCTTCACTATTATGGGCCTCACACTGTCCGCCCACTGCCCAGGGTCCAGCCACACATCTCATCAATAGAAAAATGTGAAGTTAACACTTGTGAATAATTATGTCAAGACTCACTAGTTCTGTCTTCTTCTCATTGTATCTATTTCACGCTTGTAGAACTGATCTCATTATATTAAATATATCTATTGCCCCTCTGTCTCCTCTTATTCATTGTTAGGTCACCCTTTGAGTGAATAGAACATTTTTTTTTCTCTTAATCCTTATAACTCCCTATGTTTGTGTAATATCTGGCTTATTATAAGGAGATATCCATTATAAGTTGCCAGTTGAATAAGTGGACATGTCAATGAATAAATGAATGAATAGATAAGGAAGAAAGTAAAGCTATGTGCTATAGAGAACTTTGTAATATTCTTGGATATGTGAAATATGTTTACTAATAGCAAAGTGTATTGGAAATACAGTGTAATTAATGCTACAAGAATTGATATTGGGATATATAGAAAGAACTATTACTTTAACTGAAAGCAAATCATTGAGAATCTGATATTTAAATATATCTGTAGGGCAGGCCAGGACCCTATAATATGAGATGAGAGGAGGGATTAGCCAGACAAAAATATTTCAGGTGCAGTATGAGTTGTGAGTAAAGGCAGGAAATTGCCTGCTTTCCAGGGTTAAGCAGAGGGTAACTAAGAAGTAGATAATATTTCCATGGGGAGATATATTGATTCTCAAGAATGTGTTTTCACAAATGATGCTTTCAATTCCAGTATCATTTTTTATTTGTGCATTTAAGCTGCTATTTTTGTTCTTTCAAAAGTAGTACATGAGCCAGTCGTGGTGACACACTCTTGTAATCCCAATACTCGGGAGGCTGAGACAGGAGGATCCAGGTTTGACGACAGCCTCAGCTACTTAATGAAGCCCTTTGCAACTCAGTGAGATGCTGTTTCAAAATAAAGAATAAAAAATAGGACTGGGGCATAGCTCAGAGATAGAATGCCCCTGGATTACAACACTAGTATTGCCTAAAAAATAAAGTAGTACATGATCATTAACAATTTTGGGAAAACTCAGGAAAGCAAAAATGAAAAAATCTCGTATTTTAGTTATTCCTTATTTGGATAATGCATTTTATACTGAACCCCTTCATCATCCCTAGAAGGTGGAAACAGCTATAACCTACCTTCTTAATTACAGCTTCTATTTGCATTTTGGTTAATGAAGTTACCTCTTAGTTCTGATTCTGAATGACCATGCATACATATCCAAAAGAAATGTACACAATGACTACATTCCTAGTCCCTGAGCTGCTTTAACACTATGCTTATAGTTGCAACTCAGTAAAAATGTGAAAAGAAACAACCAGGCATTCTCAGCTGTGTAAGTTAGAATTCAGTGTTTTGCACAACATGAAACCCATGTCAATAGCAGTTTAGCCATAAAAGTTGTCTTTCTAGCCAGGTGTGGTGGTGCACATTTGTAATCCCTGTGCCTGGGAGGCTGAGACAGGAGGATCACACAGGTTCGAAGCCAGCCTCAGCTACTTAGTGAGGCTCTCAGCAACTTAGTGAGACCCTGTTTCCAAATAAAATATAAAATAGGTCTGGGAGTATATCCCAGAGGTAGAAAGACTTTGGGTTCCACCCCCAGTACCACCAAAAAAAAAAAAAATGTTGTCTTGCTAACCAAATCTAGAGACCTGCTGCTCAGGGACAGTACTGTGGTTTCTCAGATATCAGGGACCTTGGCTGCACCCAGTTTTTTGTTTTGTTTTGTTTTGGTTTTTTTGTGCCTCTCTACCTAGCATACTGGTCCTGGAACTGCCTTTACTCCCATGAAGCTCCAACATATTTATTGTCACCAGAGGGCAGAGGAGGAATGAAAGAAGAATCAAAAACCTGTGCCAATTTTCTTTTCAAGAGGGCCCCCAATAGTTGTCTTAAGATACTATATCCCACCAGCCACAACCTAGACGGGCAGTCACAATTAAGTGTTAGGGAGGCTAAGCATGTATACTTTATCCTGGATGGTGACATAACAAATACACACTCAGTTATTTGGGGACAATGACAGAATGGGATAACAATTTTTGCTTCAGTCTTGCATCTTCTTTACTTTCAGAATATCTCCGATTGCCATGTTGACATCTTTTAGTCAATTATTTTGAGTTTTGTTACTGATGCTTTATAATGATTTAATTTTTATTCTGGAAAAAATAGTCAATTCGAAATGAGGTTCACTAATACCTGGATGCACTCTCCAGGTTCTTTATCTCTTTCGTTGTGGTAATGAAAACTTAGATGTGACGTGTAAAAAGAATGTGCTAAGAATCACTTCTGAAGATGAAAGCAGCTTAATTGGTTTAAAACCAAAGACCTTTTAATCCCCTGTAAATATCTTTGCCTTTTGTCTCACAGTACAAGGCTCACTTGTTTGAACAATATTAGTGACCAATTATATAAATGCTTTCTGTATATAGGAACTCTTTTGTTTTTTGAGAAACTGGGGATTGAACCTAGGGGAATTCTACCCCTGAGCTGTACTCCCAGATCTATTTTTTATTATTTCTTTTGAAAAGGGGTCTCACAAAGTTGTGGAAGACTTTACAAGTTGCTGAGGCTGGCTGTGAACCTGTGATCCTTCTGTCTCAGCCTCCCAAGTAATAGAATTAACAAGTGTCCGCCACCACACAGGCACTAGGCACTCTTCTAAACATGCTTCAAATACTGTCTCATTTTTTATTCCATTTTTACAAGGTAGGTCCTAGTATTATCATTTACAAATGTTGGAGAATGAAGCAGAGACATTAAGTAATTTGTCCCAAATCATGAAGGTAGAAAGTAACAGAGCCAAAATTCAAGCCAGAGCATTCTATCTTGAGCAATGAAGTGTGTATCCTTCATGGAAACTGATAACATGGGCTTCGGTCTGGAGATCTGAGAGAGGCTGTGGTTGTATCCTAAATATAGGGCAAAAGGCCTGCAGCAAATGTCCTGGAATATATGTCTGTTAATTGTCTCTCTTCTTTTTAATCATGAATATACCTGCTCCTTAGAAATGATTGTTCTTACAGATTAATAAGGACCCCATGCTCTTATAATTGACCTGATATGCTTGAACTTGATTAGTTCTTTTATGTTTCATATGTGCTTTGATGTCACTATTATAATACAAAAATATGAACAAGCCCCAGCGATTCTCCATGCAGCTCTATTTTAAATAGTTAGGTTTCCAATATAGTGAAAGATACTTGAGGTATTATTAGGCTCTAGACTACCGTGCATGACAACATCTTCCCCCCCGCTGGGAACCTCCAACTCTTCTTACCACTGCTATTATTATTACTCTTATCTGTCTTACTACCTCTATATATAGTTTATCAATGTACCATTTGCTAGGCAGATTACATACTTTATTTCTATAAAACTTCACAACAGCCTTATGTTATTATCCTTATTTATTGATAAAAATGAATATTTAATTACTAACCTGTGTAGGATGACAGGTCTAGACAAACAAATCTGAGACTGCAATCCAGGAAGCCCATTGCCTGTTCCTGTGTGCCTAGCCTCTAAGCTACATTACCCTTCGATCTTAAATAAGCCTACGAATATGCAAGACTCAGAAAAGTCGGCACTAGCAATGCATAAATATTATACCATGACATGAATTGAACAGTAAGCTAGTTCTAAACCATACAGAATTGAGGCAGATATGCATGACTTGCATATTGGTGGATGATCAGAGTTAGTGAATAGAATTCTTTTTTTAAAAATTTTATTTTATTGGTGCACTGTATTCATACATCATAGTGGGATACAAACTTTTGTAGACATACATGCACACATCGCCCAGTCAGCCACCACCCGATCCCCACCCCATTCCCTCCCCATCCCTCCTTCCCATGCTTGGCTTAGTGGTTGACATCTAGTATTATAGTAATTTATCCAAAATTAAAAATGTTAATCTCACATAACAGTTTCATTTTTCTGATACCAAGCTTTTGATAACTTAAAGATAACATTTCAATATTTCTTTTTGCTTTCTTTCTTACCAGAGCATATTTTTTTCTGTTTTTTTAGGTGAAACTATCATATATTCATATATTTATTTTTCAGAAAAAAATCTATCCTAATATGGAATATGAATTCTAGATACCCAAAACGATCTTGAAAAAGAACAAAGCTAGAAGATATATATTTTCTGATTTCAAACCATATAAAGCTACAATAATTGAAACAGTGTAATACTGTTCTAAAGGCAGATATATAAACCATTGGAGTTAAATACAAGCCTAGAGCTAAATTCTTCCCTATATTGTCAAGTTATTTTTGACAAGGTTTCCACGAACATTTGGTGGTGGAAATAATAATCTTTTAATTAAATATTGTTGAAAAATAATAATTACATGGAAAAGAATAAAATTGGACCCTTACCTAATCCCACATACAAGTATTAACTCAAAATAGATAAAAGACCTAAATATAAATCTTAAGACTATAAACTTTTAGAAGAAAATCTGGGTCATAAAACCTCACAACATTGAAATTGGCAGTGATTTCTTGGTTATGATTTCAATGGCACAGGCAACAGAAGAATATACAAACTCCCTAAAAAAAAAAAAATATTGTATATCCAAAGACAATGTAAACAGAGTTAAAAGTTACTAATAGAATTGGATAAAATATTTCCAAATGCTATATCTGAAGGTATATTAATATTCCAACTAGAAATCCTAAAAATTAACAATTATAAAGGCAAACAATACCATTTAGAGATAGGTAAAAGACTAACATAAGTGATGAATCTCCACAGATAACCAATCTTAGTTGACTGTTGGATGGAAGCTCTTGTTTCTCTGGTTCTGGTGTGTGTTACCTATTTCTTCTGTGTAGTTAATCTCTTTGAGTATTTTCTCTAGCGCTGGTTTTGAAGACATAAATTCCTTCAGTTTCTGTTTGTCATGGAAGCTTCTTATTTCTCCATCTAATTTGATAGAAAGTTTTGCTGGGTAGGAAATTTTTGGCTGGAAGTTGTTTTCTTTCAGAGTTTGGAATATGTTACTCCAAGCCCTTCTGGCTCTCATGACTTGGTTTGGGAAGTCTGGAGTGATTCTAATTGGTTTGCCTCTGAATGTCACTTGGCCCTTTGTTTTTGTTGCCTTTAAGATTCTCTGCTTGGCTTCCACATTGGTCATTTTGACAATTATGTGGCGTGGGGATCCTCTTCTCCGATCCTGTCTAAAGGGAGTTCTATAACTTTCCTGGATCTGTGTATCAACCTCTTGCTCTATATTTGGAAAATTTTCTGCTATTACTTCCTTGAAGAGATTGTTGATCCCTTTGGTTTCACTTTCTTTTCCCTCCTCTATTCCAATTATTCTTAGGTTAGCTCTCTTAAGATGGGCCCATATTTCTTCCATGTCAGATTCCTGCTGTTGGATATTTTTTTCTAGATTAGAAACTATGCATTCATTTTTGGATTGCTTATCTTCTAAGAGCGAGATTCTGTTCTCCATGTGGTCTAATCGGTTGTTTGTGCTTTGAATTGAGGCCTTTACTTCATTAATTGCATCCTTTATCTCTTTTTGGCTCTCTCTGAGTTCTTTTCGAAGCACCTCTATTATTTCTACAGTTATTTTCCTGATTTGATCTTCTAGAAATCTCTGATTTTCTGTTTTATCAGGTTCTGATGTTGTGGGGTTGTGCGCATTCATTACTCCAGTGTTATTCCTCTTTCCCATGATTTCGGAGGTTTGTGCCTTCTCTGGGTTCTTCCCTTGGGTCACTATGGCTTCACTTAAGGTGCTCTGGATCTCGAGTCTGTAGTATCTCAGACCCCACTACTCCTTTACTGGGTTGTATCACAGAGTCTCCGACCCAGGGAGTCGATAGAGGCTGCTTTAAACTATGGGGGGGTGCCAGGTTGCACGTTTTCCTATGGTGTGATATCTCTGCCACCACCACTCCCTCACTGGGTCAAGTCCCAGGAGGTACAGTACTGGGATTTCTCCTCTGTGGCCCGCAATTTGACTCACTGTTCTTGAGTACGCAGATGTAGCTGTACTGGACTCGGTGAATTCACTGCTGCTGCCGCCGCCGGTGGCAATATGGCGCCTCTGCCACGCCCTCGGCCGTGAGGCTGGTGTATTTTTTCTTCTCTGGTTTTGATTTCCACTCTGAATCCCTGCAGCGTGTGCTGAGCTCGGCCACTGGGAGCTTTAAATGCTCTCTGCGCTGAAAGATCCCGCCCGGCTGTTGCGCAGCGGCTCACCTCGGCTTGCTGTAGCCGTCCGTTGAGTTCGCTGCTGCCGCTGGCAGTATGGCGCTGCTGCCGCGTCCTCGGGCGCGTGTGTCTCCTCTGTGGCCCTGAGCTCTGTTCTCAGTCCGCTTTCTCTCTGGAGCCTGGTGGTTTTTTTTGTTTTTCTGGTGATGGTGTTTTCTGGCTATGAAAGGCCCTCGTTTTGTGGTAATGGAGATTGGTTGTTAGCGGGGCTCTTAAGCCCCGCTTTTCTCGGTCGCCATCTTCCCGGAAGTCCCGTGAATGGAATTTTATGCTCAAACTAGACAAGAAATAATTAAGAATACATTCCTGTTATTTTCTCCTGATGAATTCTAACAGTCTTCATTTTCTACTGTATGAAAGAATTTAGATCAGATGATTCCTAAAATTCTTTGACAATGACATTTTGTGGCAGTCTCCATGAGCACTTTATTGTAAAACCATAGACTTACATATACAACAACCTGAACACATTTTCTTTATCAGTCATTTTATGAATAAAGTACAATTTTATGAGCTATGTATATAATGGATGACTTATTTATGTATTCTGGATAAGATTAGGGTGAAAGACATTCTAAGCTATAACATCTTTAAAGAAAGTTTTGGATAATATTCTTACTATAAACTAGTATATCTGGAAGACATTTTTAGAGAACAGAAAATAGTAGCTCCATAATAGGCTATTCATATTGCTGTTTAAACAAAAAATGTTATGGATTGTTTTATTTTAAACGTTCATAGAAACTATTATAAAAACATAAGCCCACTACTAATATTACCATTCCCCTTCCCCCAAAATAAAACAAAGGTTTTGATTTTGGATTTGAGGTTTGGGATTTTTTTCTTTTAAACATTTCTGCCTTTTTTTCCCAGTCCTGCTGGTGATTTCTTTTTGAATGTCAAGATTCCTAAAATTAAGCTATGCTGGTTCGAGAATCTTTAAATCCTACACAGATAGCATGATGATAATTACCCACCAGCCTGCTTCTCTTCACTCCTTTGCCCCTCATCCAGGGCTTAGCACACAGGAGGTGTTAATGAGAAGTTGCAGGGCATCTCTTGAGACAGCTGGATAGGCTTGATATTTAAGCCCATCACCATGTACACTGCACATCAACCTCCACATGCACGGTCCCCTCCCTTGGAATTTAAGACAACAGCACAAGCTTCATGATTCCCAGTTGTGCCCTTTCAAAGCATTGTTCACACCACAAAGAAGTGACTTTCCCAGATTTAAATTGTCTTGTGGGTGACCTCCCCTTGAACATCAGATGCAGCTGCCAAATGCTCTTCAACAAAGAACAAGGTACAATCTCCGCCTTTTCTCCTCCCTTCTCCTTACTCATTACTCAGCTCCTGCAGGTGGTTAAGTGTTCAGAATCAATTTCCTTCTCCCTGAAGAAAAACAAAACAAAACAAAACAAAACAAAAAACTCAGAGCACTTTTCAATGATTTACTCTTTCAGAGTCAGTACTATAGAAAGATGTTTCCAAAGTAAGATCAGTGTGTACAAATTGAAAGCCATATCTACAGAATTATTAAACTTTTGTGAGCTGACTTATTAAGTCTGAGTATGACCAAGGAATCTATATATTTAAAATAATTGTCCAAGAGATTCTGATGGAAACCTGAAACTTATTTTGAAAGGCTTATTTCAGTGAAATCTTTCCATAAGCAATTAAAATTTATTCAAATAATTATAACCAATGTACTGGATTAAACTCATACAATCCTATCTGACACCACAGAATTAAAATATTAAACATGTTTCATTAATAAATTTCTATTGTTGAGATAAGTGTGCTGGATTACTGATTAAATTATCCTATGCATTTCTAACTAATGTTACCCTTAGATCCAAGTATTTCTCAAGCTTCCACATATAAGTGAAAACATATATGTACTAGTATTTGAGATTGACTAATCACATTTAAGTGTAATAGTCTCAAGTTCCATCCATTTTTCTGCATATGGCATGATTTCATTCTTCGTTATGGTTGAGTAATATTAAGGAAAGGAGGAAGGAGGATGCCAACATAAAGAATGTAACAGTTGAAATAATACTACGAATGTACACACAATTACTAATTCCAACCTCAGAGACATGCAGGAGAAAGGGGAGGGACCCAGAGGGAAGGGTGCTACGAGTTGTGTGCATGTAATTTTCTGTCACTCTATACCTCGATATGATGGTAAAATTATAATAAACCAAATAATAAAACAATTACTCTATGCAGTTAGTAGAGGTAATGCCAATTATTTTACCAAACTGATGAGTGAGAGTAATCTAATAAACATCAGGTAACCAAGAATAAATTCTAGTCCTTCTGATCAAAGTTTTAGAAATTATTTGCTAAGTAATATTGAGGAAATTACATTCTTCAACCTCACTCTTCTTTGAAGATAAAGTCAATTATAGATTCCATCTGTTTCATAGAAATAAAAGAAAGATTAGACATTCTAAGAAGTTAAATTTCTCAAGAAAAGTTTGTAAGGTCAAATGCAAAGTGACTTCATTTTTACTCTTGTGAATGGGCATTGTCTTACTGTCTTATGTATTGGAGAAATGCTGTGGCATTGAATGAGGAAATAAAGGCAAATATATTGTATTTGGAGGTGAAAATAATTATCCCTTCAGTGACCACATAATAAGGCACCAAAAAAAAAAAAAACCCAAAACAAATCAAGAGTTCTGATGTCACAAAGCTCCAATAGGAGGACAATAATGGCAAATTTATTTTGATAATTTTACTTCAATTATCTCCAAAGAGAAATAATTTATGATTCCAATTTCTCTGTTAGACCAAACTATTCTAAAAGACAAAATCATAAAGAGCAAAACAAGTGCCTTTGATACTGCTGATTGTTCTAATCACAGAAAAGACATTAGCTGCACCTCTCTCCTCTGTCTTTTTTGTTTCTCATCTTTGCTGGCCAGTGACATCTTCCTCCCGTTTCCACTGTAACTCAATCAGCTTTTTGCTAGTCTCTGAATTAAATTTTTAATAAAACTCTTTTATCTCTTCCCTGCACATTCTTCAGCTATATATGTCTACCTCTCCTACACACAAATACTGTTTCTTCTGTTTTTCTACATGAAGATACAGATCTTTTTTGTTCACAACATGTCTTAGCTCTTTGTAATAAATATTTATCACACATTCCTTGGACATGTTGCTTCCAAAGCAACAGTTAAATTTCTCCTACAGTTCCAAAGGGATTCCATGTGACATTAATTACAGTGTGAAATTGCTTCATGTTAATTGTCCACACCCTTCTATGATCTGCCATTAAAACAATTAAATATCTTTAATGGTGCATTAACTAACAGAGCAATCTAACCTTTCCATTTCTTGGAAATTACAAAGGGCCAAAAAGTTCCATTAAATCATAGTAATAAAAAGATGAATCATATTCCATTCTTTTCTAATGGAAACCAGCAGATGATGTGGCTTCATTATTGTGTGCAATTTATGAATTTTATTCAAAACAGCCATTAGAATATCTTTGTTTGAAAACAGAACTTGTCAAGTAGCAGCCTCAGTGGCCCTTCACATGTGTTGTCCAACTCTCCACTACGGGGTAATGTTGACTTTTCAATGATTTGCACACACTTCTGCCTAGGACTCTGCTTTGAAGTAATCTGCCAAGAATCCAGTAGCAATTTAAAAGTAATAATTAACAGCAGCTTTATCCCCTTTTGTGTGACACCCTGTTATTTTTATCCTGCTTCCCTATCTAGAGTATCATTTGATAGTCACTAAAACTTTTGGAGTATGCAGGTTAATATTTATTGTCCTTATTTTAAACATGAGGAAAAATAATGCACTTAGGTCCATACAGCTAGAAAGAGGCAAAAACTATGCTAAAAGCTATTTTGTAAGTTAGATGGTATGTTTTCCTACTGAGAATGTCAGTGTGTGTGTGTGTGTGTGTGTGTGTGTGTGTGTGTGTGAGAGAGAGAGAGAGAGAGAGAAAGGAGACTATAATTGGCTTTGTCATTACATAAAATATTCATCTTATTTATATTTTATCAATTGTTTTGAGTGTCTATATAAATTAGGAGCTACAGAGGCAAGATATATATACACACATACACAAATAGTTTTTAGAAAGCAACAGGTGATTTTCATATAAGCAGTGATGCTAATCAGCTTTACAATTTGAGGAAGCATTAAGAATCACCTGGAGGGCTTGCTAAAGCATAAATTGGTAGGCCCCGTCTCCTGAGATTTTAATTTTTTAGGTCTGGGTTAGTCCTTTATTTTTATTGTTACTTCATGGTAGTTATGTCTAGAAAAGCATAAATTCAGTAAATACTAACAAACAAACAAAATATTACATTTTAAAATATCAGGAGATATTCTGAGAAAAACAACAGAGCTATTTTACATAGGGTGATCAAGATAAATCTCTTAGGAAAAATGATATGAATGAATCACACTTGAGCTTGCGTTTATTAAAGTTCCAGGTGCTACTTTTGCTGCCTGCAATCATGGAGTGACACTCTGAGAAACACTAAGTTCAGGAATCCTTAGATGCAGCAATCCTCAGATTCTCTTGTTTTCTAGGTTATAATTTGCCTTATATGTGTGTGGGGAAGGGAAGGGAATGTGGTTGACTTTGCTGGTTTATTTTCCTTCTTATTCTTATTCACTCCTATGAAGATATTTCATATTATTTATGAATTGTCAATGAAATATCCATGATAAATGCATCCAACGACAATGCATCCAACGACATAGTATTCATTGTAAAATCCTGTTATAGTCATCTATTCTATCTACATACTGGTACATTTTGGGGCACTCAGCACAAATTATTTATCCATTCTCTCTCTCTCTCTCTTTTTTTTTTTTTTTTTTTTTGCGGGTTTGAGGATAGAACCCAGGGGCATTTGACCTCCGAGATACACCCGTGCCCTATTTTTTATTCTTTATTTTGAAACAGGGTTTCACTAAGTTGCAGAGGGCCTCACTAAGTAGCTGAGGCTGTCCGCGAACCGGGATTCTCCGGTCTCAGCTTCCTAAATGCTGGGATTACAAATGTGCGCCACCACGCCCGGCTATCCATTCTCTTTTCAATGAGCGTTTTGATGCTTCCATCTTTTATGTATTGTGAGTAATGTTTCAATGAACACACATGTTTAGATATATGTCCAAATGCCTTCTTTCCTTCTTTGTTTTGCCCACATCCCCATTGTTGACTTTTAGTTAACTTTTTGTTTAATTTTTTGAAAAATTATCATTTCATTTTGCACACAGTGGCTGCATCACTTTATATCCAAAGGAACAATGCACATAAGTTCCGGTTTCTCCACATATTTACTAATAATTACTATTTTGTGTGTTTTTAATCTGATAATAGGCATACTGCAATTGCTTTCATTGTGTGTGCATGTGCGTGTGTGTGTGTGTGTGTGTGTGTGTGTGAGAGAGAGAGAGAGAGAGAGAGAGAGAGAGATATTTGGTTTGTGTGAGTTTGATTTCTGTCGACTGAGGGCATTCTAACATTGAGCTATACCCCAGCTCTTTTTATTTTTTATTTTGAAACACAGTATTGCTAAGTTACCATGCACTGGCCTTGAACCTGTGATCCTTCTGTTTCAGCCTCCCAATACTGGGATTACTGAAATGTACCACCAAACCTAATTGCCTTCATTACTCTTTCTTGATGATGTTAGGGACATCTTTCCATCTTCTAAGGTCTTCTTCAACTTTTTTTCTCAGTATATTTGGAAAACTTATCAAAGGAAAAACAAGCCAATTAAAATATTGATTAATGTATGGTCATATTAATTTATGCATTGTCTAACATAAATCATTTGTATTTTACTTATTTGATTAACTATAGCTTTTATGATTTCATTTGTAACTTTTGACTAGAATTTTGAAACCCACTGCTCAACATCTGATTTTAGGGAAATCACTTTAGTTTCTTTTATATTTAAATAATGAAGTTAATGTCTTTTTAATTTTAATTTTTTTTTTATTGGTGCACTGTTCTCATACATCTTCATGGGGTAAAAGATGGTAGAGGCATACATGCCCACATCACTCATTTAGCCCTTCCCCAATTCCCACCCCATTCCCTCTCCTCTCTCTCCTCGTGTTTGGCTTACTGATTGACTTGATATGTTTATGAATGTAAGTCATATACAATAGGGAATCTCTTACCTATGAAATTCACAAAGTTATTATAATGATGAAGTGAGAACCAATTTTACATGTCTTTGAATATTTCAAAATGCTAGATTTAAGGAGTTATTATCATGGTTGTTATGGTCACTTTGATTTACATTTTGTACTAGAATGCACTTTATCAAACACTTGTACATTTTGGTTTTGTCTTTATTTTCTTTCATCATTTATTGTGTACCATTCAGTATTGCATAGTCATAGAGTGTTAATACAACTATCAAAGGCAATTATGTTACAAAAGAAATGTTTTGTCCTTTCTTTCTTTGTATTCTAATTAGTTTCTGCCCTATGGATTACATCTTAGTTATGACTTCAGTTGAGGGTTATACACATGTATTTGTTACCTTTCCAAATTTGATGTATTACTAAATCCAAGGGCTTGTAAATAAGAACACAAATTAAATCCCAGAAAATTAAACTTATTCTATTGGTTTGATATAGATTTTGCTCTCTTCTCTGTTTTTCTCCCCCCCTTTCTTCTTCTTCTTCTTCTCCCTCTCTCTCTCTCTCTCTCTCTCTCTCTCTCTCTCTTCCTCCCTCCCTCCGTCTCTCTCTCTCTCTCTCTCTGAATGCAATTTCTGAATGTCCTTAGTTTGCTTTATCTAAAAATCCAGTTCTATTTGCAAACAGAAATATAAAAATTTAAATATTTATTTGATCTGTTGGGCAGGGAGAGTCAGTTTTTCATCAGTGAACTGGAAAATCAACCTATTATTCTTCATTTCCCAACTAAGATGTGAACTAGTTTCCTAAAACCCTGAATTTCATTACTCTGCTTTATGGAAATAATGAGAAGTTAGTGGCTCAATTGTCCTAGAAAAAGAGCAAATTACATATTTTGCCATGAAACTGGTGAATTTTGTTCTTCTTGAATCTGCAGAATTTCAGATATCAATTTGGAAACTTCCCTGTGATCTTGATCCAGGCATGGCTAACAGAGTTAAATTATTGATAAAGTTATCCGCATCAGTAAATATAAATTTAGCATTTTGTGTTATCACAACTGAAGTGTTTTCTGTGCAAGGGAGAAATAGTAAAAAATTAAAATAAAGACCCAAAAGAATGCCCTGGGAGGAATCAATGTCATAAGAAACTAAAAAGGGAAATTATAACTCTTAAGAATCTTATCGACAAAAATTATAAAATATATTTTTATGAAAACTAAAAAGTAACACTTTTGAAGCATTTCCAAGATGATGTTTAGTAAATATCTGGGTCAAACTATTTAGTATTTTATAAAAGACTCTTTATCCACTGAGATTCCGATTTAGTGATCTATGTTGGGGCTTGGATTGTGTGAGTTTTTCAGCTGATTAGGTGACAGTCAGGAAAACTACTTTAAATTCTATGAAATTTCCAGCTGAATCACCCATTATTTATTCTGAGTTTACCTCTGCATTAACCAGTTACACACAGACTTGACTCTATTTTGTACAACTAAAAGTATGCTCTAATTTTAGAAGTCTTAATATTATGTTCATAACAGAAATACAAGTAAGAGCCATTAGACTTAAGAAACTTCAAGATCCCAACTGACTCTCCCATAACTATCTTCTGATTTTGCAAAAATTAAATAAATAAAATAAAAAAACAAAAGACACAAAGTTGAATTACCTACTTGTGCCATTTGAAAATGTCAGGATCACCTCTCCAAGCTTGCCAACTCTGTATACTCTGTGATTCAGCCGAAGACACCTTGTCTTATGAGGATATTTGAAGGTCATTCAATGCAGTAACCGAAATTTTTAAAAAATCTTATTTACAAATATATATATGTGATAACTTTGCATAAGACATTTAATAAATATTTGCCTCCTCAATATTCTTAGGCATTTTTATGCTATTGTACGATAGATATTTCATCCTCATGAAAATTAACCATTTTTAAGTTATGAAAATGTGTGCAAGCATACAATGCTAGCAAGTGGCTGAGTGCGGTTTGTGATCCCGATGGTGTATACTTCAATCTTTCAAGCCCAAGGGAGGAAGCTGTTGTTGGAAATCATTCAAATAATTAAACCATTACAGTGATGATTGAATTGATAGATACTTAACCATTTGTTCCTAAATCAAGAGAGAAATAACTCCTGACGCTTAAGTGAAATACGTCTGATACAGTCACATTTCGCCAACAGACAGCAGTCTAATGACACTGAATTAATGCATTCAATATGATGAGTGACCCTGTCTTAGGAGAACAACTATGAATTGGAAAACATTGTTCTTTGTAAGCAATAATCCAGCAGCAGCCGTGATAATTCACAGATGATTGGACTTTAGAGCTAGACAAAGCAATAGAGGAGAGAGGGAACGTTTATATAGATGTGAACCGAAATCTCATGGTTACATAAATACACTCACTATTGATGAAAAACTAAAAAGCTGTATAGGGAGTCCTTTTAGGTGAAGGGAATCTGGGACAATCAGGGAAATTGATTCATCTTTTTTTCCTCTTCTCTGGCATCTCGCTCATTATCATTTTTTGCATAGATTGCCCTGAAAATTAAAACTAAAAATTCAGCTTGACACAATAATATCACAATTCTTATGGGAGGAGTAAAGTTTGGGAGCATGTCAGTAAATAGTGTTTTTCTTCACAAACTAAATTGCAGAGTAAGAGCCAAAAGCAAAATTGCTATTTCTACCTTTAAATGCTATGCCTCCAACTTCTCCTTAAACTCTGGATGAAAATCCTATTATATAGGTAAGGAGACTGTAGACTCAAACCTTATCTATCAGAAAACATAAACAACTCACATGTCTACAGTTCAAGAAGGCTTAAAAGGTTATGACTGATGATAGAACAGAAAAAGAACCATGTTTATCTACCAAGCATATTATCAAGTTAAAATTTTTTCAAAGTGGGAAGAAACACTGGTCATGAGAGTGAAGAATATTCTAAAATCAATTTTTTGTGAAGTTTGTTAAAGCAAAATTGATTTCTACAATCATAAATAATTGTTATGATTTTGCTTTCCAGTGTGTATGTACAGAGAACCATCACTACATGAAATTGGAGAAAAACAAGGCCGTTCGAGGAAAAGTTCTGGAACACCAACCATGAATGGAGGGAAAGTCGTGAATCAAGATTCAACATAGCTGAGAACTCTTCCCTTTTTCCCTTTCTCATCCCTTCCCTTTCCCTTCCCCTTCCTCTCCTTTCCCCATTTCCTTCTGATAAATCCACCCAAGGAGAGAAAAATAAAATGTCAACGCAGGACCTAGTAGCTAAGATTCTGCACTTAAATCTTCCTTTGTGTGGGACAAGAAAAGTGAACCAAAGCTTGCTTGTTGCAGTGTGGTAGAAAATTCACATGCACAAAGATGAGTATAAAAGCAAAGGAAAAATAAATCAGGACTCCACAAACATTATATTAAACTGTGTTGTTTTTAATAGCGGGCTAATTGTAATGAAGACATAACTATAACAAACATAAATAAAGTTATTACCTGAAAGAAAAGTACTTTGGAGAACTGAACTTACAAGTTGGTGTTAGACTCTAAATAGCTCAACTGTGGATAATGCTGTGATGTGTGGTTTTATTTAAGTTTGTATTTTTTTTTATTTTGGATATCTGGAATTGACACAATTACATCCTATTTCCCGGATTTTTTTTTAACCATGGAATTGAGCATAATGGCTATAAGGTTTATAGCCAGGAACTATTTAATATCAAAGAAAGTTAAAAATTATTTTATAAGCTATTAAGAGTTTTTGGCAGAAAAATAGTCTTGTGTTGAATCTAGTGGTACTAGTGATTTAATTCCTTTGTTAAAAAGAGTTACAGATTCTCCCAGAGACTCGTATTTCCATCAAATGTTATTAATATATAATCTCATTTTTGTTACTTAGAGAATAAAAGTATGTTCCTAATGCTGAGGTAACTTTGGGGAATGTTCTGTCATTGCTAAATCCAGGCAGTGAGGCCTAAGTTTCTTGCTCATACATTTGGTCTTAGTGTTTGCCTTGTGGACACCTTTGAGAGTATAGGTGCGTGTCTAGCAATCTTCAGTACTTGCCTGACAGGGGAGATACCATAATCATTAGAGTTTTATTCCACACCTTTCTGCAGGAAAGAAAGAAGACAAGTCTTTCATAAGGAAATAAGTCTGAAGAAATGGGTCAAGGCAAATCCTATTTACTTTTGTACCTTGTGGGAGTTTTGTGTATCTAGTGTTTTTCAAATTCTATGAGAAACTGGGAAGCATTGCTTTGAGATTTCTAACTTATCTATAAAGGCAATGGATAGTTTGTTGATATATATCCTCAGTTAAAGTGTAGTTGACAATAAGTTTGTCTTCCAGAGGAGAGAAGGGTTCTAATTGTACACTAAATTTTCAAAAGGCTAAGGAATTAGGAGATACGACTCCAACAGAAGGGGCCCTGTGCATGGCTTTGAGTAGTGAAAAACAGCTCAGTGTAAGAGCAAGAAAACACACAGTCAAGAATACTAAATTAGAAAAATATATTAGTAAAGAAATGAATGTTTTGCAATTGCACTGGAATAAATAGAACTACTTAGCCTTACAAATGAGGAATGGTGTAGAGACATCCAAACTTAAAAACAAAACAAAACAGAATGTTTAAAAATGTATGCAGACTTATGGATATTATTAATGAGAAGACTTAGCATGTAACTTCTCCTATATCTCTACCGTCCAGCATGTATTATTCCAAATATGACACCCTAAAATATATTACACTCTGCAGAAGCTCTAGGCCCTCACATCAAACTTTCCCATTGGTTGCTGTATTCTTTCAAGGTCAACGTAGTTTCCCTCACTCTACATAATCATTACTCTTCAGTAGTGGTTCCTGTCCTTCACCAAGTATCCTCTTTAGGTTATCAGGAGGCTAGCAGAAAATGAAATGAAGGGATTTGCCTAATCTGTTGGGAAGAATAAACGTTATGCATCTAGACAAGTATTTTGAACACACATTTGCAGGGGATATCAAGGTATCTGGAAAGTAAAAAATGCATTTAAAGTTTTATTTAAAAGGAAATGCTATTCTTCTATGAAAAGAATACTCTTGTAATAACACAAATCTGGATGTATATTTCTTGTCACTCTTGATTCAGTTTTATTATAAGGATACCTGTCATTTCCAGGATCAAACCCATCCCAAGTAAGAAGCCTTATTTTCTTTGAAAAAATAAAAAAGAGGCTTTGATAAAGTGGGTCACAAGCTTTTTCAGCATGAAATGACTGGAGCTTTTGTGGTAATGCACACGTATTCACCCGCAGTATAGTCAGTGGTTTCACAAGTAACACGATGGATTCACAATCATTACACTCAGGATTTCATGAAAGTATACTTAGTCCAGTTAATTATAAAACAACATGATAGAGATATGGGTATCCAATAAAAGACCTTCAATTTACAGTGACTGCCCATCATTTATCACTTAGATCCACTTGTGTCTTCTTCCTGAGAGCAGTAAAGAGGCAAAGTTCTAAAAAACTAATTTGCATATTGTTTCCTCCACATCATGTGAAGCAAATATTCACTGCACTGAAATGTTAGGAGCATTAGGTTTGTTTTATGCCCAGCTCATTTAGGGGAATGAATTGGAAACCTCATATTTTTTTTACATGTAAACCTGTCAAAATTGTGGTTTAGAGCACAGGGTGACTTAACTGCTGCTTACTTGTTAAGTATATTAAAACCTTAAGTAGAAAGCGTCGGTATTCACTAAGTTTTGAAAAAATTCTACCAAATATCAACATATAGTTATTTAACTTCTTCAAAAATGAGTCATTTTTAATATTTTAGGGTTTATTCCAAGTACAATAATTATTTGGTTTTCATTGTTCTAATTTTCGGGCCATCAACTCATCTATAACCTATTCTTTAAGTGAAATAAACTTTTTAAAAAAATACATTGGGATATTCCCCAGAAGAAATTTAGCTTTTGGTAAAGCTTTGAAATTGGCTATGTAGATATCAGTTAAGACATGCTTACTCAAAGAGTCATTATTGTAATATGTTTAAAAACTAGTAGACTTACGAATAAAAGCAAAACTTTGGTTCTAAAAAGTAACTTTTTGATCAATATACTTTATATGATTTTTAAACAAGAAATTTGAGGTATAGAAACAAATGGTCCTGAAATTCCATTTGATAGTTCAAAGACTTCTGTGCTTCAGGAAACTGGAAGACAGCAAGCTTTCCTACTCTTGATCATAATAATAGTTTTAGCTTTGCATTATACATAAGAAATTCATAGCACAGTTTTAGCCATTACAGATTGTCAAAGCAAAAGAACATCAATGTAATGCAATGCGATTCCTTATGGGATTCATTCCAATTCAGAAAATGTTTTAAAATAAACTCTTTTATTTAAGACAATGACATCCCTATAGCAAGATATTAGGTCTAAATTGGCGGTCCTATGGTATCACTAGCAATAGATGAGAGTATTAAGACTAAAAAATGAAAAGTGTCTTCAATGTTCATTGAAGACATTGGAGGTCCTAATTTGGGACCACTGACTTCTTGGTGAAGAAGCATAGCTACATCAACAGAAAATTTTTTAAAACATACCCAGAAATAGCAAATCTACCCTTCCACCCTCATGACTTAGTCTACAAGGCCTTGTTGAGAAAGTTTTCCATGATGTTATTAATTTCATCTTTACAAGGTGAAACACAGTCAAACATAAAAATTTCCCATTCATTTTAATACCATTAAAGGCTGAGGTTATTTCTCTGTCATAAAATTGTAAATAGCATTTTTTAAAGTCATAATCACATTTAAAACAGTGGATTGTTCTACACGTAGATATGTGTATATATACATATGCTTCTGAAATGAGGATATATTATATAGAGTTTTTATTTGATCTGTGATTTTAGTCATAGGTAACCAAAAATAAAAAGACTTGAATGCAAAAAAATTTATATGTAAATGTATATTTCTAATGATAGTACAAATTGCCACTTTATATTTAAAAAGAAACAGGTGGGAACACTAATCAAAGCACATACTCCTTCAGAACTTCAATAATTTTTAATCCCATCTTTGATGCAGAGATAATTATTTTTACTTCTGAAAAGGATTATCCTCAAAAATGTACTTCTCAATACAGAGCCCATGATAAGTCAACTAACTTGGAAATTTTGTATATTGAAAATTTATGGTTGGGGATAGGAAATGGATGCTAAATGTTAATCTTTATCAGGATACTTCCTAAAGCCCATGTTAAAAATTCAACATTTATATTCATATTTCATGGAAATTGTTAATGTTTAGGAATGATATATTGAGCTTCAGTATCAAGAAGAGGCAAAAATAAGAATATTTAACATTATACTAGCATTAAAATAATGTTAAAATAAATGTTACATCATTATGTGTTTACTAGTTGGAAAAAATGAGCTGATGTTTCTTTGCCTTTGCTCCAAACACAATGTAAGAGCAGCGGCATTCATTTTACTCAGAATTGTCCAAAATATATTCCCATTAGTAGAATTGGTATTAGCTCCATTTCAAGGTTAAATGTCACACTCTTAACAAACTAATGGCACTGAAATATTTAATAAACATATATGAGAAACTAAGAAAATTGATGATTCATTATTGCATTAAAGCGCAGATTATTCAAATCATTGTTTTTTGAGATCAGATTTGTAAAAAATGTTTATACATCATGACATTCCTGAAGTGAAAAGAAATTAAAATCTTGAGATACTCATGCATGTAGACAAAATACTGGCACTTTTTTTTAAAACATTAAATTTTTTTGAGAAGTCTCTCTCCTTTTTTTTTAAAGTGTGTCTACCCTATAATGTGTTGATGAAAAAAAAAGTGTTGTGTCTTTTATAAAAAAGATCCAAGATGGATTTTCAGATGGGAAATGAGTCAAACTTTATTGAACAATCAAAAGTAAACATTATTTTCAATTATAAAACTACCACTAATCTAACAAATTGCTTTTGTGATTAAGAACTAGAGTGCATTCATTTATTCTCTTATTCATAATTAACCAACTAGTCACTTGGTTGAGTATGGATATCATAAACTAAATATTTCTAAAAATCTAAGAAAGATAGACACATAAATAAATAATATAATACTACCAAATATATGTTAACACTAGGTGTGTAAAATTTTATTTGCCACTGATGATGTAAAAATGAAGCCTAGATGGAAAACAGGGAATGCAAAGGAAAAGATATTTGATGTATAATAAAAGAGATGACAAAAGGAACCTCAAATTGAGGATATAGTTCAAATAAAATATATGTATATGTGCAAAACATGACTTATTTGGAAAATACTTAGGAATGAAATAAAACATGTTCTGAATAAGAGGTAGGAAAAACTGAGATTAATAAAAATCAAAAGTTATTGAAAGTTTTGTCAATGCACTCTTTGGATTTGTTGGAGTATGTAAATCTGTTAGGATGATTTTGATTGCTCATCTACAATCTTCAAACTAGCACTTCATTTAGAGATCCAGAGCATCACCATTCAGACTTCCCTTGCCTGAGAGCAACTCTTCCGTGTATAACAACTTACTTATTTGGAGTCAGGAATTATTTTGGAAATAATAGAGCCTGGAAATTGTAGACAGTGAACATTTATATAATGAATTCCCATGTATTGTCCTCCAGAAAACCTCTCCTCACATCTCACTAGTTTACTTTGAGTTATGTTTGCCTACTTTAAGGAAATCTCCATGGCCAGGAATTTAATGTGTATTGATAACTTAAGTCAAGCAGGACCTTTTCCAAGACCTGAATGTTAGATATCATTACCCACAGATACAATTCTGGGGCATTGTTAAAGGCCTGCTGTAAAAAAAAGGAACTTTTTGGATCACTGAGAAAGAGAAAAATAAGTGTGATAAAAAAAAAAAAAACTAGTAGGCCAGGCATGGTGGTGCACGCTTGCAATCTCAGCATTCGGGAGGCTGAAACAGGAGGATCACGGTTCACAGACAGCCTCAGCTACTACTTCATGAGGCCCTTTGCAACTCAGTGAGACCCTGTTTCAAAATAAAGAATAAAAATATGGCTGGGGGTGTACCTTGGGGATAGAATGCCCCTTGGTTCCATCCCCAGTACTGCAAAAAAAAATTAATAGGATAGAAATATAACCATCTAGACTGGGATGTAAAATTTATGTACTAAATGTATGAAAATGGTCCCCTAGGGAAAAAAAATACTAGAAATAGAATAAAAATAGGAAGAAAGAGAAAAGAAGAGTTACACATCTAAGTTTAGAGGAGAGTTGGGGAGCACAGAAGAAAAAAGAAAAAGTGGTACATTTGACAATAATGCAATGTAGTTGGTATTCAAATGCTTTTAGATGACTATCACAGGGGTATTAGAAAATGTAGCTTGCCTACTCTGTATCAGAGGTTTACACCATATCTGCCATCTTCATCATACCTACAAAGGCACTGCGAGGGTTAGGCCACTGCAAAGTGTTTCTCAAAATGTCACCCCAAGAAGCCATTCTAGGTTCTAAATTCAAACTCATCTGGATGACCAACACAAGCCTTTCTTGAATCTTCTCCACAGAAAAGAGTGTTTGTTTGAACATTTTAGATGATAGTAAATATATTAACCTCACAAAACAGTATAATACATGTGTAAGGGCAATATTAGTTTCACATTTAAATTGGCATTAAAATTTTTGAGTTTTCTTTTTCCAAAATATCTACTTGATTTTCCATGGCTATCCAACTTTATTTTGCAGATGAACTAGCCCTAACCCAAAGAGGCACACAAAGAAATACTAAACTAGTCTAGATTTTTTCTTGATGAAGCTGCATCTCAGACACATACCCTCCTAATAGGTCTGTTTGGAATATTACCTTCACCAGTATGAAAATAGGAACTTAATTAAATCAGGAGTCTTTTATACAATGACAAATCTGAGCACAGGTATTACAAATATTAAACTGGACCACTCAAAACATCAGGATCAACATATCTGCAATTGTTAGTACCTTTTCTTCAAAGTCATGTTCATTGACAGTTCCAATATGCTCATTCCAGTTCCGTGTAGCACATACAAGTCTAGGACACAGGAGAAAGGGTAAGGAATATATGGTGCCCCTATCAGGAAAATAGCCCCAGAAGTCTCCAGTTTGCAACATTTTGACCAGAACTGGAGCTTCACCAGGAAGCAAGAAAAAAACAGATATTAATTTATGAATCAGGTGTCTCTGTAACAAAATACAAACTGCCCTGAGTTTTATACTGAGCACAACAGCCCCTTTCACTAAGTATGCCCTGTTGTTCTAGACACTGGCTTCATGATACTACCACCAGCCTATAATATTGTCTAACAGGTTTAGTCACTGTCTGTCCTGATCTCCCATGAGATAGATAAGGCAAACTCTTTATAAACCCTATATGCTCTCTGGTGTCCCTTATAGAGAAAACAATGAGGATCACACTGGAGATACAGAGATTTGTGTACTTTGAGCACTGTGGATTAGAAAGGAACTATTCTCTTAATCATATCCCAAGAAATCATGGTCAGATCTCCTTGCAGTGATCTAGCATATAATCCATTGGCTCAGCATATCTAGTTTATTAGAATAATGGGCACACACAACAGTGGTCTCATGAGGTACAACCCATTCACACTATCAACAATAGCACATCTCAGACCACATGTGAAGTAAGCATGGAATTGTAGACAAAAGTGATGTGAACCTGCTTGACCAGCCCAGTCTTCAACCTAAATGCTGGGGATATTTCTGATATGGCTCAGAATAGGTGAGTAAAGACTGTGAGAATATAGCCAACCTAATTGTTTGAGGTAGATATCCACTTATCTCATACACAGTATGTAAATATCTGGAACCTGGTTCTAAAAGCAAGAAATGGAGGGGTTATCTTTCTCTCTTTCTTCACTGTTTTCTCCACCTACACCAGCACCAACACAGCTTGTCTCACAAATCCCCTTGATTTTCCCCAGTGATCCAGGAGAAAATTTAGAAATAAATTATAGATTGTCCTGAATCTAGACCTTTAGAAAAATCCAGCTTCATTTTTTCTATTTTTTATTTTTTGCTTCTGCTGTCAATGTCCACAATGCCTCTTTGTTTAAGGTTTACATGCTACTATTCTTCTCAGTTACTTATAAAGAAGTTCATTTTCCCCTAACAGTACAGTTCTTCATATGGGATGTCTTTTATCCCATGATCTATTTGATTTATATCCGTGTCTGGGAACACAAATTCTCAGGACAGAATTAAGTTACAATAGGTTTCTCCATTTTTTCACTCAAAGCACACTCTCCCCTGTAAGCAAATTTGTCACTCTGATATTTTCTTTTCTGCCCAGCATTATTTCTCTAGTAACCAAGAGGCAACATAGACTCTTTCACTATTACGTGTACACTGTGTGACCTAGTCACAAGCAAAAGAGGAAAAAAAATCTCTCTACTGCAGAAAGCTAGATACTCAGTGGTATTTCTCTCTGTATTCTTACTGAAGTCCAAGTACCCTACATGTCTCCAGTACCTGTTCATATTTTTCTTTCAGTAGAAACAAAGCCTGACTCATAAATTCCCTTGACTTACCCCAATGATGAAGGAGTAAAAATTAGAAATACAGTGCAAGCTGTCCTGATTTCCAGGGCTCAGAGTTTGCTGACTGCAAGGAGTATACGTCAAAAGAATAGACTGGATACCACTTTACTTTCCCTGCCTTGGTCAGAATGCAAGCAACTTTTCTCCAAAAAATCCTGAGGGAACTTGATCCCTTTTTGTCTCATTAGGAGAAATCTAGAATTCAGGTCAGAACTAAGGTAATTGTCAATTTTCTGTGTCAGCTTGACTAAGCCCTGAGGTCCCCAGACTAAACATTATTTCTGGGTGTATCTATCAGGGTATCTCCAGATAACACTAGCATTTGAAACTTTGAACTCAGTAAAGTAGATTGCCATTCCTGACATACATATTCATTATCAACTCATTGTGGGTCTTAATGGAACAAAAATGTGGCTGGGAAAAACTTACCACTATTTGCTTCCTACCTGTCTCTGAGCTGGACACTGCTTTTGCCTCTTGGGCTAGGATTGACCTTTGGAAGTCCTGATTCTCAGGTCTTTGGCTGAATTACCATCACACCACCAGCTTTCCTGGGTCTCTAGCTTAGAGATGACAGATCTGGAACCTCTCAGCCTCCATAATTGTATGACCTGATTCCTCACAATAAATCTCTTTACACATAATGTGTCAGCTTTCTGTCACTATAACAAATACCAAAGATAATCTACTTATAAAGAGAAAATATTAGCCAGGCATGGTGGCGCTCCCTTGTAATCCCAGCATTTGGGAGGCTGAGACAGGTGGATCCTGGTTCCCAGACAGCCTCAGCTACTTAGTGAGACCTTCTGCAACTTAGTGAGACCCTATTTCAAAAATAAAGAATTAAAAATAGGGCTGAAGGTATAGCTCAGAGGTAGAATGCCCCTGGGTTCCATCCCTAGTACCAGGAAGAAAGAAAACAGAAAGAAAAAGAAAAAGAAAGAAAGAAAGAAAGAAAGAAAGAAAGAAAGAAAGAAAGAAAGAAAGAAAGAAAGAAGGAAGAAAGAAAGGAAGGAAGGAAGAAAGGAAGGAATGGAAAGAAGAAAGAAAGAAAGAGAGAAGGAAGAGAGAAAGAAATAAAGAAAAAAAGAAGAAAAAGAAAGAAAGAAAGAAAGAAAGAAAGAAAGAAAGAAAGAAAGAAAGAAAGAAAGAAAATATTTACTTTTGACTCATGGTTTTGAAGGTTACAATCCACTGTCATCTGACCCCATTGCTTCTGGGCCTCTGGTGGGCAGCACATTGAGGCAGGGAGCATGGGTAGAGAAAACTGCTTGCTTTATGGACAGGAACTAAAAGAGAGATTTTTAAAAAGAGGCTAGGGTCTCATTTTCTTTTCAAGGGCATCCTTTAAGTAACTCAAAGA
The DNA here is from genome assembly GCF_963383645.1 of Muscardinus avellanarius. NCBI lineage: Eukaryota > Metazoa > Chordata > Mammalia > Rodentia > Gliridae > Muscardinus > Muscardinus avellanarius. The sequence continues at coordinate 81,254,705 of NC_137790.1, forward strand.
CCTCCCATCAGGCTCCACTTCTTAAAGGTTCCAACTCCCAGTCGCACCAAGCTAGGAAGCAAGACTTAAACACATTGGCCTTTGAAAGATGGTCCAGGTCCAATACTGGTGTGTGTGTGTGTGTGTGTGTGTGTGTGTGTGTGTGTGTGTGTGTGTATGTGTGTGCCTTTCTTTGGAGGGCCCTAATAATCAATCCCTTGCTCTCTCTCTCTCTCGTGAGTGTGTGTGTGTGTGTGTGTGTGTGTGTGTGTGTGTGTGAGAGAGAGAGAGAGAGAGAGAGAGAGAGAGAGAGAGAGAGAGATTATTAGGGCCCTATATAGTCTCCATTATATAGTTTGTGTGTGTGTATTTCTTTTTCCCTAGAGGAATCTAATAAACTCAGTGTAATTGGCATATGCTTTGATGTTCTTTTAGTCATTTTTGCCATCTCCTTATATGGTTATTGTTTTTTCAAACAGATTTTCTTTCTAGAAACATTGTCTTTTGTGTGTGTGTGTGGTACTGCGGGTGGAACTCAGGGACATTCTACCTTCGAGCTATACCCCCAGCCCTATTTTTTAGTCTTTATTTTTTTTAATTTTTTACCTATTATTCTTTTATTTTTATTGGTGCATTGTAATCATTCATCACATTGGAATACAAGACTTGAGAGGATATACAAGCATACATCATCCAATTAGCCTTCATCCAATCCCCATCCCATTCTCTCCCCCTCCCTCAATCTCATGCTTGATTGGTGATTATCTTTGATACATTTGTTTACGTACCTCCTAAGTTTTAAAGAGGTTCCATCCTCCCCCATTCCATATCTTCTAATTGGTCACCTTAATTGCTTCACTATAGGGCCCTTTCTATAACTCGACCTCCTCCTGTTACCCCTTTCCTCCTAGTTATTACTAATTAGGGAAAGCATCTGTTTTTTTTTTTTTTTTTCTGTGATATTTCTCTGTGCATGCCGCATTGCAAGTTCCGATCCCACTCTTGATAGCACAAGTAGTGGCCTGGCAACCCGGAGGACTCTGATCCAGACCTTGCTGGCTCCAGCATTGGCCTTGCCTCATGGGAGGCCCAGTTCTGGCTTCTCTGGCCCCCGCACGGGCCTACCCCCTCGGCTGGTTTTAATCCCAACCTCAGAGGCCCCAGCACCAGCTTTGCCTCACAGCAGGCTCCGATCCTGGCCTTGCTGGCCCTGGCATTAATCTAACCCATCGGCAGGCTCCGATCCCGGCCTCGAAGGCACCAGCAACGGCCTTGCCTCACAGGAGGCTCCAATCCCAGCCTCGCTGGCCCGGCACATGCCTAACCCCTCGGCAGGCTCCTATCCCATCCTTGGAGGCCCCATCACTGGCCTTGCCTCATGGCAGGCTCCGATTCAGGCCTAGCTGGCCCTGGCACCAGCCTAACCCTTCGGCAGGCTCTGATCCCAGCCTCGGAGGCCCCAGCACCAGCCTTGCCTCATGGCAGGCTCCGATCCCAGCTTTGCTGGTCCCGGCATCAGCCTAACTCTTCATCAGGTTCTGATCCCAGCCTCGGAGGCCTCAGTACCAGCCTTGCCTCACAGCAGGCTCCAATCCCGGCCTCTCTGGCCCCGGCACTGACCTAACCCCTCGGCAGGCTCCGATCCCAGCCTTGGAGGTCCCAGCACTGGCCTTGCCTCATGGCAGGCTCATATCCTGGCCTCACTGGCCCCGACACCCGCCTAACCCCTTGGCAGGCTCCAATCCCAGCCTCGCTGGCCCCAGCAGCGGCCTAACCCCTCGGCAGGCTCTGATCTCAGCCTTGGGGGCCCCAGCATTGCCTCATGGCAGGCTCCGATCCCGGCCTTGCTGGCCCCGGCACCAGCCTAACCCCTCAGCCGGCTCCGATTACGGCCTTGGAGGCCTCAGTAGTGGCCTTGCCTCACGGGAGGCTCCAATGCCGGCCACTGACCCCGGCACTGGCCTAACCCCTTGGCAGGCTTCGATCCCAGCCTCAGAGGCCCCAGCACCGGCCTTGCCTGACCTCAGAGGCCCCAGCACTGGCCTTGAGAACTGTATCCCAGTTTTTCCAAGGGTCTGGCGTGTCCCACACGACCCCGCCAGGGGTCCAGGGGCCTGCGTTTAGTCTTTATTTTGAAAAAGAGTCTCACTAAGTTGTGGAGGCCTCACTAAGTACCTGGGACTTGCCATGTTCCTGTGATTCTTCCTGTCTCAACTTCTCAAGTACTGAAATTACAAGTGTGAGCCACCGTGCCTGGCTGAAACATTGTTTTTTACACAGGTTCAGCACTCCCCTGCCATTGAACTTTGAATTAAGTTCTGATAAGATACAGTCTGGCTATCTCTACTCTTTTATTGTTTAACACAGCAAAAGCATAGAAGGCTAGACCAGAGTAGTAGGTAAAATATTAGGGGGGTTTACCCAAGAAATTAGAAACATCCTCTGATAAATCTGATTGCTGTAGGATCTTGTGTAAAGCAATTATCCTCAAAATCTTCCATTATTCAAAAAAGCCAAAATCATTTGCAAAACAGAAATTAAATAGATTATCTATTATTCCACATCCTTCTAAAGATCAGTTTGTTTTTGTTTTGGGGGGTACTGGAGATGGAACCCTGGGCCATTTTACCTATAAGCTACCTCCTCAGCCCTATTTTTTATTTTGAAACAGGGTCTCACTGAGTTGGAAAGGGCCACACTAAGTAGCTGAGACTGTCTGTGAATGGAGATCCTCCTTTCTCAGCCTTCCAAATGCTGGGATCACATGTGTGTACCACCATACCTGGCTAAAATCTGTGTTTTATAAATGTGTTTCAAGTACTTGAATTTAATGTAATTATGGTTGCACTTGGGCTTACTGTTATAACACTTTATTTCTGTTTCTTTCCTTTATTAGCTCCAATTTTGTATTTTGGTTTCCCCTTTCCATTTTCTTTTTGATACTAGGGGCTGAACCCCCTCCATCATTCCAGTTGTGCTTTTTCTTAATTATTTAAACCCCTTCTTGTGTTCAAATTACTCCATACTTCCTCATACGAAATGAAATATATAACCTTTCACTTTTTGTGACTGGCTATTGTCATTTAACATAATATTTTTAAGGTCCATCCATTTTCCTCCAAATGACATAATTTTGTTCTTTTTTATTGCTGAATAGAATTCCATTGTGTGCATATCCCATACTTTTGTAATCTATCCATCAATAAATGGATACTTTGATTGGTTCAATGCATAATTTGGCTATTTTTAATTGTGCTGTTATAAACATGGATATGTATGTATCACTATAATACTCTGAGTTCAGTCCTTTGGAAAGATACCCAGAATAACTATAGCTGGATCTTCCAGTGCATCCATTTCATGTTTTTTTAAAAACTCCACACTCATCTCTATAGTGGTTATACTAACTTTCAGTACAATTAACAATGTATAAGAGTTTCTATTTCCCCACGTTGACTTCTTGATGATTGCCATTTTAAATGAGGTTAGATGGACTCTCAGTGTAGTTTTCATTTACATATCCATGATTACTAATGATGTTGAACTTTTTTAAAGTACTTATTGGACATTTGTATTTCTACTCTTGTGAAGTGTCTATTTAGTTTATTTCCCATTTCTTGATTGGGTTATTTTTATTATTATTAATCTTTTAAGTTCTTTGTATATTCTAGATATTACTCCTCTCTCAGAAGAATAGCTGACAAATATCTCCCATCCAATAGGCTTCTCTTTAGGCTCTTGATAATGTTCTTTGATGTTAAGAAACATTTTAGTTTAATGCTATTCTGTTTATTAATTATAGCTTCAAATTCTTGAGCTTTGGGAATTTTATTGAGGAAGTTTCTACCAGTATCTATAGGTTGAAATGTTGGCCCTATGACCTCCTCTATTAATTTCAAAGTGTCTTGTTTTGAGTCTCTAGTACAGGGAGAGAGGTTGAAATTTAATTCTAGTTTTCTATAAATGTATAATGAGTTATCGAAAACCATATGGTGAAAATCCTGTCTTTTCTCCAGTGTATGTTTAAAACAAAGGCTGAGAGTATAGCTCAGTATTAGAATACTCCTGGGATCAAAACCTTTTGATCCCAAATAAAATTTCCGTCCTTTTAATTGTATGGCAAGGTTTTTTTTTTTTATTATAGCCGTGAAAATGCTAAGACAATTAGTATTATTATTGTTGCTGCTTTCAACTTTTACACAAAATTTGAAGAATTTAAGAAGAGAACAATTTACTATATTTATTCAGATGCTTTCCAGTTTTGTTTTCATTATCCTTTCTTCATTTCTGATGTTTCTAGTTTTCATCTGTCATTTCCCTTTGGATGAAAAAAGTTTTGTTTGCAATGTCTTATGTTCTGGATTTCTGGAAATGAACCCTTGCTTTCCATCACTTGAGCATGCTTTTATTTCACCCTCATTCTTGAAGAATATGTCTGCTGGGCATAAAATTCTGGGTTTGACTGTCCTTTTTTGTTTTTTGTTTTTTGTTTTTTGGTGGTACTGGGGTTCCTGGAAGCCCTTCTACCTTTGGGATGCACTCCCAAATCTATTTTATACTTTTTATTTGGAAACAGGGTCTCCTAAGCCAGCATGGCTGGCTTCAACCAGCGCGATCCTCCTGTCTCTGCCTCCCAAGCTCTGGGATTACAAGCATGCGCCACCATGCCCCACTCTTTAAATCTTAAGGAGAATGTTGACCCTTTGTTTCAGTAAGCAGTCGAACTCAAGTTTCAACCTGCCTGTGTGTACTGGTTATGATGCCAGGAGAGTTTTCAAAGCATTCACAGTATTACAGATAGTTATTGACTTCAATTCACTATGCTTTTTACTTATTCATTTTTCAGCTTTAGGATGGTGTGAAAGCAGTACTCATTCAGTGGAAGTCAATATCCAGATTTTAAATTTTGATCTTTCTTTGGCTAGCCATTTGCTCTCAGATACTCCTTTGTGATGCTGGTCAGTGGCAGTGAGCCATAGCACCCCAGCAGCCACAAGATCTTCTGGGAAAACAACCAGTCTTCTGCTATGTACTGTGTTAAGCTGCAATGTTTGTAGGTCAGGTTAATAAGTGTATTTTTGACTCATGATACCTTCACCTTACGATGAGTGTATTGGGACATAACTACATAGGAAGTCAAAGAGTCATCTGCTTCCATCTGGCCAGTGTGTGTGATACCCAGTGGCCAGTCTCACTTACGGGCAGTGGTTTAAACTAAATAGTATTGGATTGACATGTAACACAATTTAGGAATGAGTGTGAAGTTTATAAACAATTCTTTGAAAATGGTTTCCTGAGCTGCTGCTTCTCTGAAACCTCCCATACAGTCTGGTTCCTTGGGGGCTCTTCTATATTATCTACTGCTGGGAAATTGAGGTTTGAATTTGCTAGCACACTTTTTAGGCATGCCTACATCCAGGATGAAACAATAGGAAGAAAGTCAGAACAAATAATTCAAGAGGAGTGATTGGCCCCATTTTCTGGGAGTCAAAATTCCTCTGATAAAAATATTGAAAATATAGACCCCACACTAAAAGTTTTGGCTCCTATGGACTCCAGTTATGCCACAGGATTACGTAGGATTTGGCCATAGGAGAACAGAAAAAAGAGAGAAGAATAAGGTGCACAATTTCTGTACCCTCTCTGAATATTTTGAGTTCCCTCTCTCGCTCCTTGAGCAGGCCTTGGAAGTTTCTACTGAGCTCTATTAGCACTTTCATGAACACTGTTCTGTTAGCTAGGGAATGTTAGAAAAAAGTAGCAAAATTACCATTGACTTGTTGATGATTGAATTCAGGGTTTCTTCTTCTATTTGCATGCTATTTTTCAGAGTACTCAAGAGCAGCTCTTTACATTCTGTCCAGGTTTTTCTCAATGTAGAAAACAAAGTAGCCCATATTTACTCCATGTCATGCAGCCCAGACCACTGATATTTTTTAAAACTACAAAATAAATTTTAATATACTCTAATTGGTGGATTATAATTATACATCACAATGAGTGTCAGAGTGATAAAAACATACGTGCATAAAGCATTTGGTGCATTATCCTCTGACCCACCCCACCCATTGCACATATTACTGAGGTTGGTATTGATAACTTCATATATATATATATATATATATATATATATATATATATATATATATATATATATATATAGCATTGTTTGAACTGTTTCCTTTATCAGGTCTTCTTTTTCCCTTTCCTTCTTTTATCCAAAATCTCTTTCCTCTATTTTACTAGAATATCTCTCCATTGATCTGAAGCTCTTTTTGTTTCCCAACTTCTCTCTGGCTTTCACATATGAGAAAAAAACACACAATTCTTCATCTTATGAGACTGGCTCATCTCAATTATGATCTAGTCCCAACTATTTTCCTGTAAATGACATTTTTGTGGTACTAGGGACTGAACTCAAGAACATTTGACCTCTAAACCATACTCCTAACCTTATTTTATTTTTTAAATTGCTGAAGCTGACCTTGAATCTGCAATCCTTTTATCTCAGTTTCCCATTTTTATTTGTTGTGGTTGAGTAAAATTCCATTGTGTGCATATACTCAGTTTTATAACTGAAAATTTTCAAAAATTTAATGATGCTTATTTATATTTTGTCTCAGCTAATCAGTTTTTGGAATAAAAGTTTCCTTTATTTTCTTCACAAAGAATCCTTCCAAATGAAAATAAACAGTAAGGAGATATGGTAATATAAAATACCAAATATATTAGCAATCGTTTGTGGAGAAAATGAACTGTCCCTATCCAACTCAGTTTCCACCTGAATATAAAATATGACATTGTATAACTTTCAAAATACAGTGTTTGAAATAATTTTTTAAAAAAGTAAAACAGGTGTGAATGTGAATGGCTAATTAACCTTTCTATTGAGTCCACTGATTCTGATTTAGAAGTTTGGCAAGAAATAAATGATCTTAACAGGACATTTTAAGGATCATTATAAGGCCATGCTATAAGCTATAGTTATATCTTAGTGATCCAAAAGAAATATCAAAGCATGCTACCTATAGTAAATTCTTAAAGCCAAAATAACTGTCCTTCTTTTCCTCCAAAAAAATCTATGGCATGTCTTAGAGTAAATGGGGCACTGAGGGAAAGTCTATAGTGACTACTATCCGTGGCATATTTCCTCTGTAAATAAATAACACACTTTATTACACATTACTGTCAGAGTCAAACTGACTAGGTAAGTCTGCAAAATTTCTTAAGATGAGACTCAAAGAAATTGCAAAAATATTACCACTCTGATCTACATAATTATAAAATATAAAATGCCACCCAGAAATATACATACACACACACACACACACACACACACACACACACACACACACACACATATATATATATATATATATATATATATATATATATATATATAAAATCTCATTTGGGGAAACTTTACAAAGAAAATAATATTTTTTTCAAATTGGTGGTCAGTTTCTAACTTTAGGACATAAATCTAGCCAAAGGTTTTCTTGACTAAATACATAGTCATATGTGTCTTAAGAATAAATATAGATAATATAGGTAATAAAACTGTTTCTCACAGAAAGAAACATCACATTTGCATCTGAGATATAATTTGACTCTTTTAACTAACTATTCCCATTATTTTCTCTACATATCAATCCCTTCTACGAGGTCTTTGGCCCGTGAGGTTTTTGAAGGCCAGAAATGAAGTTTGTTCAGCTATGTTGGCACAAGACAGAATTTAATAAATATTCACCAAATTATTTCAAATACAAAAAAGTCAATCATAAAATTCAATATGAAGTAATAGGCTTCTTTAACTGGCTATAAGTAAGGAAAATGCCTGGCAAGACATTTTCCAAAGAACACATGAAAAATTCATTTTCTGCAAAACAATTCTTGCCATTTAACTAGAGTATGTGGCATTCACTGTACTACTGCTTTTTTTTTCTTTCTTTCTTTATTCAGAGTTACTTTACTAGTGGAAAAATTTAAGCCAGTATTCTAAGTGGTATGTGGGAGTCTTTACTGAGCACACATCTTGCTAATATATAATGGAATATATGCATATATTTAACTCCCACATAATTTTCTAAACTGCTCTCCCAAAGCCTATATAGTATATAATATAGTTAGATGGCTTTCTTTCTGGGATTCTACTTGAAATAAACCCAGGGATGAATGCAACCTCCTGTGGAGTTCAGATTTAATAAGAAAAAAATACTTATATTGGTTCTCAAAAATCTTCACTCCAGGTGAATCTTCAATATTCTACAGTCTCCTAGGAAGCAAATAATATAGAACAGCATACTTTAATAAATAACTAAAGGGAATCATATATGTAACTTAAAATTTTCTAGCAACCACATTCAAAAGTTAAAAATAGACAAAAATAATTTTTATAACAACATGTTTAACCAAATATATCCAATTCATAATATATTCCAAGACAGAATAATATAAATTTATTAGTAAGATATTTTACATTTCTTTGTGTGTGAGTGTGGTATTGGGGATGGAACCCAGGAACATTCTACATTCAAGCTACACCTCAGCCCTATTTTTTATTTTTTTATTTTTTGAAACAAGGTCTCACTAATTTGCAGAGGGCCTCACTAAGTAGCTGAGGCTGTCCGCGAACCGTGATCCTCCTGTCTCAGCCTCCCAAATGCTGGGATTACAAGCATGTGCCACCACACCTGGGTCCATATTCCCTTTTATAACAAGGCTTGCAACTTCATATTTTTGTATTTATAGTACATCTCAATTCAGACTAGCCACAGTACAAGTTCTCAGTATTCACTTGCAGCTAAATAGTCACCTTATAAGAAACAGAGATTTAGAAGAAACATAGAATGGAAAGACTGGAAGAGATTATCAAAGTGCTCACTTACTGCTTATATAATATTGGAATATACTTTTATTATCAATAAATATTTCTCCCTAATCTAATGTTTCCCCAGTCTTACACTTCTTTTGGTTTGATACCACCTTGCTGCTTCTCTGGCCTCCTGCGAGCACAACTGTCTCTTTGCTTTAGCCTATAGCATCTATTTTCCTCACTGGATCCTGACTTGGGGATATTTCTAATGAAGTCTACTGCATTGATCTTGTCCTTCTGCAAAGAATACATTTCATTTTGCCATCCTCACTAGAAAAATTATCTTGCCTCTCTGCTTTTTTGACTAGTTCATTTCATATGTCAAATTAAATCTCTCCTCCTCAAGGATGACTTACCTGAAGCTTCAGGAGTTCTGTGAAAGCAGGGTCTATCCATTATGTTGTCTGCAGTCCTCACAGCACTTCTCTGGAGGTTCCTCTTCCAGTGAAAAAGCGTGTATATCATGTGACGTAGCCTTAAACAAAGTACATAGTAGTGCTCAATAAGTATTACTCAGATGAATACATGGGTGAGTAAAAGAATGAAACAAATGGAAAAATCAGAATAAGAAAGTGAGTTGCTAGAAGTCCCACAGTCGGTAAGGAGTAGGTTGTAGATGGAGTCAAATTGAGCTCACTTAGTTCAAATATTTAAGGAGATCATCACTAAAAAGAGATGCAGTCCTTTAGTGTTGAGAGCATAGTTACCATACATATATTCAGGAACTTTTGGTCATTCTAAGTTTTCTGTTCTTAAACACAGCATGAAATATATGATGCTAATGGAATTTTAGTCTTGTAAAGCCATTGGAGAAAGCAATGCGCCTGTACCTTCACTGTACCATGGCAAGTCAAGCCATGATTAGGTATATATCTCAAATTCTATTACAGATTAAGGAAAAGGTTTGTTTATTGCAGCCTTATATTGGCTATGAGAGTGTCCTTTATTTGAGAAGGCATCACACATTTAATGTAATCATGTATATATTATACATATTAAATGATTACATAGGGAGGTAAGGTAAAAAGGTAGTGGGGAGACAGTGACAAAAATATAAAACAAATATCTTCTACATGCCATTGGTAATTATTGAACTCATAGAATTGATATTAAATGTCGCGTCCCTAAGGCTCTGACCTGCAGAGCCCCAAGAAAGAAGACACAAACGTCGAGTCTGCTGATGATACTTCTTTCCTTTAATGCTTCCTCTTTAATGCTTCCCTCTCCAATGCGCATAGCAGGCAAATATATATCAGTCTCATAACCCCTCCCTCATCACTCCACTAACCCCAAGCTTCCCACAGCTAGGGCATGCGCATTTCTAACCCTCTCATAGGCGGGCTGGTGGTAGCATGAGGCGCTGCGTCACTGATCATCCATAGGGCGCCTGATAGGGCTCACTGCGCAGGCTCAGGGCGCCGCCAGCCTCGTGAGCCTCGTGACTTGGCAACATGCCTAGGCGCCATCTTGAGCCACCGCCCCATCCCGGTCTAGCCGAGTGGGCCCCGACAATTAAAAATTAGGAGCAAAACTAAAAAAATAAAATTTAATATATTTATATATTTTGAGATTTGCCTTTTCTAACATTCATATTTTAGTTATATCTTTTAAAAATATTTCTTTCTTTTTTTTACACTTCTCTCCCTTTCCTTACTCTCCCTTCTCCTTTTTTACTATTCCCTCCCCCTTTTAAATTTTATACTAGAAATTGAATCTAGAAACATTCTACCTTCAAGATACAGCCCCAGCCTTAATTTATTTTTATTTTGAAACAGGATCTTACTAGGCTGTAGAGAGTCTCCCCAAATTGCTGAGATTGTCCTTGAACCTGAGATCTTTCTGCCTCAGCCTGCCAAATATTGGATTACAAGTATGCCCCACCATGCCTGGCTTTAGACTTCTTTTTCTTCCTTCTTTCCTGGACTTCCTCAGCTCTCTGTAGTTTTTCACCTTTTGCTAATTTTTTTTTTTTTTTTTTTTTTTTTTGGTGGTTCTGGGTTCCTAGAAACCCTTCTACCTGGGCTACACTCCCAGACACCTATTTTTTTTTATATTTTTATTTGAAACAGGGTCTCAAGCAAGTGTGGCTGGCTTGGAACCTGCTTGATCCTCCTGTCTCTGCCTCCCAAGTGCAGGGATTACAAGCATGCACCACCACGCCCGGCATTATCTTTAGCTAATTTAAAGTGGCTCTTAGAGATAAACAAATGTCTGAGATGTTTTGGAGGATGCCATATCACCTTGTTTATCTTCTAGTTTATAAAACAGCTCGTTAAGTAAACACTGCAACTACTTTAAGAGAATTATATTATACCCATCTTTATATATTCATCACCTAGGATGGGCACAATCTCAGTTTATTCAATGAATCATTTTTCCCAGAGCATCAACAAAGTAGGATTAAGTAAACAGTTGGACAAATGAATTGATAATGCAGCATTGGGAGTCAAACTGAGGAGGAGGACATGCTGGAGGAGACACAGGCACTGCTTTTGATAGGGAAGAATTTGGTCTGATATTTTGATCTTGACCAAAGCCTCTTCCTGCTAGTATTATATAGTTGAAGTCTGTTACCATCTTCTTAATTCCCTTTTTATGGCAAGAACAATTATTTCTGCCTTTCTTTTGTGTCAACCTACCTGCCTGAAGCTTCTTTTTTGTGGCCTCTCCCATGTCCACTATTTTTCCAAAATTTCTGCCTCATTTTCTTGAATCAAAAAGTCAATTTAGTATTTTGTTTTGTTTTTGGTGGTACTGAGGATGGAACCCTTTTACCCAGACCTATTTTATATTTTATTTTATTTTATTTATTGGTGGTACTGGGGTTCCTGGAAGCCCTTCTACCTCCGGGCTACACTCCCAGACCTATTTTATATTTTTATTTGGAAACAGGGTCTCTTAAGCCAGCGCGGCTGGCTTTGACCCTGTACGATCCTCCTGTCTCTGCCTCCCAAGCGTGGGCATTACAAGCGTGTGCCACCACACCTGTCCTATTTTATATTTTATTTGGAAACAGGGTCTCTTAAGCCAGTGAGGCTGGGTTCGGACCTGCGCGATCCTCCTGTCTCAGCCTCCCAAGTGCGGGAATTACAAGCTTGCGCCACCATGCCTGGCCCACTTAGTGTTTTACATCCGGGGCCCTGATGGTTGGTCTATAGCACATTTTATCTAAGCCATGATATTAAAGAATAAAGTGGCTTTATATGTGATATTATCCAGACAAATTTACAGTGCAACTTAGGACTTTGGGATAAGTTTTATCTTGCAATTATGACTTTTTTTGGAGACTATTTGTTTCTAGTTTTCATGGTGAAAACTCAGAAATATTTTTGTTAGTGAAAGGTGGCCCTTGATTATGGATAAATTTAAAGAGCAGATAAGATTGGTTTAGCACGACACACTTTATAAAACATATATAATTCAAACAGTTGTTTCTCTATAACCATAATGTCTTATTTACTATGAATGTATGTTACAGTGAGGTAAATATGAGATGTTGATATCAATCTTCCTGAATACTAAATATTGTCAACTATAATCAATCTTTAAAGCTTAATCTTAGACACTGGACTCCATCAAAACTAGGAATCTCTTTAGAACGTGCATTATGTTCACCTGATAGCTCTGATACACTGATATTTCAAAGAAACATGAACTCAGTTTTTATGATTTTTTTTTTCTGAGTCAATTTGGTTAAGCAGGAACTTCATTTTCTAAGATCATTTCCTTTATTCCTTTTATTCAGAGTTGATCAAGATAAAAAATTGCATGAATTATAGAAGAAAAAGGTGAAGGAGGGGTTATTTCTCTCTGCAGGTCATAGTGGTGAAATGCACTCCGCAATCAACCTCAGAGTGCTGGTGGGTATCGGCATGTCCTCACTTACCATTGCTTTATGTCTATTTCCTTCCTTCCTTCCTTCCTTCCTTCCTTCCTTCCTTCCTTCCTCTCTCTCTCTTTCTTCTCTTTCTTTCTTTCTTTCTTTCTTTCTTTCTTTCTTTCTTTCTTTCTTTCTTTCTTTCTCTTTGTCTCTTTCTTTGTTTCTTCCTTTTTCTTTTTTCTTTTTGCAGTCCAGGGGATAGAATCCAGGGGCATTTCACCTCTGAGCCACACCCCCAGCCCTATTTTTGATTCTTTATTCTCAAAACAGGGTCTCACTAATTTGGGGAAGGCCGCACTAAGTAGCTGAGGCTGTCTGCAAACTTTGATCCATCATCCTGTCTCCGTCTCCCAAGTACTGGTATTAGAAGCCACACTACCATGCCTGGCTCCAGTTCTTTATGATTTTGGCCCCTGCTGGCCAACTTTAACCCTGGGTTTAGCAGAAGATGCACAGGTGACAGCCTTCCATACACTTTTCCATATAATGTCTGTCTTGGCCACACACCAATAAATGGACACACATGACTTTCCAGATTCCCATATGAGCCTCAGCTTGCCCATCACTGCCAGTGCTTCAAGAAGGCAATTTATTACCTTAATCATTTTATACTTTTATTGATTCGTTATAGTCTTCTGGTCTCACATCATAGTGTAGTAAGTAGTAATAGTAACAAATATGCACACAGCAGTTGGTGAGTTTCCATCACTTCCTTCACACTTCCCCCTTCTCCATATAGGTATTGAGATTGACATTGGTATTCTTACTTATGTAAAAATTGTCTGTGGAATATTTCCTCCATTAATTATCCCTCTCTGATGATGCTCCCCTAGACCACCTTTCTTGCTCCATTGAGACTTTTCCTCTATTATCTATATAGTTCCTCTTGTATCTGGATTACTTCCTCATTTCTGCATATGAGAAAAAAAATATGACCCTTCACTTTCTGTGACTGGTAATCTCACTTAATCTAATGCTCTCCAGGTCCATCATTTTTTTCTGCAAATGACATCATTTTGTTCTTCTTTATTGTTTTATTCTTTATCCCATAATTTTGTAATCCATTCATCTCTTGATGAACACCTAGGTTGGTTACATAATTTGGCTAATGTGAGTTATACTGCTATAAGCATGGATATGTATTTATTACTATAATATTCTGATTTCATCTTTCCAAATTTACCTTTGAAAAAATGCCCAGGCATTGTACGGCTAGACTGTATGATAGACCCATTCCTGGGTTTTTTTTTTTTTTTTTTAGTACAAGGGATGGAACCCAGGGGCATTGTTATCTCTGAATTACATCCCCAGCCCTATTGTTTAGTCTTTTTAAATTTTTTTTTTGGTGGTATTGGGGGTGGAACTCAGGGGCCTTTCTACCCAGGCCATACTCCCAGACCTAATATATATATATATATATATATATATATATATATATATATATATATATATTGGAAACAGGGTCTCACTAAGTTGCTGAGAGCCTCACTAAGTAGCTGAGGTTGGCTTCGAACCTGTGCAATCCTCCTGTCTCAGCCTCCCAAGCGCTGGGATTACAAGTGTGTGCCACCATGCCCAGCTCTTTTGAAATTTTTTAAAACAGGATCTTACTAAATTGCAAAGGGCCTCGTTAAGTAGCTGAGGCTATCTGCAAACTGTGATCCCTCAGTCTCAGGCTCCCGAATGCTGGGATCACAAGTGTGCACCAACACGCCTGGCTCCATTTCTGTTTTTCTGAGGAATCTCCATACTGATCTCCAAAGCAGCTGCACTAATTTGTAATCTTGCCAGCAATATAGAAGAATTCCTATGACCCCACATCCTCGCCAGCACTTACTGCTGTTTGTATTGTTGATGATTGCCATTCTAATTGAGGTAGTTTGATTTGCATCTTTATGATTGCTAATGATATTTAATAGTTTTCAATATATTTATTGGCTGTTTGTACATTTTATTTTGTGAAATGTCTATTTAGTTCAGTTGTCCATTTCTTGATTGAAATTTTTTTTTAGTGTTAAGTATCTTAAGTACATTTTATATTCCAGATATTAGTCCTTTATCAGAGGAGTAGCTGGCAAAGATCTTTGCCCACTTTGTATGCTCTTTCTTTAGACTCTGGATTTTTTTTTAATGACAAAAGCTTTTAAATTTAATGCCATTCCATTTATTAATTATTGTTTTAATTCTCTGAACTTTGCGTGTCTTATTGAGTAAGTTTCCACCTGTGCCTATATGTTGGAGTGTTGGACCTATGACCTCCTTTATTAAATTCAAAATCTCTGGTCTAACTTCCAGGTCTTTGATACATCTTGAGTTGACTCTTGGGCAGAGTGAAAGCTTGGAATTTAATTAATTTTTCTACAAATGAATAGCCAGTTTTCCTCAAAACCATTTGTTGAAAAGGCTGTCTTTTTCTCCAGCATAGGTTTTTGGCAATTGTGTCAAAAATCAGTTGACAATGAGTGTATGGATTTGTTTCTGTATCCTCTACTATGTTCCATGCAGTTGATACTGAATTCTGCGATTCTATTTGCATCATTTTGGTGAAATATGGCTGTAAGGAGGACAATGATAATGTGTGTCACATTGACAAAATGAACCTGAGGTTAAGAAAGTACATGACAATGGTAAAATCCTATACAAGTGATGATCTCCCTTTCCTTTTTTCATTCTTTTTCTATCTCACACTCATAGGATTTTTTTTTACTCATATGAGCTAATTTGATAAAATAATCCATAAAACTTTGTCAGTGGGACTTGCTCGGTTCCCAGGCAACAGATGCTTATTTTAAATCTGGTCTTTCAGAAGCCATGATTCATCTTTACTGTTTAAGTCTGGAATGACATTTAACAATGGAGTTGTTGAGGGAATTGGATCTTTCCATGGCCTAATCAATTCCATTCAGCACACGGTAACTAAACACCTACAGTGTACTTTTATGTTCATTCACTCATTGGAAAAAGTGAGCCAGGTCCTTTGTTCACAACTGAAAAGCAGGGACATTTCCAGTACGACTCTCTTCTCATGGAGTTGTCAGCTCTGTAGAAATGATAACTGTGCCAGAACTTATTTTAATACATGATAGGATATCTACAAAGCAATGTAATATAGATATAAACTAATATAAGAGGAGGTGATAGCTGAGTGTAGGAAGCCTGCATTCCAGTCGGAAGAAATGGTCTGAGCAGAGATGCAGTTATGGAAAGGCAGGATGTAATCAAAGTCACTTGAATGGCCTCAGTGTTTCTGGATGGCAAGTGTCCCAAGGCCATTTATTATTATGGGGTTTTCCAAACTTTGGTTATTAAAAAAATGGGATTACATTTTGGCCATCTGACTATTCACATATTTGACCTCATAACAAATATAGACACATATGTTGTTTGCTTTTATTGAAGTAAGTTTGGCTGACTTTTCTATTTTTAATTAAAAGTATTCTAAGCATTTGGGTTTAATATAATAGTGACTCTTTTCCCCAAAGAACATTAAATACTCAAGGCACAGTGACATATGCCTATAATCCCAGTACTTGGGAGGCTGAGACAGGGGATCACAGGTTCATAGTCAGCCTTAGCAAATTAGTGAGGCCCTCCAAAATATAGTGAGATGCTGTCATAAAATTAAAAATAAAATAGCTAGGGAGTGTAGATCAGAGGAAGAATACCTTTCAGTGCAATTCCTAGTATCACCACCAAAAAAGAACATTAAATATGCTGAAAACTATTCATATTAAGGTCTATCCACATAGAATATTCTTGATCACTAACAGTGGCCTGTTATTGTATGTTATCAAATGTTCCGGTAGAAAATGAGGCAAGAAGAAGAGTATAGAATCATGTCAAGGGCTTTGAATTCCAGAGTTTGCACTAAACTTTCTGCTTAGGTATAAAGATGTAGAAATTTTTGCAATGATTGGAATGGTGATGTGGAGGTTTAATTCAGTTTTACAGTGATTAGAACTGGTCCTAAGAAGTGAAGAGAAACAAGATGATTGGACAAGGCAAATTATGAATTTCATTCTAACTTCATTGTTTAAGGACCAAGTCAAATGTTCCTTTATCTGAAACTTTCCCCAACTTAACCAGGAGCTGAGTAAACTGTGGGATACTTCCTTGCCCTGCATTGCCGGGGCTTTTATTTATTTGTCATTTAATCTAGTTCTTCAGACCTACCTAGCTCCTCTTGTAAATTTCTTCTTCACATCTAATTTCACAGAGCCCCAGAATATATAAAAGCTAAGAGAAGCTAGATTTTTGTAAATTATAGAATTCTAACTGTAGGAAAAAATAGATGACCTAGTTGGTAATCAAAAAATTAACCACTGAGGAAGGAATGAGTTTTATAGATTCTTAAGAAATAGGATCACAACGACTAGGTGATGAGAAATGTGATAAAGTCAAAGACAGCTTGAAATCTCCATCAGGTTGAAAAATGTAGTGGAAAAGTATTTCAAGAATAAATCCAGTCACTGGGAAATGGTGGCCTCTGAGCCAAAAACATTATGTCACTCTTCCTAGATGAAATTGTAAGGTGTTTTTACACATTTCTGAGACCAGTTATATATGGGTCTTAATACATAAGGTGGCTGATTGAGCAAGTGCACAGTTGCCTGCTGAAATGCAGCTGTGCTACGGAAGAGGAAATCATAAACTCCTCTCTAGTGTTGGCTTTATGCTTGTCAGTAAGTGTCCATAAACTAGGCATTCTATGCCAGCAAATTTCAGTTTCCTCAGTAAGCTGATGTGTGTGATAACCACATCCCTGACTACTTTCCACTTTCCAGGGAAGTAAGGTTGTGGAAATGGTTTTGAAATTGCTTCCACTCTTATATCCACAATAATGCATCATATATAGAACAATCAAAATGTGGTCTCTGTTAAACATAAACCAAATTAGGTTATCCTCCTGCTGAAGAATCTCAATAATTTAGGCAGTTTACTGGGAGTACAGGCAGTCCTCTTGCACATGTACTTTTACTTATTTACCACTGTATTGCCAGCACCTAACTGGCACACAGTACATGCTAAAATGGCACACATGTTGCATGCCAATAAGTATTTAATGATTATATAAATACATGAGAAAATTAATAGTAAGTGAATTGACTATGACCTCTTTTCTAATAAGTTGCCAGAGTCATGGAGTTAAGGCTAGAAGTTGAGGCTCCTTATTTAAAGGCCTTTTATTTTTATTGCCCCCAAATTGTCTTGTCCTAATGCATGAAATTCTATTCAATTACCTACATAGGACCTATAGGAAAGAAATATTTTTGAGCTGTTTGCATGAGTTTGTATGTGTGGTCTCTGGCTAAGGATCAAGTTATAACACAGATTTTATCACGTGCTTGCACTGGCAACCACAGCTTTGGGCCACATGTGTTTACTAGCTGGTCTATGTAAGCTTGCTTACATAGTTTAGTTGCATAATATCTCAATGTGCATATACCTGCCTATAATTCATACATTTTGTAATAAACTCCATTTTATATTTATTATGGTAATATGTGACACCATTCCAGCATTTGATAAATGATAAAGAGAAAGGTTAAAGTCAGATAGGCTTCATCAAGTAAAGGTTAAATGATTCTGATTTGAGAAATGAA
Source organism: Muscardinus avellanarius (assembly GCF_963383645.1). Classification (NCBI taxonomy): domain Eukaryota; kingdom Metazoa; phylum Chordata; class Mammalia; order Rodentia; family Gliridae; genus Muscardinus; species Muscardinus avellanarius. The sequence continues at coordinate 81,273,042 of NC_137790.1, forward strand.
GAGTGATCACACATTTAAGATATGTTTGAAGAATTCTTGTCATACAGGAAAACATTTTTCAAGGGCCTCTTGAAATCCTCTTAAGTGTAAAGAGAAGGGTGAAGATGACATGGTAAATCTTTGACTATTTTGCATATTAATTTATTTGAAATGTTCTATTCTTCCCATAGGATAATGGCCATCTCTGAGAAATACTGCAACCAGGTATCTTTGTAAAATTGTAATGTAGCTTTGTATTAGCCTGCAATGTGTAGTAAGAATTCTTCAACACAGAAATAAATTCTAGAAAAAATAAATTATAAGTAGTTTATATAATTTGAATGTTTTCCATGCTGTTAAATTTATACCCAATTTTCTATGGTTTATTCATGATGAGATGTTATATAAAGGTCCATGGTTCACCAAAGATAGTTAATGTACTTTATTATTTTCTAGACCTGACTTTTTTGTAGATAGTATATAATATTAGGTAAATTGCTTAACATTCTTCATATTTGTTTCCTCATTTTTTTAATGAAAGAATTAGACGTAGATGATCGTTAGACTTCCGATACTGTATTTGTAAGTAGCTGAATGGATAAATTAGACATTTTAAGTATGATTTGGTATATAATATCTATGAATGGATATATTTAAACATGTAAAATTTAGCCAGGCGTGGAGGTGCACGCTTGTAATCCCCACACTTGAGAGTCAGGAACAGGAGGATTGCAGAGGTTCGAAGCCAGCCTCTCTGTCTTAAGAGACCCTCTTTCCAAATATAAATATAAAATAGGTCTGGGAGTGCAACCCAGAGGTAGAAGGGTTTCCAGGAACCCCAGTACCACCAAAATAAAGAAACAAACAAATAAATAAATAAATAAATAATAAACATGTACAATTTAGAAAAACTGCATATATTTTTATATTACATATACATAAAGATTAACAAATAATATAATGCTTTTCAAATTGGTGAAAGAATGCATTTTGCACTTGAACAATCACAAAGAAAAACTCTGAATAAAGTCACAGTGAGGATGAAATGTCAGAGAAAATGACCATACAAGGCAGTAGAAAGATGGAAGTTTATAGATACTAATAATGTAACTTTACTGTCTTGGTAGACAAAAGAAAACAAGCCAAATTTTAACTATTTTTGTTTCTTTTCCTATTATTATTGTAAATCATTATCAGTTACCATTGTGGTGACTGATATTTCAATAGTGGTCGCAGAGGTGAACACAGAAGTCAGAACTACTTGGTGTGGAAAAGACGAGGGCTCCAGAGTTGGCTTCTACTCTAGCACGGACTGTGCACAGTAATTGCCAAGGGATCCCATTCCACTTCCCAGTTGCACTCAACCCAAAAATCTAATTTACAAGACAATTGAACTTTCCTTAGTTGTTCTCTGCTTTTTTCAATGAACAATCAAACTAAATATACTCCCAATTAGTGATGGAATTTTCTAAAATACTTACCCTTGATGTATAATTTTCAAATTTGCTGTTTTTATTGATTTTTCTTTTACCTTAATCTCTTTCTATTACTATTTTTATTAGCTCTTCTCCTCAAACCAACTCCTTCCTTTCCTTGTGGAATATAACTCCTTTAAGGTTAGAGGCAGTTTTTTTTCTACTTTGTTCTTATATTCCAAACCTGGCTCCTGACACTGAAGAGGAACTTGGTAAATTTGATGAATGAGTCACCATATGCAAGCTCTGATCAGATTTCTACCCCTGATATGATGCACAGGTTAATTCTGTTCACCTACCATTATTATGGTAGATTGTATGCAAGAAGGTTTGATATTTCTTTAAAATAGGATCATAATCTCCTTTCTGTACTTCCAATATAATAATTTTAAAATGGAACTAAATGTTAGTAAGAGTCCTTAAGATCACTGATGTGTTCAAGGATAAGATAGTACATAATTCTGTACCTAGAGGAAATCATCACAGACTTGAAATTGTGCTTGTATTTTATGGAAAAATGATTTTCATTCAATTGAGGATAAGTCTGTGTATTGGATAAATATTTATGGAGTGCCTACATTGAGCAATCAGTTTTCTAGGGAAATGAGATACAAATTTACCTTTAGAAAGTCATTTCTAGGGGAGACAACAAATAATAAAAAATACTGAACAGGCTAATTGTAAAAATATGTTAGAAGATACTGAGTAAAAAAATAAAATGGAGAGAGTAGGATTTACAGATATAGAGAAAAGTATATCCCAAACTTGGATATGTCCCAATTTACAATTGAGTTTAAATTAAGAAACTCATAAAACTGATAACTGGGTTTGATGCAACTCATGCCATTATATTGTAACTATTTTTTTTTGGGGGGTGGTACTGGGGTTCCTGGAAGCCCTTCTACCTCTGGGCTACACTCCCAGACACACACACACACACACACACACACACACACACACACACATATATATATATATATATTTTTTTTTTTAATAGGGTCTCTTAAGCCAGCAAGGCTGACTTCAAACCTGCGCGATCCTCCTATCCTCCTGTCTCTGCCTCCCAAGCGTGGGGATTACAAGCATGCATCACCACGCCTGGCATATTGGAACTATTTTATAGCTGATTCTTTTTAGTTGACTTCCAAGTACATGGAAATATTTTTTCCAATTTTCTTGAAACTCTTATTGCTACCCCAGTTTATTTTTTTTAGAGAATATTGTCTCTTGTATTAGGAAAAACTCAAAGTAAACTACTAGTCACCTCTTCTTTTCATTATGTTAGCCTCATATTCTTATATCCACTAAGCTATTTTTTCTATCCTGAGAAAACATCATTAATATTTTATTTGTTGCTTTCTGTTATTCTTTGATTTTCCATGAATCAGTTCCTTTGGCTTATTGACATGCCCTGGTCTCTGATAATCTTAAACAAATACAGGCAGCACACTCTGTTCCTAGTAAATGCTCACACCATTAGAACACTGCTTAATTTACACAAGTAACCACCTTAGAAGAGTGCTGGAGACTTTAAGACCTCAGCTTACCTGCACAACTTCTCTGGCATTCCCCACTTCATTTCATAATGCAAATTACCAGAATGAATTTTGGAAATCAAGTACTATATGGTTTAATATGTCTATATTCCTCCAAAACATTACTGTAAGGAGATTAAAAAATTCTGCTAAACTTTCTCTTGCTAAGCACACTGCTATATACTTAAAATAATCAAGTTCTTTTTCCAATATTCTTCCTCTTCATTCCTTTTAGTGCTGGCTAGTTGATTATTCTGCACTTTTAAATTCATAAATATCCTGTGTTTTAAGGTTTATATTGTGTCTTCTATTCCTCTACTAATATTTTTATCTCTGCCTACATATCTTATCTCTCCTGCCTATGAAATAATTAATACCAGAAACATGCCTATGATATCCTTATTTTTATGATCTATCTTTATTTTATGAATTACATTCTACACAAAGTATTTAAAAGGATAGTTATATAGTTATAACTTTCAACTAAATCTCTTGGATTTTTTACATGAACTTTCTGAAATTTCTCTGTCCAAAATGGTGACATCTTCATTTATTGAAAACAACCTAGAACTCAATTTCTAACTTAAACGTTGTTTTCCCAAAAAATTTGGCCACAAAGTCTTGCCCAAGTCACAATTTGACAATATTTTTTCATTGCCCTTCTCATTGTTTAACTTTGGGGTTCTCATATTCATTGTTAATTTTCTTAAGATGTCTTTTAATAGCAGGTATAATTGCTTAAGCGAGTTCATACTCATTGTAAAGCATCTACCATGGCTATTTTTGAAATAAATAATTTCAAAATTATTTATTGGATCAATAAATATGTGAGTGAATTAATTAGTAATTAAAGATTCATGTGTTTCTAAAATTAAGAATTTCTGTTTTGGAAAATTTTCTTCCCACAGCAGTAATAGCCCAAGTTTTTAGTTATTGCCTTCTGTTTCTGTCTTGAAACTGAATATGCAAATCATTGACTTTAGCACAACCAGTATTTCATTGACTGATGAAAACGCTTAAGACAACAAAAATGGGGCATATTAAGAATCAATGGAAGCTGCTACATCTGTATCTTTTTAACACCATCTGTCTCTCAAGTTGCTAGATGAATCCAAATCCCATCCAATTTTTGCTAGTCCACAGCAGTAAAATGCTTCAATAGCAATTTTAGACAGATTGAACATATTTAAAATAGGCAATTTAGTTGCAAGAGTATTGTCTTGGTGGATAACTCTCCAAGCATTATAACAAATACAGCTTAATTGGTTTATTAAGTAAAATTTACCAAAGCCATGAGCCTTGCTTTTAAAAAACTTTTAGGTATCAGTGAGGTGTGTTTTTAGTATTTAATAAATGTGATGAATTCCCTATAGAAGGGTTGGTGGGTGGTTGGACACACTAGATAACGATTTGGGATAAGAAATAACATATATAAAGACAAGCACATTTCACAAGCATTTGGGACACAATAAATATGCATTCAGCACTTAACCTGAACATTAAGCCTTGGTGTGGCATCTTATCAAGAAACATACACTGGAAAAAAGATAGCCTATTTAACAAATGGTGTTGGCAAAAATGGTTAACCATATGCAGAAAAATAGAAGTAAACCCCATTTTCTCAACCTGCATGAGTCGATTCAAGATGGATCAAAGACTTGGAAATTAGACCAGGGACCTTGAGGCTCCTTGAAGAGGGCATAGGTCCAACACTACAACACATAGGCACAAATATAAACTTTCTCAACATGACCCAAAGGCATAAGAAACTAAGAGGCGAATCAATATGTGGGCTTGCATGAAACTGAAAAGCTTCCGTACAGCAAGGGAAACTATCAAGAACATCCACGGAGCTGGGCATGGTGGTGCATGCTTGTAATCCCAGCATCCAAGAGGCCGAGACCAAAGGATCCTGGTTCACAGGCAGCCTCAGCTACTTAGTAAGGCCCTTTGCAACTCAGTGAGACCCGGTTTCAAAATAAAGAATAAAAAAATAGGGCTGGGGGTGCAGTTTGGAGGTAGAATGCCCCTGGGTTCCATCCCTAGTACTGCAAAAAAAAAAAAAAAAAAAAAAAAAAAAAACCTCAATTGAGAGCCAACAGAATGGGAGATTTTTGCCAATGACTCCTATGATAGAGGACTAATATAGAGAATATACAGAGAACTCAAAAATCTCAGCACTAAGAAAACAAATAATCCAATCAAAAGTGGGAAAGTGAATTAAATAGACACTTCACAAAGAAAAATTTCAAATGGCCAATAAATCCATGAAAAATGCTCAACATCACCCAGTCATAGTTGCACAAGCTTGTAATCCCAGCATTTGGGAGGCTGAGACCAGAGGATCGTGGTTTGCGGACAGCCTCAGCTACTTAGTGAGACCCTTTGCAACTTAGTGAGACCCTGTTTCAAAATAAAGAATAAAAAAATAGGGCAGGGGATGTAGCTTGTTTGTCAAATGCCCCTGGGTTCCATTTCCAGACCCGCAAAAAAAAAAAAAAAAAAGAAAGAAAAGAAAAATGCTCAACATCATTGGCAATCAGAGAGATGCAAATGAAAACTACCCTAAGATTTCACCTAACTTCAACTAGAATGGCAATCATTCAAAACACAAACAACAACAAATGCTGGCAAGAATGTGGAGAGGTAGGACCTCTAAAACATTATTGGTGGTATTGTGAATTAGTGCAACCACTTTGGAAAACAATATGGAGGATCCTCAGAAGAATGGGAATGAATTTACCATTTGATCCAGAAATAGCACTTCTGGGTATCTACTCAGAATAAAGGAAACAAAACTACCAAACTAATGAATGCATATTTATGTTCATAGCTGCACAATTCACCATTACCAAACTATAGAACCAGCCAAGATGTCCATCAACAGATGAATGGATTACAAAACAGTGGGATATGTACACAATGGAATTTTACTCAGCCATAAAAAAAACACAATTACATCATTTAAAGGAAATGGATGGAACTGGAGGACGTTATGCTAAGTGAGATTAGTCAGTCACAACAAATAAGAAATTGAATGCTTTCCCTAATATGTGAAAGGTAAGGAGAAATGGTAACAGGAGGAACTCTAGATGAAGAAGGAGATTGTATACATGAGCAAATAAGGCAACCTATATGAGGGGATGGGAGGGGTAAAGAGGGAAATTCTCTAAAGCACATGATGTACTTAAACATATCAAAGTCAATCATTAAGCCAACCATGGGAAGGAGGGTGGGGGAGGGAATGGGACAGGAATTGGGTAAGAGCTAATTGGGTGATGTGTGCAGGTATGTCTGCCCACCATCTTTTATCACACTAAGATGTATGACTACAATATATCAATAAAAAATAAACAAATAAAAATAACACGTGAAATGTCATTTAGCATACAATAATTTCTGTTTTACTTGTTTAAAAGTAAATAAACCAAGTGATGTATGCTTCTTTGGATGTATCACTTTGAATTGCACTGTGACATACAATTGCAATGTATCAATAAAAGTATGAAAAGTAAAATAAAAAAATTAACTATAACCTAAGAATAAGAATTTCTAAATGCTAGTCCTGAATACCCAAATTATAAGATCAAATCAAATTTATTTATTTATTGAATGAGTACATAATTATAACATTGTTATCATTATATAATTCTGAAATATAAATTTTGTTAATTTGTAAAAATCATTAGCTATAACAAAATAAGATCTGGAGTTTATTTTGTATACAGTTATAATTGTATTTATATAATTAAATATTTAAGAATATCTAGAGGTAATGTTAAGATACATAATCTGAAAGCATGTTTGTTAAAATCACATATATGATGTTATGAGATTTACATATATACTAAAAATGGTTTTGAGTTGGAAAGAATTTTAATGTTATCTATTTTAAAATCCTTCGGCTAAAAATAGAAAAAGAAAGGTTAAAAAGAGCAAGATAGGCTTCTAAGACATTCTCCAAAAATCAGGTGTCTAGCTAGTTGTCCAAGTTGGGATCAAAACCCATGTAATTAGCTCACGAGTTGACTACTAGGTGACATTTATAAGTAACTATCAAACTCTTGCTAAGACTAAAAGAGTAAAAAATATTAACAGAGCCTCAAAAAATTAAAACAATGATTTGGAAACTCAAGAAAATGCAAATAAATATATGAAAAATTTCTGACTCCACCAATTTACAAACAATTTAATGGGAACTTAACCATTACTTCCAAAAAAATCATTTTAATTCCACTAAGCAATTATAATAATCACTATGTCCAAATAGTTTTTAACTTAGAGTTTTATCCTGTATTGTTATCAAGGAACTATAAGTTAACTTGTTCAACCTTATGACCAAAAGTCAATTAAATTCAAATAAATATCTGTTATGACAGGCTGCTATTTTTAAAACATTATTCCAAGAAGTTTTGATTATACAGATATGAAAAATATCATCTAATGAGTGCTAATGTGATACTTCATAAGATTTTTTTGTTGAGTTGAGATCTGTCCCCCAAACCCAAAATTTGTTGAAATCTTAATCTATAATGTCTATAAATGTGGCCTATTTTTGAAATAAAGTATTTGGAAATATAATCAACTTAAAATGAGGTCTTTATGGTGGACTTCAATTTGATATGACTGGTGTTCTTAGAAGAAGAGGAAAGCACCATGGGATGATGACCACACATGGAATATACCATGTGATGTCAGGCAAGGTTGGAGTGATGTGGCTACAAGCCAAGAAATTTCAAGGATCTTGGTGCTACCAAAAGTCAAGTGGAAGCAAGGACTAGATACAGAATCAGAGAGAATATAACTCTGCCAACACCAGCCCCTCCTCAGATTTCTAGTTGCTAAGAGGGTAACAGAATACATTCCTGCTATTTAAAGCTCTCTACTTTGAGGTATTTTGGTTTAGATAGCATTAAGAAATCAGTAAACTCTTTTCATATTTGCCAAACATTAAATCACTCAGAGCCTGACAGTGACAGAAATAAGAACAATGCTTTGGGTAACCCTGAAGCCAAAGACAAATGAGCACCATTCTTCAAATCATTCCATTCACCTGGGGAAAAAGGTAGGCTGTGCCCATGTATTGTTAACTCTATTTCTAAGAAGAAAGAGAAAAAGCAATTTGGGTCACTTATAGCAATAAAAAGCTCACTGTTCCCATGTTATTAAATTTTAAGAACTTTGGAGAGTAGATGAGAAAAATAGGGAGAGGAAAGCAATAATTATATTGGGGATATACAACTCTGCAATCTTAATGTCACATGAATCTTTAGATTTATAAAGGATTGTGGGCAAATCTTGACAGCAACAAATGTTAAGTCATAAAGCTCTGTGTACCTGAAGCTTACCTCCTACTCTTCCTTCTTGGTAACTCAACTGAAGTTAATTGGAAATTAATCATTGCACTTACAGCAGCAGAAATCTGTCAGAGTCCTGACAAATTCAAAGGTCTGGGTATTATCAAACTTTAAATGATCAGATCTCTTTGTACCATTGTTTTCTGGGGAATACTTCAATGTTATTATCATAATTCTTTTAAAATAATTAGAACTCGTTGTGGTTGTTTGTGTGCCAGGAAGTATGCTTTATATAAATTAAGTTTTAGCCATCATCCTCTGAGGCTTTGGTGGATGAGGATGGTAAAGTGATTCACCAAGAATCACACATCTTAGAAGTGATGGAATCAAGTTTCTTAATGATCTTATTCCAGAGCTTGTATACTGGACCATCATTTCCTTCTGCCTCCAAAAACTGGGTGTTTCCTATGCTGAATACTGACATCTGGTTTGTTAAGCAAAATACACATATAACTATATATACAATGTTATCACCAAGAAGCACCAGGTAAATGGGGTCATTTTTGATCCATTTCCCCTGAGCTGCCATCCTTTCTTTCCATAAATGATAGTTAATATTGACCTGCCCATTCTGCAAATGTTCCTCTATACTCAAATCATAAAATCCTCAGGAATAAATTTCCACTTGGACATCAGATCATCTTTAAACTTTGTTCTATCTGGCAAGATCATGCAGGTTCACCATCAATGCTTCTAGGCAGAGTGCTTAGTGTTCTAGCATACACACTTCCAAGTTGTGTTTTGAAAGCTAAAAAAGAGAAAGTAAGACTTGATCACTTCATTATTGCAGATTACCAAGTGTAGAATGTTTTTGAGTGGGAAGAATATCTCTCTTCATCTTTATGCCTTGGGAATTTCATCATCAGTAAGAAGGACCTTATAGTATCTGACTTAACAATGTCAAGTGGATATTATTTATGAAGCTCAAACCTTAAATTAATATACAAATAAATATGAAATGGCATTACCAATGTTTTCCCACTATCTTCTGCTGTGTACTTAATACTTGCACATATTTTATTTCCCAACTTCATTCTGTCATGTAAGCCAAATGTTTAAACAGATTTCACTTGGTAATATTTTTACTTAATTTACTTTCCTATTATGATTAAACTATTAGTATGTTAATAAACTTAGTATTTTTTAGGTTAGATTTTTTTACTGTCCCAAAGAAATAATCATTTTAAATAACACATATACACACATATCTAAGACACACACACACATAAATATGTGTGTGTGTGTGTGTGTGTGTGTGTGTGTGTGTGTGTGTGTATATATTCACTATATTCACTGAGCTGCGGTAGGTGGTAATATGGAGGTAATAAATTTTCCAATTACAAGAAAAGATTATTTAGCACAGATGTCAGTAATTATCTAGGATATCATTAAGCTGAGGCTCCTCCCACAAATCTACAAAGTCCTTTTAAGCTAACGTCAGGGTACATAAGCATCTGTCTGCTCATTTACTAATTAAAATAAGGATATCTTTACCTGGCAAAAGATTTTTGTTTTCAATATTTTCAGGAAAAATGATATTTATAAATAAACACTTTATTTTCCCCCAACTCTCCTAACTTAGCCTCAGACTTGATTTCTTTCTCTTTTACTTCTTTTCAAAGGTCCAGGAATAATGGTTCTAATGGATTCATTGAGGGGTATTAGATGCTCTCAAGATAAATGTCTGAGAAAATGAGATTTGCCTAATGATCTTGTAAATAATGGTCAGGTGTTCTCTCATCTAGCTCTGTATCCATATTGTATTCAGCTAGGAAAATTATTTTCTTTCTCCTCTGCAGGAATGTATTGGGACATTTCTAAACTTGTGAGCTTCTAGAATCCTGAAGTTAGGAGGATTTCTGAAGATCCCTAGTTCCTGAGCTTCAGAAGACTTTGAAATGGAGCCATAGGGAGTTATTGCTAAAGATGAGCAGCAGAGACATCTGCTTCAGTATGGAAGAGTGATTCAGAGGATTTTATCAGATGCTTTCTTTGTGTTTGTGACTTGGCAAGGCTACCCAGGAGTTCAGCATTGCTACTGTCATTTGAAAGACACAAGCAGAGCACTAAATACCTACATAATTACCATAGATGAAGTTCTAAATCTACTAAATATTTGACACATCATGGAAGGCCTATTACTGTGAGGATTTCAGTGTATGGAAAGGAATCTATTGAAGATGTGTGAAGAAATTCAATAAAGAGGGCAACAATCTTTGTGTGAAGTCTAAATGATCTTTCATTCTTTAACCACCAAATGCCTACTAACACTTAATACTTCAACAACTCATATTTAGGTAGAAAATTCCTAGGTCTTCAGGAGTCTAACACCATTAACTTAACACTTAATGTCAATTTACCTCCTGTGAAGCTCTTTGCTAAGCAATATGGGGAAAAAAGGAGATAAGACAGAAGTCATGCTCTCAAGGAGCTATTATCTGTTTGAATTGTCAGGCTCTCTACAGAAGCACCCTGCTTGTCCGGGACTTCTGAAAGGGTTCCATGTTGTGAACTCCCAGGTAACATTAGAGTAAATTAAGTGTAATTTATCATGACTTTCCTTTTGGGCCTTAAATAGGATGTTTAAATTAATTGGAATGACTAGTTATTATAGTTGGGTAACATGAGGTATGCCTTAAATATGGCATAAACAAGTGTGATGTTTAAATATGTTTCTCAAAATTCATTTTACATGTTTACAAGATAATGACCAATTTTTGGATGCTGATCCTATGGCACTGAGACATCTTATAGTACATCTTAATGGCCAAAGACTGTGCAAAGTAAATTCAACATCATAAGGAAGCATATTTCAACTTGAAAAATAGACCACCTAGCTCTGCTATAAGTAGCTACTTTTAGTAATCAGAATACTTTATTAGACTGAATATTTATTTCTTAGAATATGCCTGAAAACAGTTTAACACTTTTATGTACTTAATTATGTGTATCTGTGTTTGTATTTTTCCCAAATAGTCCATTGCTGGTGTTTTCTCAGCATGGATTCTGTTCAAATTAATAAAATGAAGATTTTTGTCTTACTTTCCATTATTCTAGTGTCAAAAAATCAGTATCTAAGTAAAAAATGGAGCTATGACACTCATTTTCTTAATTACAAATGCAAATTATAAAAATGACTTTTTTCTGTCTGCTAGTCTTCTACATAATCTGACAGATAATCTCGTAATTATTCAAACAGTTCTGGCAGTGCACAGAGAGCACGATAAACAGCGGCGCATCCTGCTTCAGCAGCTCCATAGTCACTTATTCTCAAGTATACAGAGTTCCAAGGATGTCATATTTTAACTTACTCTACTTTGAGGATTCAGAAGGAAGAAGAGGAAATAGAATGAGGCAAATTACACTTTTAAAAACTCCTGTTTTTTTATTATTCAAGTTTCAGTGAGGAAGGTATTGCATAAGGCAGAAATATACTGTTCAGCCATTTTAAGTGAAATATATATTTAATCTTATCTCTATGAATGGTCAAGCAAAAGGCCAATGACTGTTTTATCCTAATGTTTCCATGAGGCTACAGAAAAAAGGTATACATTAAATGATTATTTTATCATTTTATTTTCAGTAGTGATCATCGAACCCAGGGGAATTATACCTCCAAACTATACCCCTAGCCTTTTAAATTTTTATTCTGACAGGAACTCAAAAGTTGTTAAGGGTTTCACGAAATCACTGAGGCTGGCCTCAAACCTGCAATTTTCCTGTCTCAGCTTCCAAGTACTGGGATTGCAGGTATGTACCACCATGCCAGGCTTGTATAAAGTAATATTATAGAATATATTTACTAAAATTAATGTAACTATGGATGGGGTTTGGGATGTAACTCATTGATAGAGGGCATACCTAACATGTACAAGGCCCTGGGTTAGATCTCCAGCACCAAAAATAATAACAAAAAATTATAGATACTAAACTTAGATTTACTATCATTATGATAAGAATATAATGTCATCTACTTTTGTATTTAGCCATGATATCAGACCACAAAATGAGTTTGCTCACTGATTTCAAAATCAATCTTGTTATACCTCAGGAAGTCTGGTTTCTTAAATTTAAAGCAAAATTTTTTGAGATGTTTCTTAGAATAAAATTGTCAGTGAGATGCAGTTAGATGAATCCACGACACGGATATAAATGCATTTGGTTCAAGGTTTAGAACTCTTAATAACTGCAATTTTAGGGAAATATTAATTTCTCTTGAGAAGTAGCCTCATTTTCCTAGACACAGTGGTAATATTTCTTACAGTACTATAATAACATACCCAGTCAAAAATTACTTTGCAAAGTGAAACACATTGCATGCTTATAAATAGTTTTTTGTGTATATTTTGCTAAAGAAAAATTTCACTTGATACTTGTTAAATTGGCAAGAAGGACTGTTGTGATTGGGGTTAAGATGACTGCAATGGGAGAGAGAGTGTATGCAACGCTGGTAAAACAAAAAGTAGAGGGATTTCTAAATGCTGGGAGAACTAATGGAAAAATACCAGATTTTCTTTTTCTTTTCTTTCTTTTTTTTTTTTTTTTTTTTTTTTTTGCGGTGCTGAGGATGGAACCCAGGGGCATACTACTTCCCAACTAAACCTCCAGCTCTATTTTTATTTTTCTTTATTTTGAAACAGGGTCCTGCTGAGTTGCAAAGGGCCTCACTAATCTCATTAATTAGCTGAGGCTGGCCTCGAACTGTGATCCTCCTGTATCAGCCTTCCCAATGCTGGTATTACAAGTGTGCGCCACTACGCCCAGCTTAATTTTTTTTTATTATTATTTTTTAAGACAGGGTCTCTGTTACCCAGGCTGATCTCAAACTTCTAGGCTCAAGTGATCCTCCCACCTCAATGTCCTGAGTGTTAGGATTGCTAGCATTAGCCAAGATACCCAGCCTTAATTACTAGGAGATGTTAGCAGGGAGATTGGTCAGTGTAATTAGACCCTCTCTATTTGCTAACTTGTTTATTGAAGTCAGTATTCTATATTCCCCACAAAGACAGAGGAATTGGCTCTAGAGTTGTACGCATCAGTGAAATTCTTAGCAGTAAATTAATATATTCATGCAAGATTAATTGCCCTGTTTCCTTCCTAATACCTTGTCTTTCCCTCTACTCATCCTTCCTTTGGTCCCCTCCACTACTCTATTTGTCTCTCCTATTTTCTTTTTAAAAAATTTTTCATTGATGCATTGTTCTTTCCTATTTTCATGAGGTACTTTTTCTTTTCTTTTTTCTCTGTAGCTGCCACTTATGAGAAAAAATTTGTGGCCCTTGATTTTCTAAATCTGACTGATTCCACACAACTTGATATTCTCCAGTTCTATCCATTTTCCCACAAATATAATTTCACTCTTCTTCTTTTTAGTACTTTTCTGGAATAATCCACAAATCTTTAAGTTGACTTGTTGACTTGACTTTTGTACACAGTAAAAGATAGAGATCTAGCTTTATTCTTCTACATATGAATATACCATTATTTCCTCGGCATCTTTGTTAAAGGTTGTCTTTTCTCCAATGTATGGTTACGGTGCCTTTGGCAAGGTCATGACTGTATCTCTGTGGGTTTGCTTCTGTGTCTTCTAGTCTCTATTCCATTGGTTATGTGTCTTTATGCCAGTGTCATGCAATTTTTGTTACTATATCGCTATAGTACAATTAAAAGTCAGTAATTACAATCAACATCACTTTTATGGCTCAGAATTGTTTGGGTTAGCCGGGCGTGGTGGCACACGCTTGTAATCCCCGCGCTTGGGAGGTGGAGACAGGAGGATCACGCAGGTCCGAAGCAAGCTGTGCTGGCTTAAGAGACCCTGTTTCAAAAAAAAAGTATAAAATAGGTCTGGGAGTGTAGCCCAGAGGTAGAAGGGTTTCCAGGAACCCCAGTACCACCAAAATAAAAATTGTTTGGGTTATTATTGGTATTTAATTTTTCCACATGAACATTAGATCTGTTCTTTTTTCTAGTTATGTGAGGAATGCCATTTGTATCTTGATGACTATTGTGTTTAATCAGCATATTACTTTTGATAATATGGCCATTTCAACAATATTAATTCCGTCTATCTGAGAGCATGTCGATATGTTGGTCTTCTAGTGTCTCCTTCAATTTCTTTCTTCAGTGTCTTATAATTTTCATTTCAAAGGCAAGAGGATGGAAGAAAATTTACATATCAAAGAAGCAGTGAAAGAATTTACAATTGAAAGTGAAAGCTCTAAGAAGGAAAAAATAAGAAAGTCAGGGAATTATATTCAAGAAGAAAACCCTGCCTCAAGTTTAATCTAGGCTAAGTATATTTGACCAATATGTTTAGTAGCAAAATTCCATAGGCAGAAACCAACAGTCAAATTAGAGTCACAAATTACATTTTATTCCTGATTCTGTTCACTGATGACCAATATTCATTCATTCTTGCTACTAGACATGAAAACTCATATTTTGGTGTTGGAGGTATAAATGCATAATGATGAACAAGTGCTTTTTGTGGTCCTGGGGATTGAACCCTACCTCTGAACTATACCCCAAGCACTTTTTTTATTTTCATTTTTTACGTTGAAACAAAGTCTCACTAGGTTTCTGAGAGTCTTGTTACATTTTTGAGGTTGTCTTCAAACCTGCAATCCTACTTTCTCAACCTCTCAACTACTGAGATTACAGATGTGCACGACCACACCTGGCTGGCAAGAGTTTTTAAAACATAACAAAGACTTAGTTTTTGTTCTGAAACTTATTCCATGTATTCAAATGAACTTATGTAATGGTAAATTTGTTCATATTTTTATCCTTTAACACAGGTAAATTAAATGAAAGGAGTACACAGTACTGACATATTCCTTCAGACGTTGCTGCCAGGAACAGATTATTCTCCATCTTGAGTTTTTGTTCTAAATCTTTGTTTGGGGAGTTAGCTGACCTTCCCAATTCTTGTTTCAATGACATTATATTTTGATTGAATGGTTGAACTCATAGTTGCTAAATAGCACTTGTCTAATACAGCAGGCTATTCTCTGAGCATACTAAAATGTTGAATCTTGATAGTGACCTGGGCACTTACCAATTTAGTAAATAATGAGATTCACAATTTAAATTCTTATGACATATAATAGTGAGAAAATATAAAATAAAAATTTTGAAGTTGCATTTGTTTAATTCTTTGTGGTTATAAATCACTGCCATACAAGTGAATTTATTTGTTTCATAGAACATCTGTATAAGTTAAGTAAATGTGACTTTATTTTACATGAAGTAAAATAGGCTCAGAGGGATTATGTGAAGTGGAAATTTGTACAGATGGTGAGGGTTAGAGCTTGATGTGGAAGTCTATTCTGAAAAGTAGAATTAGACAGCATGGGGTAATGGGCAGAACACAAATTTTAGAAACATGCTTTTATTCTCAAACTCCTTACTGGCTAAATTGCCTTTTAAAAGTTTGGAAGCTAATGTTTTTCATTCTTTAAAATAGATATTGTGAGAAATTAAAGATAAAACACAGTAAAAATATCACATGAACCTTCAATATTTAAAAGAGACTCACATAAGCTGGGCGTGGTGGCGCATGCTTGTAATCCCCGCACTTTGGAGGCAGAGACAGGAGGATTGCGCTGGTTCGGAGCCAGCCTTGCTGGCTTCAGAGACCCTGTTTCCACATAAAAATGTAAAAAAAATAGGTCTGGGAGTGTAGCCCGTGGGAGTATATCCCAGAGGTAGAAGGGCTTCCAGGAACTCCAGTACCACCACCAAAAAAAAAAAAAAAAAAAAAAGAGCCTCACATACATTAATTGCCTTCTCATTTTCTATCCTTTTTCTTTTTCTTCCACCAGATCTGAATCAATTGTTTTTTATATCACATTACACATTTTTGCTAAGAAGTAAGATAAAAAATCTTAATGTATCTTACAATTTAAAAATCAACTTTAGGTATAATTTACATAAAAATTTTGCCCATTTTAAGTATATAATATAATGAGTTTGGCAGATGTAGACAGTATATAACTACTGTTATGAGCAAGATTCAATAACATTCCTAGTATGTCTAAAAGGTCACTCATCACTCTTTGCGATTTTTATTCTCAATCCCACCAGATTGGTTTTGATTGATTGATTTTGGTTTTTCTATATCGTCACATAATGGAATTATACAGTGAGTAGCCTTTTGATTCTCTCTTGTTTCACTAGGCATAATGCTTTTGAGATTTTATCCATATTGATGTCTGCATCAAAAGTTGATTCCTCTTAGTTGTGGAGTATATATAATTATTTTAACTTATATGATGGAAATTTAATGTTTTCAAAGGCCTTTTTTATTGTGAATAAAGATGCTTCAGATATTTTAACACAGGTCTTCATAAAGACATATTCATGTATCTTCATCAAATACCCATAAATACAATTGCTGGGATATATAGCAAGTACATAATTGACTCAATAAGATATGCCCGAACTCTTTTTCCAAAGTGGTGGTAAGCTTTTGCATTCCTGCAGCGCTTTTTCAGAGTTCTCCTCACTCTCCTCTCCACTACCATCTGTTTTTGTCAGTTGCTTTAGCTCTTCTAGTGTGCAGGTGGTACCATCACAATGAGGTCTGTGCTACATTCACCTCATGCCTAACTATATTGAGATTAATTTTTGTGTTTCTTGGCCATTGTTTTTCTTTTTTGGTATATATGTATGAGCACTTTATTCTGTTCAATTGAACTCTAAGTTTATCTTGTCCAATAGAGCATTGGTTTGATAAAAATAGATTTATGGTGCCAGGCATGGTGGTGCACACTTGTAATCCCTGCACTTTGGAGGCTGAGACAGGAGGATCACATAAGTTTGAAGCCAGCCTCAGCTACTTAGTGAGGCTCTCAGCAACTTAGTGAGACCCTGTTTCCAAATAAAGTATAAAATAGATCTGGGAGTATGGCCCGAAGGTAGAAAGCCCCTGGGTTCCACCCCCAGTACCACACACACACAAAAAGTAGATTTATGGTGAGTCTAGTAATAGAAAAATGAAAATCTCTCTACTTGTTGCAACTCTTTTGGCTCCTCAATAACATTCACATTTGTTAATAAATCTAGACATTAGCTTTTTAATTTCTACAATGAAATAGTTGTTCCCTGTACTTTGCCCAATCTCAAAAGGCATAATATCCTGTTAAGAACCTCACATTCACTGAGGATGGATACAAATCTAGAAATATAGAACAAGATTATTTTTAAAGTACCACTGATAACATTATTAGAATCTTTTCAGAAATCCTGCTGATCTTCTGACCTTCCTATGGTCAGTTATAACCTGAACTTTCTGTGAAGTTTATGCCATTTAGTAGAAATAGAAATGATGCAAACAGGCTCAGTGTTCTCTTAAAGTAAGCAATATGGAATTCTAACTAATTAAACTGTCATTTTTTCTGATTTTGGAGACATCATGCTTCTTTGAAGTCATAGAGATTTTTTTTTGTGAATTTTGTTCCTTAGACCTATGACCTTAGAAAATTGATTGACTTTTCTAAAGCTCAATTTCCTACTGTAAATATATTCATATTATTTAAATCAAAGGGTGTTTGTAGTCAGGCATGGTACTGCATACTTATAATCCTATTATTTGAGAGGCTGAAATAGGGGGTCACAGGTTTGAAGCCAGCCTTGGCAACTTAGCAAGGCTCTTAGCAACCTAATGAGAACCTTCTTTTTCAAATAAAAAATAAAATCGGTCTGGAGGTATAGCTTGAAGGTAGAATGGTTCTGATTTCAATCCTCAGTACCACAAAAAAGAGGTATTTGTGAGGATTAAAGGGTATTACATTAAATTTTAAAGGTGTTAATTTTTAGTGCTCCTCATTAGCATTAAAATGCTGATATAATACTCAAATTTCAGATATCTATATCTATATATATATATATATATATATATATCACATCACATCTGAGTACTTATCTCTCTCTCTCTCTCTCTCTCTCTCTCTCTCTCTCTCTCTCTCTTTGAGGGAGAGAGAGAGTGATTCAGATATACAAGTCAGAAGTAATTCAGGTTGGTCATCTAATCTAGTGTTCTTTCATTCTTTTTCTCACTGGAGATTAATAAG
Source organism: Muscardinus avellanarius (assembly GCF_963383645.1). Classification (NCBI taxonomy): domain Eukaryota; kingdom Metazoa; phylum Chordata; class Mammalia; order Rodentia; family Gliridae; genus Muscardinus; species Muscardinus avellanarius. Next base: position 81,291,464 of record NC_137790.1, read on the forward strand.
AGTAATTTTTTAAAGCAGTATTTGGGGTAGAATGTATCTCATAGTAATTAAAGAAAGATGGTGTTATAAAGACATGGAAAAACTATTGGAGGTCAATCATTTGAAAAATATTAGTCTGAGTAAAAAAGTGGAACTGGTATGAGTAGCTAATAAATCCTCAGTATGGAGTAGAAAGAAGGAAAAAGGGAAGGAAGGAAGGGAAGAAGGGAGGGAGGAAAAAAGAAAGAAGAAAAGAAGGAAAGCAAGCAAGCAAGCATGAAGTATGGTGGGGAAACACCTTACTTATGGAGAATCATAAAAATAGTTACAGCAGACACCAATAAAAATAAATGAGTTAACGCACCAGAAAAACACATGGATAAATCATCATGCACATAATTAAATGAGAGAAGTTGGTCTAAAAGGCTTCCAACATCTATAATTACAACTACATAATATTCTGGAAGAAGCAAAATGAAGGAGATGATAAAAAGATAAGCGATTCCAACATTTTGTGGAGAAGTAGACGGACCAAAGGAATAAAGCACAGGATATTTAGGAAGGTAACAAATCTATGCTGTATAAGACTGTGATAGCTAATACATGACAGAGTGCTTTTATCTAAACTTATAGAAATTTGCAACACAGTGAATCTTAATGTATTCAAATATTTTAAAAATCACTTAGGAGTTTTGTGGATCACAAAATGGAATTCAGAATGTAACAAAACAATTTACCTGTATTGCAAATATATGAATCAACCTCACTGAAAGGTAAGGGGGGGGAGGTGAAAGGTGCTCAGTTAAGTAACTTTGGAAATGATTGGAGACTGGAAAACTAAAAGCAGAAGGAACTGAACATAAGAACTGTACTCTTACTGAAACGGTTGTTTTCAATGGCAAGATGAGTTAAAATTTTATTTTTAAATAAAAACATGTATACTGGAAATGAAAAATTCAGTAAATAGATGGAGGATGGTGAGAACCAGAATTTTTATCATTGAAATGAGAAAGTACAGATAAACAGCAAGAGAAGCTAAACTTAATGTGGTAATATATCAGAGTCAGAGCATCAATATCAGCTCATTTATTTTAACATAGACACAGATATTTAAACAAAGAAGTGCTATAGATGTACACACAAAGTTACTGCAAACACTCCACTTGTATCAGCTGGGAGTAGCATTAAGCACCCCAGTAGCAATGCGCTCACCCGGTACCCTTACTCTGGTTTATAATGCCATTGCCTAATGAAAAGAACCAAGGATTCTTACAGAAAATGTTTGTGTCTAGGAGTGGGCAATAACTAGACAAGATGAACCTGAGGTATCTTATAGTGTCACAAAGTAAAAGGCACTCAAAACCAAAACAAAAAGAACTATACAAGATGAACCTGAAATATCTTGTAGTGTCACAAAGAAAAAAAACACTCAAAACCAAAACAGAAAAGTCAAAGATAATGCTATGCCCAAAGGACACAGGAACCAACTGAAAGTCTGTCCAATGTCCAAAGTTGGAACAAACTGAACAACAGAATAAGGTAGTATTGGTTTATAATCCAAAGCATAAAATTAAAATCAGTGAATCTATACAAAGATGGATGACAGCAAAACATAAAGAAATTAAAAATAATTCTAATGTTATATATTCAGAAGGAATCCTAAACATAAAATAAAATTGGAATAAAAATTAATAATTTGTTTAGTATGTGCTTTGTTTGTAATAATGTATAAACATTGGCTCAGTAATTCTAATCAATATGCCATACTAATGCAAGACGGTAATAATAGGAGATACAAGGTATGGATGTATGGGAACTCTCTGTAGTGTCTTTTTAACTTTTCTGCAATTTAAAAATTGCTTGTAAATAAAACTCATTAAAAATAAGCACTTTTGCTGGGCATAGTGACACACACTTGTAATCCCAGCATTTGAGTGGCTGAGACAGGAGGATTGCAGTTCGAGGACAGTCTCAGTTACTTAGTGAGTCTCTTTGCAACTCAGTAAGACCCATTTCAAAATAAAGAATAAAAAATAGGTCTGGGGGTGTAGTTTGAAGGTAGAATGCCCCTGGGTTCCATCCACAGCACCGCAAATAAGTAAATAAATAAATAAATAAGCACTTTAACTCACAAAAATAACCTATTCAAAAATCTAATTTAGAATTGAGGATTCATTTTCCTCTTTCCTTACATGTCAAGTTCTAATTTTACTTTTATTTCTTTATTATTTTTATATTTATTGCCCTTGTTACAATTCTCAGTATTTGGTTATATCTTCCTAGACATTCCCAAACTCCTTCTAATTAGCTCCATTATCACCTGTCTCATGTTTAAGATGTATGGATGAAATGGATTACTGGCTTATAAACGAATGGAACTTAAAAGATATTAAAAACACTTTTAAAAACGAAGGTTGTTGATTTAATAGGTTTGGTGGTCCTGAGGTCATTTGGAAAAATAAGAAAAGCTGTGATGAATTAGAAGAAAAGATTAATAAAGCTGTTTGTTTCCTCATCTATCACTATATCTAAGCAATCTATCTTCCTCCTGTTTTCCTAGAAATATTATTTCCCAAGTTTTTGCCAAGATAAAATTTATGTGGCTGTCTTACAATATCCCATGAGAATTTGCTTTGACTTTAAGACATTTAAATTATTGGATTTACTTAATCCTGGTTCTATGTGTTGACAAATAAGTATTAGAAAATATTCATATAATATATATGATAGTTTATTGAATTTTCAGGAATTTATATAAGCTGTCACTGTTTCCAGATGAAGTATCAAGTAGCTAAATGATTTATTTCAAAATGTATCTTTTCATGAATGCCCAACTATAATTCAGATTGTGCATTAATTTTATGGGTTTTCATGTAACCAAAATAATTATATATTGATTGAAAATTATCAAAGGCAATCTTTTCTTGAATGACTTGTGATGGCGATTAAATTTGGCTCATAATCCTTTCTCACCTCTGTAATTATACTTTCATAGTTACACTGCATCCCTATGGCAAAATAGGATTTCCTCAATAAATACTTCTGGTCATTAATGTTAAAAGGTAGGGGACACACTTAATGCATACACAAAGTCAAGTGGCAGTCAGTGGCTATGTTAGTTTTCATATTCACAAAGTCATACCTGTTCTCCAGGTAAAACAGTCATTGATTCCTTTAGAGGATCTAATGTAGGATGGGAAGTGTGAAGTTTCTAGTCAGTGACCAGTGGGAAAATATTTGACTTTGAGGCTGGGAGTTTTTCATCCAGAAGGGAGTTAAAATAGCATCTTCCAGGAACTGCACTAGTGGACTTCCAAACTACAGGGCTGAAAAAGCAGCCTTTGATTTCTGTTATCTTCCTGGCAGGCATGATTATCAGAAGAGATTTGGCGCACAGAGGTCTCCCTGCCTACAGCACTGGCATCCTATTTCAGCAGCTTCCAGTAACTATCTGCCACAGTCTGTTCTTCCACTGTTGTCTCTCAACAGTGGGAGGTTGTATTTCCTAATCTACCTAGCATTGGTGAACTTTCTCTTTAGAGACAAAAGCAAACACTGGAGCCATGAAAGAAAACATAAGCTCAAGGGAAAACAGGATTTAAGTGAAATCTAAGGAAAAAGAAATGAAGATGGAAAATGTCCACACATATGATAATAGATGGGGAAGGATGTAGCAAAGAAAGGTGTACCTGAAAGAAAGAATACAAGATTTAGGCCAACAAGAAAGGGGAAAAGAAATGCAAAAGAAATAAAAACAAAAGGACGTGCAAAAGTAAAATTAGGAAATATTCATAGAACAAATACAGTGAGGATGGGGTTGGTGGGGAGAATAGCCTGAGTGGCTAAGACAGGTAGAAAGAAAGACAGAGCTCAGCCGCCCAACAGCTGGCTCCCGAAAGACAGTGGGCCCAAAGGCTAATGGCCCTGAGAGCCCGAGAAAAGAACAGCTTGCTGTACCACCCTGATCGGCTCCCATCTTCCTGTTTAGTCCTGGAAGCCTTTCATCTACACCAGTGCCACATGTTAGCCACCTGAGAGGTCCAAGACAAGTGGTGCCAGGCTGTTAGCAAGCCAGTCACTCCGTACACTGGGCTCCACACTCCGTTAGCCTGTGTGTTGGTGGAAGCAGCGTTCCTGCAGATGCCATGGGAATCTGAGAAGAATGCTGGGGAGAGAGGGCTGCTCTTCACCCAGCAATCTCCAGTCAGAGGTGTAGATTGGAGCAGGACCACGATGCTGAGCCAGTAGTCCTGACTCTACTTCCCTTTTTCTCCCTTAGAAGTTCAGATAATGTGAATTTTGTTTTTATAATATTATTGAAGTTCTATGGCAAGCAAAACCCTTTTTTTTTTTCTGCTCCTTGCTTTCTCTGGAGTAGAACTATTCTCTGAATTCAAGGGTCAAATGAACAGGCTGAAGAAATTCAGTATGCTTCTTTTATGCTTTCTTTCTGTTTCCACCTACTAAACTATAGGAAAATAGTTGACAGGGGCACTTTGCACCCAGGGAACACAGGCCAGAGGTCAGAAGAAACTTTCCTTTCCTCTCACTTGGACCCTTTTGAAGGAAGCACACAGCTATTGAGTCATGGTTCAGCAGGAGCTGTCATTAGTGACAGACCAAACTGCCAGGCACCACGGTTGCCACTGACTTCAAGCCTCTTGTTCCAGCTGCCAGGAAGTAGAGGGGCTGGTGGAGGATGGACACTTGGACAAGAGCCAGGCAGAGTGAGAGCTGACAGGCACTCTCTGCTGCACAGAGCCAGGTGGCAGCTGGGCCCATCAGACAGTCTGGAGAAAGCCTGCCATGTAAGAAGAGACGGAGGGGACAGATTGGTCAGGCCAGGTCTTTCAGAAATTTGAACATGTTTTTTCAAGGTGGCATAAACTATGAGACCTCCAAATGAATATGATGGCATGTCAGGCATTTTGATCACTTAATTTTATTATTGGCTGTGGGAAAAGGCTTTATCATGCATGTAAATTGAAAGTGAAAATAACAGTAGTCAGAGATATTAAAATAGTGTTTGTTAACCATGCTCAGCATATTGCAATGTTTTATAAATAATGTCATTGCCACATTGCACAATTCTTACCATTTAAAAATAGTAATGTAAATTTCCGTTTTTTTCTACTTTATAGATTAAAACATTGTCCTCTGTCTCATCATAGTCCTGTGAGGTTGGTATGCAGGCATTAGTAACCCTTTTATACAGATAAAAGAACCGAAGCCTAGAGAGTATAAAACTGCGACCGTTCTCTGGTCCCCAGTTAATCTGTTGATTTTTCTCCACTGTCATTCAGTACTGTAGATCAGCTAAATCAAACTGGATATGGAAGAGAAGAATCACTTTTAGGCTGTAGCATTTTCTAAGGTGCTGTCTTCCAGCTGTGGGCTGAAGTTGTTTAAGGCTTTGGTGGGGAGCTTTGTCATCTGGTCCAGGGGGATCCGAGAGGTGAGTCATTTGCCTTCTTAAGAGAATTGACCCATTTCAGAATGTTAGCTCATTTCTTTAAGCCCAAACATCTTTTGGGGGTGACCTTGGGAAGTCTGAAAGTGTTTATAATACTAATTTGGAATGGGGAGATGGTAGAAAGAATGATTCTGCATTTATTTTATATAAGCTTCCAATTTACTCTTCTATACTATTAGACTTGAGGTCTTTGGGTGCCTGAATCAATAGAAGAGCCAAGGACTAATCTCTAACTTTTCCTCTTATGGAGTCTTGCCCTCCTGTCTCTGAGTGACAGATAATTCAAAAGCTGTCTCAAGGTTGGATTCAGAGCTCATGTAGATAAAAATAGGAAAGAAGTCCTAGTCAGGATTTTCAAATGGGCACTGTTCCCTAAAGAAGGAAATAAGTTTTGCAAAAAAGGCCACTTCCAGGGAAGGCTAAAGGCAGTGTTGGGTGTGCATATTTAAGTCTGGGTCTGAGTAGTTTCAAACTCAGACAAGTTGGGATTATTTAACTTCTTCAATTGAAAACTCCATGCGCTGTGTGACAATATACCTGGCTGTGAAATAACTGTTTAAAGGTTCAGGTTCTCAAAACTTGTAGTATATAACAGTCACAAACGAGGCATTTTTTCTTATTAAACTTTATATATATTCTCCTAATTATAAAATTATTAAATATGAATGTTTTTAAGATTAAAGAAATGCTAAAATAACAACTACTTCACCTATGTGCAATTACTTATAACTATTATTTTGTTGCATTTATTTATTTATTTATTTATTTATTTATTTATTTATTTAATTTTGTGGTACTGGGGGTGAGACCCAGAGGCTTTCTACCTCCAGGCTACACCCCAGCCCTATTTTATACTTTATTTCGAAACAGGGTCTCACTAAGTTGCTGAGAGCCTCACTAAGTAGCTGAGGCTGGCTTCGAACCTATGTGATCCTCCTGTCTCAGCCTCCCAAGCACAGGGATTACAAGCGTGCACCACCACACCTGGCTTGTCACATTTATACTGACTGCTTCAATGACTGTCTAAACAAATACAAAAGTAAGTATTTTGGGTACAACCTCAAAAGTAAAATAAATACCCATGGATTTATACTTATAAAGTAAGCAACATATGCCGGATGTGGTGGCCCACGCCTGTAATTCCATTACTTGGGAACCTGAGACAGGAAAATCACAGATTTGAGGACAGCCTCAGCAATTTAGTGAGACACTGTTTCTAAATTTTAAAAAAGTCTAAAATAAGAATACTTTATCAAATTCTGGCACATGTGAGTAAATTGATATTTATTCTGTGAATTCATTTTTCTTCTTCTTATTATTATTACTTCCATTTTCTATGGATTCTTTACCATAATCTAGGTGTTCTTAATCTAGGTTGATATTGGAATCCACAGGGGAATTTAGTGCCAGAACTAATACCTAAGAACATTATGACAGAATCTAAAGAAAAATGAGCACTTAAAGACATTTTTTATTTTGAAATGATTTCGACTTATAAAGGAGTTACAAAAATAGCATAGGGAGTTTCCAATAAAAGAGTTATAAAAATAGCACAGGGAATTCCCACTATCATTCACCCAATTTCTGTTCATGTTAACATCTTATAAAATTGTAGTACAGTTACCAAAACTAAGAATTTGACATTGGCTCAGTACTTTTAATTAAATTTGAACTTCACCATTTTTTTCCACTTTATGCTTTTTAATTTTTTTGTTCCAAAATTGAATCCAGGATTCAGTAACATTTGCATTTGTCTTCTCTAGTCTGAGATATTTTCTTAATTTTGCTTTGATTGACCTTATCTTTTTTTTTTTTTGGTGGTACTGTGGTTCCTGGAAACCCTTCTACCTCAGAGTTATAATTCCAGACCTATTTTATACTTTTTAATTTGGAAACAGGGTCTCTTAAGCCAGCGAGGCTGGCTTCGAACCTGCGCTATCTTCCTGCCTCCGCCTCCCAAGCGCAGGGATTACAATGGCTTTATCATTTTTGAAGAGGTCTATTTTAGAAAATGTTCCTTAATTTGAGATATTAACTGATATTTTCTCAAGATTGGTTTGAGGGGGGAGCATAGAGTGTCCTTAGTCCATCAATATATTTATTACTAGTTATATTAACAGATACAACTTGTTTTTTAAGTTGTTATCTGCCAGATTTATGACTTTAAATAGCTATTTCTTACTCCTATAAGTAATAAATATTTAGATGTGATGCCTTGATACTATACAAATATTATTTTTCTCCTTAAGCTTTATGTTTATATAAAGCATTTATTGAAGGCCATTTAATTTTCTATTTTTATAATCCTTTTTATTTTTTATTTTTAGGTGGGTCATATTGAAAAATGGCATACATCCAGACTATGCTTGGTGGTCTCTACCCCTCACTTCCCTTCCCCCTCCCCCGCCAACAATGATTATCCAGATTAGCCATGCTACATGCATTCTTTTACACATATTTGGATGTAGCTCCTCCATTAATCAACCTCGGCCTTCTTCCTCTCCTATCCTTCCATTTCAGCTTTGCTGAGGTTTCCCCTCCATTATCTGGAGTCCCTCTGGTATTCCTAATAGTCCCTAGTTTGGACATATTAGAGAAAACATATGTCCCTTCTCTTTCAGTGCTTGGCTGATCTCACTTAACATAATGTCTCCAGGTCTTTCCATCATCTTGCGAATGACATGATTTTTTTCTTCTTTATAGCTGAGTAGGATTCCATTGTGTGTATTTCCCATAATTTTGTAATCCATTCATCTGTTGATAGAGACCTAGGTTGGTCCCATATTTTGACTATTATGAATTGTGTTGCTATGAACATGGGTATGCATATGTTACTCTAGTTCTCTGATTTCAACCCCTTTAGACAAATACCCAGGAATGGAATAGTCAGATCATATGATGGATCCATTCCCAGTTTTCTAAGGAATCTCCTCACCAATCTCTATATTGGCTGAACTAGTCTGCACTACTACCAACAGCGTAAAAGAGTTCCACTTTCCCCACATCCTCACCAGCATTTGTTGTCATTTGATTTCTGATTGGGGTTAGATGGAATCTCAGTGTAGTTTTGATTTTCATCTCCCTGATGGGTAATATGTTGAACATCTTTTCATGTATCTATTGGCCATTTGTGTCTCTTCTTTTGTGAAGTGTCTATTCAATTCATTTGCCCATTTCTTGATTGGGTTATTTGTTTTGCTAGTGTAGAGTCATTTGAGCTCTTTGTGTATACTGGACATTAGCTAATAAAGATCTTCTATCATTCTGTAGGCTTTTTCTTTAAGCTTTTAACAACAAAATTTGGTAGTCCATGGATCTTGGTTACAATAATTGGAATTGTGATATTTCAATAATGATTTTTATTTCCTTCTTTTATGCTATATTAATGGAAATTCTTCTGTGAGGAAGAGGGCAATACTTCTTCCTCTTACATGTATATAACTATTTGTTTATATCAATATAAGTTCATATATATTTATTTTACTTTTTGGGTTATAATTAATACAAAAGTTACTTATTGTGGCACTCAAATTGGTTCAGACTCGACCACTGTGAACTCTTCCAGATTTGTTCTTGTATAGGTTTTACATGTTTATTCTTTTTTTGTTTCCATTTTTTATGCTATAAGTGGCTTTAGGCTGATCTCATATTTTCACTGTTTTAGACCTAAAATCAGGCACTTCATTAAGGAGATGAGATCTAGTTCCTTTTATTGGAGAGTGATATTAAGATCCAAAATATGTATGGTAGATGTTATCATTGCTAAGTGGGATTTCACTAAATCTACGTTCCACACACAGCAGAGCTAGGGAACAAGTACATTTATCATGTATTAACACATGTACATTTATTTCTCTATCAACACTCATATACAGTTAAAAAATCTCAAAAGCAAAACATGAGTTCATACAGATACTCCAATTCAAATCTAGCTCCAGAGGGCTAGCAGTACCCCTTCATTCTTCCTCTCTTCTCCCTCTTCCCACCTTTACTTTTAATTCTTTCTGTGATGCTAAGAAAATTATCTCTATTCTCTATCAGACACATATGAATCTATTCAACATTGGGATAAATAAAAAGCTTGTTCAGAATTGCCAATTGGTGCCCTTTGAGAAGCAGTTACTTATATAGGATACAATGTTTGCCTGCAATTTGGTTTTTCTTTTGCCTAACACTATTCAGTTTAAACACTGTTTATACAGTTTAAATAGTGTTTAACTGGACAAATGGGAGACTGAGACAGGAAGACTGCAGGTTTGAGCACAGCATGTGATAATTTAGGAAGACTATGTTTCAAATTAAAAAATAAAAAGGGTGGAAGTATAGCTTGCAGGTAATCTCTCTGGATTCAATCCCCAATACCACACATGCATGTACACACATAAAATACTATGGTTTAAAGTTACTTAGACTAGATACTTTCCTAACTCTTAAATGTGGTAGAGTCCTTTATTTGTAGTGCTGTGAGGTTTGTCAGGATCAGCATTCTATTTTTGGTTTCTTAGTTTCCCCAAAATACGAGTTGATTAAAAAATTTCATGCAGCAAAATTGGTTCTTTGTGTTGTAAGTTCTCTAGGCTTTGACAAATGCACTGAGCTGTGTATCCATCATCGTTCCAAACACAAAGTTCCAGCCTATCAGTGGATAAAGTTACACAACTCAATGATTCCCTGTGCCTCTTCTATGTACTAACTCCTTCCCATCAAAACCTGATAATCCAAACTTTATAACATTTCTATAATGTTGACTTTTCTAGAAAGCCACATAGATGGAATCAACAATACTGATAGGGCTGGCTTCTTTCAATAGCTGTATTATAAAATAACTGAAAAGAGGAAAATAAAATTTTGTATTACCTTTTATTTTTAGGGAGAGGTTAACAGGGATTGAACCCAGGGGCATTCTACCACTAATCTACATCTTCAGCCCCCTTTTTAGTGGTGTTTTTTTTTTTTTTAAACAGGGTCTCTCTCAAACCTGCAATCCTCCTGTATCAGCCTCCCAAGTACCATGGTGATATATTCAAGTATATGCCATCATGCCCATCTTATATTATCTTTTCATTTCATTTCTTTCTCTTTTTGTGTAGATTCATTGTTATGTGATGCAATATTCTTTCTGCTTGAAGAATATCCTCTTTTCACATCTACTGGCAAAAGATTTCCAGAGATTTAGTTTCTAAAAACAAAAAAAATTTTTTTTCATTCTTGTAAAGTAACTGTTTAGTTTGGAATTCTGGTTTGATAGACATTCTTTCCCTTTGACACTTTAAACATGTCAATCCTAGTTGTCATGATTTGGAAAATGTCTCCTCTCATCCTAATCTTTTGTTTCTCATTGCATAATATATTGTGCTTCTCTGACTACCTTCAGGTTTTCTCCATTTTGTTTTCTTCCAGCCAAAGTTAGGGGAGTGCCTCGCATATAATCTGTCTCTAAGGAGCTGCTTGTTGCTTCTTACACACACCTGGAGGAGAGGGGGCATTCCACCATGAGTATACCTCTTCCTAGGCAGGTCCTGTGAGCCTGGGACTAGGATGGGTGGCCTTTTCTGTGTTTCTACCATTTCTGCATAGCTCTGAGCCTTGCAGGCATTTAATCCTCACTGCAGCCACACGTGTTAATTATAATGGTCATGAGTAATTTCTGCCTGGCAGGAATCCCCATTCTATTTAGTATTGATGAGACACAGGCTCTGTAATTATATCTGTAAAGTGCCAGTAGTAGGTATTTAGTAAGGAATGATACTTTTCTCTTGCCTCTACTTAAGGTGACGATAGCTCATGGAATTTTGTCAGAAGAGATTGAGTGTGTGGGTAAGAAACAGATTTTTCCTTTGTACTAATATTGCTTTTGACCTAGGCAGACTGTGACAGCCCTTTGCTTTGTGAATTCAGTGATTACTTATTTACAGACTCTGCAATTGTCAAGGGCGCCCTGACCTTCCTTGAGGCAACCTGCCCTGTGAGAAAGCCTACTGTGTTCTAGCTGTTTGGCTAATGTGGTTTCTGGGGTTTGTGGGAATCCTTCCATGCTTGTAAGATTATTCTCCATCCCTTTGCATTCAGGTAGAAATGAATACACGGCTCGTATAATTCCCATGCATATTCCATAAATATTTACTTCAAAGAAACAAGGTTTTTTTTTTTTCTGAATAAATGTTCTTTCTTGGTGAAAGTAGATTGTTAAAAGCAGATTTAAAAAATTAGCATTTCAAATAATGACACCTTCAAATGTTCATTTTTATATACTGTAAAATTCTGCTAAAGTACAGAACCTATATAAAACAATTCTAGTGATGCATATATTTAAAGATTTCCCTCTGTTATTTCCTACTGATCGATTTTCTCAGTCTGATTAATAGTGAAGATTAATAGAAATGAATAAAATCACATAATTCTAAACCAGAGGCTTCTCATGTAGTCACTTCATTCTCATCTGACTTTTTCCAAAATAATTTTATTCCAATTATTATACCAAATAGTGAATTCACACAATGCCTCTGGGCTCAATCTCCATTACCATTGGGTGTGTGTGTGGGAGAGAAGACATGTGCAAACTTACATCTCATTCTCCTGGTAGAGATAGAGATTTATTTTCATTTTGGTTAAATTAGTATTTTAGTCTTTGAAGTTTTTGAAATGATGCATTATATTTTTCTCTACCTTTTTCATCTTTTGGAATATCTTTTCAAAGATATCTCCAATTTTGTCTTACTAATATTCTGATTTATTTTATATTTTATTCTCTTTAATTTTGGATGCTACATTTGCTTTGAACAATTGAAAAAACCTAGAGTTGGCTGATGAGTATAATACCTCATTTCTTTTTTGAAACTTTTTTTTATTGGTGCATTGTAGTCATACATCTTAATGAGGGGGGAGAAGGAATAATACCTCATTTATTTGAAAATATCAATGACACTCATTTTTTTCTTTGTAATTCTCTACAGTATCCCAGCTTTCTCTAAGTTGTTTCTTTGTTTTGACTCCTACTTCTGTGTTAGAGGTTTCTTTGGCTGTCTCATAGTATTGGTTGTCTCTTCATATTTGAGAGTTTGTTAACTGAAAGCCAGCTGGCAACTAGGAGCAAGTGGATGACTCCTAATGTCTGCACTTTCATTGTGGCATATTGGGATGAGTCCTTTGATGGGACTCCACAATGTACAGATATTTAGGCTATTCTTTTTGGGGGAGTCAAACTCCATGAGAGGACCTTCTAATCTCTAGACCAGAAAGCAAAAGCTTCCCTGCTGGTGTTTTGCGAGTGGGAAGGAAGATGGAAAGGTCAACTTTTTATATGTATCTATTCATCTGAGTTCCATTGCCTAACTTGCATCTGTCCTTAACTATGCTTAAAGGACCTTCACCTACAGATGCTCTGTAATCACAGTGGTTATGTTGAGGAAATTCATTGACCAGAATCTCCTTCACTATAGTTTTCCAGTTACTTTTGCTCAAAAGAGGAACTTCAGTGTGATTTAGAAGAAAGAAGTTAAATACCACTCAATGCCCATGGAAGCTCTTCTGCTGGTCACATAGTTCAGAGTCTTGATAAGGGACTGCCAGGCTCCCACTGGTCCTCACTCTCCCGAGCTCTACAAACATCTTGTGTTTCCTCGTAAGTGCCATGTTGATCGTGGGGCCCAAGGCCCATTGCCACAGGCTTTGCTGAAGACCCGCAGGGGTAGTAGCTACCTGGGTATGGTCATTTTCCATAGACCACTATATAAGTTTCTTCTCTGAAGTCCTATCTCATGTCAGACATGCTGGGATTCCTGGATTGACTGGGTGCCACTCCAGCAACTCGCCTGGTTGTGTAAAGTCTAATTCCTATAATATATGCTTAAATATTTAACAGTCATAGTCACCCTGGTTCTCTGTTGAACTTTGACTTACAGACCCTCAATTTAGTGTCCCATCATCTTCTCAGAAACATGCTACAATGTAAGAGGGAGTTGTAAACTGTTTTAGAAGCATGTAAATTCCAAAATGGAACTAATGAGACTAGAGAAGAGATTATCCTCCTAGCCACTGCTCCCAGACTCCCTACAGTTCTTTTCCACTTGCACAGCTATCTTATGCTATTGCTTATTCTACTTGATTCCTGGCTCATCCCACCATATTCTTAGGATTTGGCTTTCCTGTTTGAATTTAAACACCAATTATCCCCATTCTATGTTCTTTCAAACATTCAAAATGTTACTGATATCTCTGCTCTATTTTCCCCATCTTTGTAGATTTGTGCCTCAAAAGTTACTTGAAGCTGGGCATCAAGATGCATGCCTGTAATCCCAGTACATAGGAGGCTGAAGAGGATTACAGATTCAAGATCAGCCTTAGAAACTTAAAAAAAAAAAGGCTCAGAGCTAGAATGTCCCTGGGTTCCATCCCCAGTACCACCACCACTACCACTACTAAAATAAAAAATAAAAAATAAAACAAAAAATTGATACTTCAGTGGGATTTCGGGAGGTGGGGGTAAAAGCAGCTAGTTGCACTTGATCTACCATCTTTACTAAAACACCCCATTCACTTCAGCTCTGTAACCAGGATGCTGGCTATTAACCTTTTGGTTGCTCCTTCTTGGTTATTAACCTAATTGTCAAATTGAAAATTTTTTTTCACCAGTATTCAGTGCTCCTGGCCCTTTCACTTCTGTATATTCTCTTTTCTCCTTTCCTCCTTCTTTTCCTTCCTCCTTTTCTTCTCAACTCTCTTTGCCACTGCTAGCATTTATGAGGTATTCATTTCATGGCAGCTCGTTAGCTAGGCAGTACCCTATACTTTCAAAAGAAACTGAAACCAGAAGGCTGAAAAGTGGGAGAACACTTTAAATTATATTGTGCCTTCATTGATAATATGCAAAGATTTCCTCCCACTTGGTGAGGAAATGACAGGTTGTAAATTACCTTGTGCTACTTGGGTTTAAAGCAGACAGCAAATCAGTCTGCATCAATGTGTCCTTCTAAGGGATCTGGCTATCCATTATTGCAGGGTTTCTAATTCTCTGCAGAACATCTGGTTAATAGCATGTGGGCTTTGGTTCTGCTAGGCTGAACACTATGCAGGAAAACCCAGAAAAGACATTGGGGGGGGGGGTCCTTTCCAGTACACTAGAGACATGTGAAAAGTCTGAGGGAGGAACTGGCCTTTGGTTTTTATCACAAATCCTCAACTGAAGGACAAAAAGAGCAACCAAGTAAGTAACCACCACTGATTGTCACTGTGAAATTCATAGAGAAAGAATTTTTTTTAAATTCTTGCCAACAAAAATGCGGTCTGATAATTTTTAAACTTCATAATACTTCTTTATAGGGAAATAAGGAATAATTCTTTCAGATTTACAGTAATTAAAAAATTCTAGGGAAGTAAAGAATATTACTCAAAAGAGCAAAGCAAATGAGAAAGAATTGTTGGTGCATTAACAGAGAAGGATTTCTTAGAGGAGCAGCTTCTAGCAGCAGCGGCCATCATTTAATCACAGATCGCGGTACAGCAAGTGAGTCAAAGTCCTTTATGTGGCAGAAGAATGAGGCCAGGAGATTAGAGGGAGTGGGAGGCTAATCTTCCACTTTATCTTCACTAATTTTTATTCTTCTCTCGATCCACCCTACTCGGATTTGGATAATAACCATATAAATACCTGACCTTTTCAGAAACAAAGAAACAGGAAGGTGAGCTAATACCGATTTCAGTTTTCAAAAGCACTTTTTGCTAAGAGAAGGTAGGATCTTCTTTTCTATCCTAGATCTTTCAAAATTGGTTCTGAATACAGAAAACATTATTATCCAGTTTCTGTGTTTGCAAATTTGCCCACTAGCTAATATTTATTTGTAACCCCCAAATCAATGCTGGACCATTTTCCTGGTCATTTGTGGTAATGTGCAGTATAGCCAAAAACTTGAGTCGTCGCTTGGCATACAAGGACCTAGGTGAGACTGGACAAGGCCACGCTTTATTTTCTTGTGTAGGAACTCAAACTATAAACAAGAATCCTTTACCATATCTTTCATATTATTGTGCTGTTCTGGGTGATTTTACTGTTTAACATGGCTCCATAGTGTAGGGCTGAAGTGCTATCTAGTATTCCTAAGCCAAAGCAGGCTCTGATATGCTCTGTGCATTAGATAAGCTTCATTCAGGCATGATTTATAGTGCTACTGGCTATGAGTTCAACATTACTGAGTCGCCAATATATATTAAAGTGCCTTAAACCAGAAACAAATATAAAACAGGGTCATATATTGATTCAGCTTTGCTACAACTTTATAGAACAGAACTATTATGAACATGAACAATGAGGATATTGGTGTGTATGTATATGTAAATAAAGAAAGGTCAGAAAATGATCTTGAAGCCACTACTATACATAGTATACCAAGTCCTTTTCCCTTCAGTATACCCGAGTTCCTTCTTTGGGTTAATCAACATTCCTTCCTCTTTTCCAGTCTCCCAATAAATGAAATGGCCTCTCCCTGAAACTGGAAGATTTTTCTTTATTTTTCACTTTATTTTTCAAATTCTTTAAAGATCTGCTTGCTATTGAACTATGAAATAAATGATTTGATATTTTAAGAAGCTGGAGTATTATGTATTATGGAAGATATATTTAAAACTGTATAGCAAAGTTAAAAATGGAAAAAATTCTTATTAAAATAAGTGAAAATTTAAGGAGGGATAGGAATGAAGCAAATGGGGGAAAAAAATGAAAGCAAAGGAATTTTGAGCCAAGGGAACAATGCTGCAGCAGGAAGGTCCACAGGGAAGAGCATAGGGGGGTAGATGATGTGACTCCAGCACGGGTGCCTGAGAAGGACTGGCAGGCAGCGGTGGGTGGAGACGTAGGCACAGCTCACCTCACCTTGGTAAAGGGTTTGATGCGTGAGCAAAGCATTGAGATTCACATAGTAAGCAGGAATATTATACTTTCATGTTTATTTCTTGGCTCATTTATGTCAAGTGATATCTAGTTTTTTGTTTTTTTTTTTTACCTTGGGGAGGAGAAATGAAGTAAACAGTGGTGTCATGGAGAAGAATTAGGAGGCCTTTTAGATGTATTTAATGTAATAGGGAGGGTCTTCACTCAAGCACTAGCAATGGGGAGGAGTACCTGTTATAAGGACTTGTGGACCTTAGAATTTAAAATGCTAACCCGTAACTAGATGCTGGAAGTCCCTTAAAAGGAGGAAGACAGCATGGCTCCTCAATTTTTGTTAACTTTAGTGCTCCCTCTTCTCAACTTTCCATAGTTCCATATATAGGCACTTTCTCAGCACCTATTATATGCAAAGCACAGAATAGGAACTGGGAATAGGACAATGATTTAGACATAATCCTTGCCTCTCAGAACAGAGCAGGGAGAAACATTTAAGCAAGTAAATGATATGTAATAAGTATCACAGGCGTGAACAAAGTCACCTGTCAATTGTAAAATACAGATGATTGCTCAGTGTGTTGTAAATCTAATATTAGAGAATTCTAAAAATCTTTGCAAATCAATAAAGACTAATGCAGTTATTGCCAGAGACCAATTTGGTGCAAGCTAAGGTTTTGAAAATGTATTAAGCCATAAAACAATGTGAGATCTCTAAGGAATAATACTACTTGGATTGTCACCTGAAAGCTTTAGCATTTTCAAGACTGTAAAATGAGTGAGAAAAATTGAGTTTCCAAATTGAGTTACTCCAAGCTTACTTCCTGTATTATGAGTTATCCTACATTAGTTCACTATCTGATGGAAAAAACAAATGTGTCTTAGTGTCAGCTTCCATGGATAGACTCTTGAATGGAGATTTGTGCATGTGAGATTCATAGAAAAAGTTACCCAGGAATATTTGCAAGTGAGTTGAAGAAGCAGTATTGATTGTCCAAAAGGAAAACCTAACCTATGATATAATTAAAGTGGAGCTAACTCTAGTATGTAGGAATGGACTCTGGTTCTGAGATGACTCTTATGGGTTGTGCCAGGCTGAGAAAATATTTTGGACTTTGCACTGTAACATTCACTAGGTATCCGAAGTGGGCTGTTCTCACTGGTGAATTGTGGCTGATCCCTTTGGTTGGGGATAACGTGGAAGGGGACATAGTTGGATGTGACCTGCCATCAAGTTTCACAATGGCCAGATTATTGTGTGTCTGGGTCCTGAAGGAGAATGAAATCTCTGCTAGCACTCTTATTTAAGATTATCCTTCCTTGATGTCTGGGCAGGAATTCATTCCATATCCATTGTACCCTCTAGAGCCACAGTAATTATAGCTATATGGCTTATACAATTTATCTTTTTCTCCAAGATACTGAGATATATTTTTTCAGTTATCAGTGTGTCCTCAGGCAAATACCACCTCTTTTTCCCAGAAATATACCTACATATGTAGGGAAATTTAATATGTATAAGATGTAGAATGCATGTATATGATGTATTATGATTAAGTCAAGTTAATAAGCACTTCCATCTCCTCAACTGTTACTTATTTTTAGTTATAGGGAATTGAATGCTCTTGTCTAATTATTTTTAAATGTATTATAGATTGTTGTTACCAGTAGATATCCTACTATGCTATAGAAAATTAGAACTAATTCTTCTCCTTTGTTCTGATACCCTTAGCTTCTTTCCATCTTTCCCCCACATGCTTCCCATTCACTAGTGACTATTGTGACTATTATTATTATATTCTGTTCTTTTATATTAACTTTTAGTTTCCAAAAGTGACTGAGAACTTATGGTATTCATCTTTCTCTGCTTGTCTTAATTTCACTAAACCTCCAGTTCCATCCATACTGCTGAAACCAACAGAATTTTATTCTCTTTATGGCTGAATAACATTCGATTGTGTAGATATACCAAATTTTTCTATTCATTCATCCATTGGTGGGTATTATTGATTGATTCTATATCTTGGTTACTGTGGAAAGTGGTGTAATAAACATGAGAGTAAAGTATCTCTTTAAGATAATTTCATATTCTTTGGATATATACATAGCAGTAAGATTGTGAGATCATATGATTGTTCAATTTTTGCTTTTAAAAGCTCCATACTGTGTTCCATAATGGCTGTACTAAGTTACATTCCCACAGTGTATAAGAGTTTCCTTTTCTCTGAATCCTCCCCAGCACTTTTTCTCTTCCTTCCTTTCTTTCTTTCTTTCTTTCTTTCTTTCTTTCTTTCTTTCTTTCTTTTTCTCCTTTTGATAATGGTTCTTCTAACTTAGATGAGATTATATATCATTGTGGTTTTGATTTTAATTTCCCTGATGATTAATAATTTGGAGCATTTTGTCATTATACTTCTTGACCATTAAGCAAATGTCTCTCTTTTTTTTTTTTTTTTTTTTTTTTTTGGTGGTACTGGGGTTCCTGGAAGCCCTTCTTCCTCCGGGCTACACTCCCAGTCCTATTTTATATTTTTGAAACAGGGTCTCTTACGCCAGCACGGCTGGCTTCGAACCTGCGCGATCCTCCTGTCTCCGCCTCCCAACCGCGGGGATTACAAGCGTGCGCCACCACGCCCGGCAAATGTCTCTTTTTTCTATACTCTTTTGCCTCGTTATGGAATATTTTGTTTCTCCCCATTGTTTGCTCAAAACTCACTTCTCTTATTTGCACAAATGCATCTTTTATTCTTTCACTTTTCAAGGCTGATGATGATATTATCTGAGAACTAATGTTTCATGAAATTTTTAACAGAATCTGGAAATCAATCCCAAACTCTAGTACCAGAGATTATGCCTTGCTCAATTTATGTCTATTAATTCTCTAGTGTCCAGTATTTCTTCTAACACAAAGGCACTTGTGATAAAGATCATCTAACTTTCCCATCCTCATCTTTTAGTAATGATAATCTATATATTTAGGTGAGTATATCAGAACCCTGCAACTTTTGTTGTTGTTTTATGTAGGTGTGTCTATGTGATTAAAATTTTATCAGCACGATGTGAACAGAGGTAAATGAATGCAACTTTTTGCAAATCCATTTTAAAATACTAAAACAAACTCACCTTTTCCCCTCTATACTAGCTGGATAATAGTAATTATTTTGAACACAACTTGAAACTTCTCTACCAGTCTTACATTGCTCACTTCTAGCCCATTATATTAGTGAGAAATGCTTTCCTTATAAAAAGCCACTCTATTTGGGAAAATGATTTTAGATATAAAATGTTAACCATTTCTTGAAAAATAAAAGTATCTGAAAGTGGATGCTATTTTAAAGAATGATTACATGTAACATGGACGGAGTGGCAGATGGAAAATTCATAAATGTTGTGAATTAGGAAACTGAAGAATGTCATTATGTTGTGGCAAAATGTTCAGTAAATCTACTTCTGCTCCATCTCAGAAGGCAGATCATGTGCTCTCAAGAGCGTAGCTCTAGAAAATTTAGTTAACAAAATTCAAAATGATTCTGTGTTCTTAGCCTGGGACTACAAGAAGGAATTTGGGGCAAACACAAATTAGCCGGTTTGACATGGAGAAAGACACCAGAAAAATGATAACAAAAAGGGTCGTTTTGTAGCTCAGAAGTGAAAGTAATATAAATATAGAAATATGAGAGCTTTCAAATTAAAAAATTCAAATTAAAAAATCTAAGTATATGTAGGTGTCAAACAGCAATAGATAAGATGATTACTTCAAAATTACCCTGAAATAAAAAACAGATTAAGAACATCCACTGTGTGTGTGTGTGTGTGTGTGTGGTGTGTGTGTGCGTGCATGCATGTGTGTGTGTGTGTGTGTGTGTGTGTGTGTGTGTATCTCAGTTACCTTCCTAGGCTCATTTTAAATTTCTAGATTAAAGGAAAGGCCTAGTGCATGTGTATATAAGTTGAAGGCAAATGCTGCAGCTTTAACAAGTATGACCTGTTGAGATGTTTGGGTATGCCACCTTTCACATGTAGTAACTGGAAGCAAAAGATGAGATGCCTCTTGTTCTGAGGGAGCTGTATTGCCAATGAGAAAAGGAGTTTCTGTTTGATCCCTTAACCACCTTTGAGCTTCAGACCTTTACTGGCAGGAAGTGGGCAATGAAAGCTGCCCAGACCCTAGAGTAGGAGCATGCTACAATTCATCTTCAGATTTAGTCACGGGATAAAAGAAAAGAATCTTCCAGGGGATAGAACAGAGAATGTGGGCAGCAGTGCATAAAGGAGTTGTCCCCACAGAGCAGAAATCATGAGGGATTCAGATAGGTGAATCGCGGAAACAGCTCTCTACTCAGAGAAAGGAGCCATGGGTTCTGTTCATTAGGCTTCATCCCTGCTAAGGAACACTGATTACTCTTTGCTTTCTATTCTCTCCTTTTCCCGAATGCCTATTTTATTATGGCTGTACTATTAATACTTTATTGATATATATTAGGAGAGAGGGGAGCAGATATCATGCCATTTAGTTAATAGGCTTCTTGATTTTGAATGATCAAATTCAGATATGATGAAGAGAAACACCCATTACAAAATCCTGGATTTGGGTCTGGATGAGTATGTAGATAAGAATGGTATACTTTCCTGATGTGTATTATTTCATGCTTTCTCTCAGAAACAAATACACTGATATTTAGACTCATTATCATGAAACAACATATAGGTCTCCTAGTCTCTCTAATAGCTAGTTGTGATCATGTAAATGAATTATAGGCAGTGGTATACAAGAAGAATTGATGCATGCAGCTTTTAAGTCATCTTCTAAGAAATACTTTGGTAGACAATTTTTTTGGCTTCTTAATTGGTCATAAAATAGAATGTATATGTATATGTATATGTATATGTATATGCATATAACTATTCTGAAGATGTTATATTTAGGATGGCAGAACTTCCCCACCAGTGCTAAACCACTGAAACCTGACATTGTGTGTGCAGGGTTAAGAATATACTATAAATGTGCCAGGCATGGTGGCACATGCTTATAATCCCAGCATTTGGGAGGCTGAGACAGGAGGATTGTGTAAGTTTGAAGCCAGCCTCGGCTACTTAGTGAGGCCCTTTGCAACTCAGTGAAACCCTGTTTCAAAATAAAGAATAAAAATTAGGGCTGAGGGTGTCACTCAGAGGTAGAATGCCCCTGGGTTCCATCCCCAGTACCACACACACACACACACACACACACACACACACACACACACACACACAGGAATATACTGTAAATGTGCTAGGATGGAAATGAGGCAGTTTGGAGGCAGTTTTAGAAACTTTAGTTTAAGTAAGTGGCTTGGGAAAAGGGGTAGCATTGGAGATGATGAAATTCTGAATATAATTTTGTTTTAGAACCAATAAAATTTCCTGACATATTAGATATGGATTTTGAGAAAAGTAGTATTAAGAGAATTTTATAGGATTTTGCCATGAACAACTGAAATAGTAATATTCCCATTATCTGAGAGGAGAGAGATGACAGTCAAATATGATTTGGAAGAAATAATTCATGTTTTGACATGGAAAGTTGAAGATGCCTATTAGATATCTAAATTGATATTTTAAAAAGGTAGTTAATAATATGTACCTGAAGTTAACACAATAATTTGGACTGAGGATATGCATTTAGGACTTGTCAGCAGTTATTTTAGTTGTTTCAATTTATTATAATATTTTCAATATATAGAAAAAGATGTTATAGACATTAAAATAATTCATCTATAAATGTTTCAAGATAAGCCATTCCACCATAAAAATCACAAAATCAGTGTCATGACTAAGGATACAATAATTGAAAATGGTATTTCCTCAATATTCTTTATTATCAAGATCATATTCGTATTTTCCCAGTTATTGCAAATGTATCTTCTATTACATTTTCTTTCTCCAGATCAGAATATAGTCAAGGTTTGAAGAGTGCCCTTGGTTAGTATGTGTTTTTAATCAGGAAGAGTTTCTCATATATATATTCCATAGTATTGACTCTTCTAAAAGACCAGAGCAGTTTTTATTGACTATTTTACATTTCAGGTTGGTGTAATTATATTTTCACTGTAATATGTTTATATATCCCATTTATTTTTGTACATTCATACATAAACACATTTGGCAAGATGATTAGTGATGCTAAATTTAGTCACTTCTCTAAGAGGGCGTTGAAAGACATTTCCATTGAAAGGATATACATGCACATACATACACAGGATTTAGCAATGAGTTTGTGAGTGTGTGTGAGCATGTGAATGCACATACTTAAGTACATAGAGTGTTGAATAATTTTTGCACTGTGTAAATATTATTTCTCCAAAGACTTTTTCTCTTCTAATGCTTGTAGTAATCAATGGTCCTTGCCTGAACCAATTATTTCACTATAAAGATTGAAAGATCATGATTTACTTTTTAAAAGTACAACATATGTAACATATTTCCTAAAATTTTTCTATAAAATGCCCTTATTTATCAAAGGACAAGAAACTCATTTTTTGTATAAGTTTATGGTATATATTTCTATTTTATTACTATTTTAGAGTAAATTGGCAGTGAAATAATCTACTCCAGTGCTTCATACACTCACAGATATAATCCAAGATGACAGACCACACAACTTAGAGGAAGGAAGATTTATTTGCACACAATTATTTTTTTTTTTTAGATTTGTGTATGGAGCTCAAGGCATTGCAGCAGGAAGTGGAGAAAGAGAGAGCACATGCAAAGGTCTGCTCTCCCATTGTGGAAACGAAGAAAATAGTGAGCAGGGAAAGAGAGGATCCTATATAATTCCCAAGATTCCTCCTTACCTGTAAAATGCTACTTCCATTATTGCTACTTTGTTTTTGTGAGGGCTAGAGGGACATTCTAATTCCAAACCATTATATTTCCCCAGACCCCCCAGAACTCATGGCCACCTCACAATGTAAAATGCATTTAGTTTATCTCCAAGAGTTCCCACAGTCTTAACAGTTCCAGCATCGCTCAAAAGTCCAAACCCCAAAGTCTCTTCTGAGACTCAAGGTAAACTCTTCTTTGTGAGCCCGTGTAAAAACAAAAAGCAAGTTATATAAACCCAATTCAATGTACAGTGGAACAAAGTAAAAATTTATATTCCAAAAGGGAGAAATAGGGCCATAGAAAGAAGGAATGGTACCAAAAACCTATCAAAATCCAGCAGGCAACCATTTGACCCTGGACCTTCACTCCTGGCATCCAGGGCACATGGTAGTGAGATGTGACCCCCGAGGGGAATTGGCAGTCCCACTGCTAACCGTCTGTCTGATAGCAGTAGGCAGTACACTGGCTATTCTAGGCTGTCTCCATGGCTTGTACTTTGCAGCCTTATCTCTCCTTTCACATTCCTAGCATCTCTAAGTCTCAGAGGTTTTCTTCACAACCTTGACTTTATCCTTGCTTCACAAATTCCCCCATTTGGGTATGCTTGCAGGATTCTGACTCTGCTACACATTGCCAAGATTCCCAAGCCTTTCTTTAGAATCTGGAGGGAAGCTTCAATGACTCCTTTTTTCCATCAAAGCCAGGCATTGAATGAGTGCTGAGATCAACTGGCTGTGGAAAATGTAGTTACACTCTAAATTGTAGCTTGGCCCTTTTAGATCACAGCCACTGGGCTCACCACCATCATGGCTGCTGCTAGCCCTGCCTCATCATGCCCACCACTGGCCCCACTGTCATCATACCAACTGCTTCCTTCTTCCTTTCATTTATCTTCCTGTCTTCTATGACTTTATCTATCTGGGCCCCAATTTTGTACATGCCTTGCTGGCCAAACAGCAAATCTTTAAAATCTCTCTGCTTTACTTCCTGCTCATGAAATTCTGTGTACAATTCACTGAATGTGGACATTAGTATCCATAATACACTTTGGATACACTTTTTGAATTATTTTTCTGCCAGCTCACTCAGCCCATCATCTTTCAATTCAGCCTCACACAAAGCTAAAGGACATGGACAAAAATGCCAATAAGTTCTTTGCCAGAATGAAACATATGTAGCCTCTACTCTATTTTCCCATGGATTCCTCTTTGCTCTCCATAACCTGAGCATATTTTCTAACTTCCACCTTTCTAACCATATTCTGGCCCTTCCTATTTCTGCTCACAAAACAGTTCCAAAGACTCACAAAACACGTCAGACTTAAATGTAGCAGTGACTCCACTTCTCTGATACTAGATCTGTCTCAGTCAGTCAACATTCCAAAATGACTGACCACACAACTTAGAGAAAGAAAAATGTATTTGTTCACAGTAATTTGGAGATTTGAGGGTCAAGTCCTTATTAAATTAGCACCTGCAGAGTTCCAGGCCTTGCAGTGGTAAGTGGAGAGAAAGTGTTCAAAGCTCCTCTTTCATATCATGGAGCCTGGAAACAGAAAGCAAGCAGGAGAAGGAGAGGACCTTACATAATTCTCAAGGCCACATTCCCAGGGACCCCTCCTTAGCAATCAAGCCATGCTTTCAACATTTCTATCGTGTTTCCAGGAGGGCAGGTGGAGGGGGGCATTCAAAATCCAAATGATTGTGTCTAGTGGTGACAAACAAGTTCCTCTTCCTCCTCATTTTTAAAATTATCTTTATTCATTTTTAAATTTTTCTTTTCTTTCCTTTTACTTGCGACAG
Source organism: Muscardinus avellanarius (assembly GCF_963383645.1). Lineage (NCBI taxonomy): Eukaryota > Metazoa > Chordata > Mammalia > Rodentia > Gliridae > Muscardinus > Muscardinus avellanarius. The sequence continues at coordinate 81,316,458 of NC_137790.1, forward strand.
TGAGGATTAAGCTTATCAGCTCAACCCATGAGCTACATCCCCAGCCTAGTTTTATTTCTTATTTGGTAATGGCCTCACTAAGTTGCAAAAGACCTTCTTGAGTTACCAAGGCTGACCTGCATTCTTCCTGTCTCAGCCTGCCAAGTACTGAGATTATAAGGTGTGCATTGTTACTTGGCTCGATTTTTATTATCTTAATGATTTAGTTAATTAGAGTCAAGTAGTTTCTTAATATCTATCTCTTTCAAATATTGCAAAAAAAATATCCCTTTTAAGATGGCTTCTGTATCTCTTCTGTCACATTCCCTTAGTGTGGCCCAATTGGTCTCCAGTGCTCTTTTTTTCTGACAAAATAAGATGTCTCAGCATCACTTGAACATTGCCTGACAAGATTCGATTTCTTCAAGAATTTCGGTTATATTTTACATGAAACATGGTATTTAGAAACCATGATCTATCACTAGGTAGGATCATTGCTATGATGGCTTTATTTCTAGATTCTTTCACTGGATAAAATAAGGGTATTTTAAAATATAATGACTTTTAAATTGATATTTCCAATTCCAGCTCAATATTACAGGATTTCTCTTAGCTAATAGAAGCTTATTCCCAAGTCTTTGTAATGCTGCTTGTAACTTACATTGTTCACAGAAAATAGAACCTTCTACCAAATAACACAAACACTTATATTGAGCTATCTTAACTCTCCATGCCAAAATTGGCCATTGTTCAGATATTTTTCAGGAGAGTAGGTAGAGGACAAACAGAAAATGGATTGTAGTATGTTGAGGACAGTCTAAAAAGGATTGTAATATACTGAAGTGTCTCTAACTGGATGACATCTTTTTAGAATGAGTTTCTATAAGGAAAATGAAAAGGGCACAGAGGCTAAAATATAAGCAATAATTATTTAGAAGTTGCTATATTTTTGGAAATTAGCATAGCAAATATTATATAAATACATATGTACAATATAAACACTCCCTTACAACTTTTTACGGTCCTGTATCTATGTATTGCAATCTGACTTTTTTTTCCCTTTAAAAAAATTGCTCTCAGTAAGGTCACTAGAGACCTTCAAATGTTTCTATTTAATAGGCCCTTTTTTGTCTTATCTTATCTGATGCCTTTGCACATTTAACTCAACATCATGCTGTTATGTTTCTTTGACTTTTCTGACACACCTGCCTTGCTAGGCTGCTAACTCTCCCTTTGGCTGCTTCTATAAAAATTTCCTGTATGTACCCTTCATTTCCTGCTATCCCTTTAAAGCTACAGTGTCTCTAAATTCATTTGTCAGCCTTCTAGTCTGAATGTATGCATTCTTCTCACTTGTCAATGCATCTTAACTTATTGCTATTCACTGGACATTGTATAAGACAGCTATAAGACAGCTATTTGCCACCACTTGAAAACAAACCAAAAGCCAGATTCTGGAATTTTAAAACTCTTTTGGTCTGTGAACAAAATTTGCTTTGTAGTGGATTACTAATGGTTATGATAGAGGCAAGCCGGAATACTCACAGCATTTTATAAAAATAAGAATGTTACTATTTGAACTTTAATAGGACATAGTTTTATATTAATTTCAATTAAGATGTAGACACTTCAAATATGGTATAATCATCTCTGCTGGACTTATCTTTTGTGAGCAAAAGATTTTTGGATTCTTATCAAACTTTCTAAATAAAATTAGAACTTGAAAGCTGATTTTTAAGTTCTTTAAGAACGATCACCTTTAAAATGCATTTGGAATAAATGCATAGAAGAGACAGACGTGGCACTTGGAATGAATTTCCACAGATTACATGAATAATGATGATGTGATTCCATATTTTCATGATGAGATAAATTTAATCGACAAATGGGATGCCATGGAAATGACTTTCAAACACACCTCTCATTTATTCAAGGTTATGAGAATGATTTTATTGGAAACATAATTTATTGTTTTGCCTCTGATATTATTTTACTTCTTCTTGGTGATTCACACCAAAAACTTACATAGTTCTATATCATTGTAAAAACCTGGTAGTTTGATAGGAATCTATTCTTTGTCTAATTAAGGGAAATGCAGAATTTACTAAGCAACAAAAATACTGAATCTGATTTTAATAAGCCTTTGGGTAATGATAAAATATTCCAATTGGTCAAAATTGTAAGGCTTATAATTATAAAGAACATTTTAAAATTCACATTTATTAACATTTCTAATATTAATTTAACAGATTTATCAATTCACATAGCATCCAATTTATTCTCTTGCCATATAAGAAGCAAAGAACATTATTAAATCAGTGGAAAGTATTTGCCAGATTGAACAAAACCATTCTTTATTCTCTCAGATGCATTATTTTAATTCAACAAGGACTTTTTTAGCTTGGGAATAGAAAAATAATGTCATATCAAAGTAAGAAAAATAAAAGATGAGATTGAAAAGCCATGCTTTATAACAAAATTTTCAAGAACATTAGATTCCAAAATTGACACTGACAAAATATCCCATAAGAGACTGTTACTTCTGTGATTTTAAATTGTGTGAGAAATTACTCATTTATATACCCTGAGTCAGGACATATTTATGCTTTATATATGAGCTCATTTGCTTAACAGAGTTTGCTAAGTATCTATACCATTGGATTTTAAGATTTACTCTGAGTGTACAGAATTTCTAAGTGTATGTTAATGTCTAAATTGTGGAGCTATTATACCAATGTATGAATCAGCACTGTACAATCAAGAATTAATGCTAGCTGGGCATGGTGGCGCATGCTTGTAATCCCCGTGCTTGGGAGGCTGAGACAGGAGGATCGCGCAGGTTCAAAGCCAGCCTCAGCTACGTAGTGAGAGGCTTTCAGCAACTTAGTGAGACCCTGTTTCCAAATAAAATATAAAATAGGGCTGGGAGTATAGCCCAGAGGTAGAAAGCCTCTGTGTTCCACCCCCAGTACCATAAAAAAAAAAGAATTAAGGCTCTCACATACATAATTTTAAATATTTTAATAGTCACAGTATAAATAAAACAAGGAACTAGTGAAACCTATTTCAATGATATACTATTTAACACAATATATCTAAAATGTCATTTCAATATACAAATGTTATAATTTATATATGATATTTTATATTCTTTTTTCATCCTAAATTTTCTAAATTCACCATTTTACACTTTCAGTGCATCTCAATGTGAGCTGGTTATATTTAGAGTAATTAACAGCTACATGTCACTAGTGGTTAACCTGCTTCATATGGACTTGTGTAAATTGGACTTACGTAGTCTATCAGTATTTTCAGTTAAAATTATTTGCATATTCCCTACATATATCCATTCATTCAGCTTATGTTACATGTCTGTATTTGTTTCTGATATCTATTGTAAAAATATAGCCATGAGTGTAGTAGATTAAAACAATACAGCTTTATTGTATTATGATTCTGAGGATGAGACATCTAAATGGGCCAGCAGGGCTATGTTCCTCTGGGGTTCCTTGCCTTTTCTAGTTTTTAAGTTCTCCATGTTCCTTGGCTTGTGGCAGCATCACTCTGACTGGGGCTCCATTACCATGTTCTCCCTGACTCTGTCCTTCACCACCTCCCTTTTATAAAGATCACTGTGATTGTGTTGGACCCACCTGGATCATCCTATCTCAAGATCCCTAATTTAATTATATTTGCAGAGTCCCTTTTACCAAGCAAAGAAATATCTTGACTGATTTGGGAAATTAAGAAATGGACATATTTAGGAAAGGCACCCTATCTACCACAAAGCCTATTCTATTCAAGAGAATATTAAGTCTATACAACTGTCTAGAAACTGTGTGAAATACACTTATTCATTCTAACCCAAGGACCCAGTGTTGGAGTTCAAATAACGACATGTAAGCCAGGTGTAATGATACATGCCTGTAATCCCAGTACTTGGATGACTGAGACAGGAGAATTGCAGGTTTGAGGACACCTCGGAAGTTTAGTGAGAACCTCGGCAACTTACTGAGCCTGTTTCAAAACAAAAAATAAGACAGCTTGGGGGTATAGCTTAAAGGTAGAATGCCTCTTTGTTCAATCCCCAGTATCTCTCCCCAAAAAGAAAGAAAACAATGATACACAAATTTTTGTTTAAAAAATCATAAGAAATGTTTTCCTCACTTCCAATCCAGGAGGAAATGAGAAACTTCTTTTAGACTCCTCTTCTAGGTATGAATACAGACATTATACAGAAAAAATCAATTATGAACATCAGAGCAGGAATCCAGAGCTATACACCTCACAGCATCCTATAGGATGGTCAACTTCACCTCATAATACATGGAACTTAGGTGTTTCTGCATTTTCTTTTTTTATTTATGGAAAATTGTTACTTAATGCTTATTTCATATTATGTTTACAATTTAAATTAGATATTGATTTAGAAAATATGTTGACTTACAGTCATATTCTATTTTTTAAATTTTTATTGGTGCATTGTAGTCATACATCTTAATGGAGTACAAGACAGTAGAGGCACACATGCACACATCACTCACTTAGCCCTTTCATATCCCCTCCTCATTCCTTTCCCCTTCCCTCCTTCTCATGTTTGGCTTAGTGGTTGACATTGATAGGTTTTTTGAATTGACATATTTTCTATCTGGAGTTTTTCTTCCTTTCTTGATATTTTACAGTTCATATCTAGATTATTCATGGAAAGTTTTCTTTTTCTTCTACATTCCTCAAATCAAAAGGCATCTACAGCCCAGCATGATGGCTCATGCTTGTAATCCCAGTACTTGGGAGGCTGAGACAAGAGGATCACAGGTTGGTGGCCAGCCTCAACTACTTGGTGAAGCCATTCACAACTTAGTGAGACCCTGTTTCAAAATAAAAAATAAAAGATAGGGTTGGGGGTATAGCTCAGAGGTAGAATGCCTCTGGGTTAAATACCCAGGACTTCCCTCCAAAAAAAGTCATCTGTACTCGCTCATTTTTATTTGTGTTACAAGGCTTCATTCTGAAAATGTTATATTCATCCTAGAGAAAAAAATGTATTTTATAGTTCAGAATCTAAAGAAAAAATTAGTCTCTGGGCAAACAACAACAGAAATGAAAAGAAATCAAACTAAACATAAAATAATGTTAATGGGAAAGTTTTCTTTCCTCCTTATAGGTGTATCTGAGAGTCAACATCGCAGCCATTGCTATGTATTTTGTGTTTCAGCTGTTATTTGATAACCAGCGGTTACTCCAAGCCTTCCAGTCTCTCAGGGATAGAAAGTAAGGAGGAGAAAGGGATACTGTTTTAGCTGAGGTAGGATGAAAAGGGAATGCATGCCAGTGTCTATGATTTATTGCGTGTAGAGGAACCCGGAAATATACAAGGAGACTGGCATGTAAGCACATTCTGTATCTCCATTTCAATGAGAGTTTGCAATTTGTGTTGTACATGTTTCACACTGAGTCTTCCCAGGAATTTTCAGTGTTTATTTGAGGTAGATACCTGTACTGATAAATAGATAATATTAAGACTCTTACATATTTTGTGGTTATTGTCTACATCTTGTATTTTGGATATTCATGGGAGTAATCTCAGAGACATATAATATTACAAAACCATCCTTAAAATACACAGAGCATGACACATCTGTTGAACAAATTTGATTTTAAAAGGATATACAAAAAACCAAAATGTAAACTTTCTCTGCATATCTGCATATTTATTTAAATTCAAAGCTCAAGTTATGTGCTCTGACTTTCATTTTACCCACCCCTCACTTCTCTCTCTCTTCTCATCTCTCATCTCTATATCCATTGATACTAAAATCTCCCAAGAGATGAGGTGATCAAGTTACCCAGTGGTTAAATCAGAAGGAAAATGGATCTTACTGGTTCAGACATTGTGGTGCTATTACTCATCAGCGCTACTACCTAATTTACTATACCATGTGGTGTAGAGGTGTCAGAGGTTAGAAGTTGAGGAGAATATATTTAAGATTGTTATCATTTTATCTCCTTTTGTATTTTTATTGGGCCATTGCAATTATTCATCATAGAGAAGAAAGTGATATAAGCATATAAGCACACCTGCCCCTAGCAGGTGTGTTTCCCTCTGGATCCTACCCTGCTCCCCTCCTCCTCACATGTTAGTGAGATTCTTAGTGATGTCTTCACATATGAAATTATTTGAATTGTTTCCTTAATAATTATCATTTCTCCCTTTCATCTCCCTCTTCAATCCCATTCCACTACTCTACTGGTCTCTATCTGAAGTCTCTTGTTTCCTATTTTCTTTCTCTAGTTCCTACAGATTAAAAAAAAAAAAAAATGACTCCTGGCTTTCTGCACCTGGCTGGTCTCAGCATAACATTTTCTAGTTCCATCCATTTTCTTGCAAAGGTCACAATTATGTTCTTATTTATAGTTGAATAAAATTTCTTTTTGTGTATATACCAGATTTTCTTTACAATTCATCTGTTGAGACACCTAGGCTTGTTTGATAATTTTGGCTACTGTGGAATGTCATTTTGCCTATCTTTTCTGTTGGAAAATAGCTTAAGTAATTTTTAAGCGATCTCCTTAAATTTCTCAGTCTCTATTTCTTTACAACTCTTTCTTAATCTTGAAATCCTTGCATGTGTTGCTTGCTCAACATTTTGTGAAGTTTAGCACTTAAAGCAGACTGTCTGGTACAACCATGAACTGCTTATGCAGCACACTAACTCTGTGACCGTGTTGTCAAAGTAGCCTTCTTTTCATAGGACATGGCTTCAGTGCGCTCAAGTTTCTGGGTTTAGGGATTTGCCTCTGAGTCAGCGTTGGTGAACTACTGGCTTCCTATCATGAAAAAGGAAATTCTAGCCCACTTCTTCTGGTGTTTTCCTACCTTGCATAGGGCCTCCCCTGCTTCCCTCATAACCCATCTTTTTCACAATAGTGTGCATACCTAGTTAGCTCATCTAATATTTAAAATTAACAAACTACCATTTTCAGGACTGGCAAAATAGAATACATGTGACCCAGAGGAGTAGAACTTAACTACAAGAGAGCCTCATTTAAAATAAAGAAGTTTTAATTTTAAAGTCTATTTTTAGGTACAAATGACAGCTTGTCCTAATTAGCAAATGGAGCAAATGGATAATTGTATATGTTTTTGTGAGGCAAAACATGAGAGAAAATTGCATTTTCTTCCTAGGATGAAATATATATATATATATAAATGTTTAAAATTTCACTTACAACATATTTTTAGATGTCTTGTTTTTCTTTACATTTGAATTGGAAACCAAGGTGTCTGAGCTTGAGTTTTAGCTCTGCAATTAAATAGCTGAGTGACCTTAGGCTCGTCTTCTATCCTTTGAGCTGTTAGATTCCTAGTCGCTAAAAAAGTATTGGATAAGATGATTTCAAGGATCTCTACAATCTGAAATCATTTTTTGTTGTGGGATAATTGGTTGATCTTTTGTCAAGGGTTCTAGCAAAATAAAATCTTTAAAATATTTTATCAAAGCAATTTTTAAAAAAGCAGTTGTTTTAAAAGCTTAAACCAGTTTAAAACATCAATGTCCATTTTGAATCACCTGTGATTCTATTAAAATGCAGATTCTGATGCAGCAAGTCTAGGGTGGGACCTGAGATTCCACATTTTTAACAAGCTCCCAGGAGATGAGGATGCTGAAAGTATATGCATCAAACTTTGATTAGAAGGGATCTAAATAACTGTGGGTTTCCAACTAATAGATACAAGTCTCACACAGTCACTCTCAAACAGACACAATCACACTGATGCAATCAGTGTTTTATTCTAAGGATCAAGTTTACAAGTTTTCCCTAGCTACCATCAAATGAAATAAAGCATTCAGAATAATTTCAGAAAAACCTCTCAATAATTTTTTGCATTCACAATTAAATAGATTTAATTGTATTACTTTATATATGTTTTAGCAATTTTTTTTAAAAAGTGACTGTTTTGGTCTCCTGTCAGTAGAGTAAAAATCTAGTGGCTGCTTCAACTTGCCTCTTTCCTTTTCCCACATAAGCACCTCAAGACACCACGTTTATTCTTTAGAAAGTCATCAGCAGGACGCAGCTGGGAATGATACTGCAGGAAAAAGCCCAGTCCAGGTGCAATGGGATTTGGTTTCAATTTTCATTAACATTCCTTCTTTTTTAGTCTAATTTATGTCAGGTCCTGGACTGCTGAATCTCTTACTAATTTGGACAGATGGTCTCTGCCTCAAAGCCAAAGGGCAGGGAGGTGTTTCATTCCCTGCCCCGCCCCTGCCCCGCCCCTGCCCCATACACAGGCCTCACTCAGAAATTATCAAAGTCAAAATGCAACAGCAACACGTTATTGAGTGAATTAATTAATGCATTGCTTCTGGGAGGAGTTTTTACATTTTCAATTTGGTCATTACACCCTATTCTCAAAGATGAAAGCTTTTCTGTACACTAACAAGTAATATTATCAAATCTTTATTGTGATTACCCTAGCAATTCTAACTATACAAGTATTCCTACACTCAGATGCTTGTCAGTAGGACTCTAGGTCCCAGAAAATGCAAGTTATTAAGTTCAAATGTTAGACCCTTTCTCACAAGGAACTGAGAGCTTATGTCAATTCAGGTTCTAGAATTATTTTATTATTGTTACTATTCTAATGGTGGAACAGACCCCAGAGGCTGGGATGGACTCTTGTTTATTTAACAAGGGGATTGTTAGATAAATGAATCATCTAAGGAACTTGGTAGAAATAAAGTTCTCACTTGGCATTTTCTTCCTAGCCAAGGCCCTCACCCCTGGCAGTTTGAGTCATTGTGTTTAAGTTGGTTTTCAAAAATTCAAATTTTGACACATATCCTATGTAATTCTAAAGCAAGTGTGCATGGACCATATTTCAATAAACATTTCATAAATCTAAAATCTCTGCTTTTGAACCATTTAATGTGAATTCAACATCTTGAAATGTAATTCTAATGCAAATGTGCATGGATCATACATACTTCAATAAACATTTTAGGAAACTAAACTACCTCCGCTTTTGAGCTATTTAATGTAAATTTAACATCTTGAAATGAATCTGTTTAAAGTAGCAAAGACTCTTTGTTATATAGACTATTGCTATTCATAGTCAAACCCAAATGTAAATAAACAACATAAGTCTATGCTTAGGTTGGTGCTGGATACATACCTCTACATTGTGTATTGACTTAATTTATTGATGTTAAGAATTTTGTTTTGAAATTGAAGTTGTCATCTGAATTCAAGATGGATTTTTATTCACTTTCTTTCAGATACTTAAACCAAACTCCAGACATTGTCTAGAAATGCACACACACACACACACACACACACATACACACACACACAAACACACATACAGAAAATATATTCAGAATACAAATGTACAGGAATATATATGATATATCTTTAGCTGAGTGTTATAGTACACATCTATAATCCTAGGACTTGAGAGACTGAGATAGGAGGATCACAAGTTCAAGGACAGCCTCAACAAGAAGTCAGACTCTCATCAACCTAACCAGACCATTTCAAAATAAAAATAAAATAGGGCTGGGTGTATAACTCAGAGGTAGAATGCCCCTGGGTTTGTGGGGAGCCATTAAGGTTTTCCCCTAAAAGAATATTTCTGACTCAGCTGACCTTTGCCCAGAGTCAACCAGGTTTGAGGTCATAGAAGGTTCAAAGTAAAAGGTGATGTTCAGATCAGATGGTGATGGCACGAGTATACGGATTGACCCACCTGTAATGTATGTGCTTTGGTTTGGTCTTTTATTGTATTCCAGTGGTGATAGCACGAGGATATTGATTGACCTGCAATTGTATAAATACCTCAAGAGAAATAAACCCGTTGTTGGTCAGTAGGAAATATTGATCCAGGAGCAGGGGTCAGCCAGTAGAGATATCGACTCAGGAGTAGGCTGGTGCCCCCCCCCCACGTTAGAATTAAAATTTCTCAGAATCAAATTCTTAAGAGTTAAATTCTTTCATCCTTACTCCTCTCTTTGGAACCAGTACTTTTGCTGGCTAGTTACGGCATGGGTTCAATCCTCAGTGCCACATACACTCAAAAATTATATATTTTCATTTAGATTAAAACTAAAATTATTTAGTAAAAATAATTGAGTAACTTACACAAATCAGAATTTTTAAGACTTCATGAGAATTTATGGACAATGAAGGTAGGCCAGGTACTTCTATTTCAGTTCACAAATTATGAAACTCAAATTGAAAAACAAGACACAAAAACATTTTGTTTTGGTGAAAATTGGGAAACCACTAATCTTGTTTTACTCTTTCCTTTTAGACACTAGAGAAACAAAATCTTCTGATAAGTGACTTGCTTGTTGATGATAGATCTGGGCCCAGATATAGCAAATACATCATTTAACTGTATTTATTTTAATATGTATTTCTTAAATGTATGTAAAATTTTCTAAATGTTCCTAAACGTGTTTGGAAAGGATTGTGTTATAAAGGATGGGTGTTCTAAACACCAAATATATGCAGTAATTCTTCTGGTTGGAAAGGAGAATGGCATAGTTGTGTGGAATGATGAGGCTGTGATGGCTTTGATTGTGTTAGTAATGTTTTATTTCTTAGCCTGGGTATTGAGGTTCTTATGCACTGTTTTGTTTGCTTGCTTTATTTTTATTTTTTACTTTTGTAGTACTGGGGACTGAACCCAGGGACAATCTAACTCTGAACTACACCCCCACCCCTATTTTTATTTTTTATTTTTGATACAGGGTCTAATTAAGTTGCAGAGGGATTCATTAAATACCTGAGGCTGGCCATGAATCTGCTATTCTACTCGCTCAGCTTCCCAAGTACTGGGATTACAAACATGTGCCACCACACCAGGCTCTTCACCATTGCCAGACTATGGAACCAGCCAGGATGTCCATCAACAGATGGATTACAAAACTGTGGGATATGTACGCAATGAATTTTACTTAGCCATAAAGGAAAATACAATTACATCATTTACAGGGAAATGGATGGAACTGGAGGACATTATGCTAAGTAAGATTAGTCAGTCACAAAAAATAAGAAATCGGATTATTTCCCTAATATGTAAAAGCTAGGGATAAATAGGTAATAGGAGAAATTCTAGATGAAGAAGAAGATTCTATAGATGAGCAAATAAGGTGACCTATCTAAGGGGGATGGGAAGGGAGAAGAGGGAAATTCTCTAAAGCACATGATGTACATTTACAAACATATCAAAGTCAATCACTAAGCCAAACATGAGACGGAGGGATCGGGAAGAAATGGTGCGGGAACTGGGTAAGGGCTAACTGGGGGATGTGTGCATGTATGTCTCCACCATCTTGTATCCAATTAAGATGTATGATTACAATGCACTAATAAAAAATGTTTGAAAAGTACCGTTAACAGTTGCTAAATAGATTATTAAAAATGCATGGTGCTCCGTTAATCTAAAATCAGTGAAGATTTTAATCTGTACAGATCGTGGGGCAAGATTTACTGTGATTACTCTTAGACCTGTCTCCTCTCCTCCTTTCCCCAGTATGCACTGATTTACAGATCACAAATGAAAGATAACTGAATTTTATATGTATATACCGTATTTCTCCAATTATAAAAATATATGCAATACCATTTTATTTAATCTTTTTTCTTAATTCATCACATTGTCATTGAGTATTTGTAAATAGTATGAGTATTAACTTCATCAGCTAAACCTAAATTTAACAGTGCTACTTTACAAAAACATGAGATGGTAAACAATTTTTATTTCTAAAGAAAAGATAACTGGGAAATATATAATTTAAACCACAATGGGGAATATCATGTACAATTTTTTTTTTCTTTTCTTTGGTGGTACTGGGGTTCCTGGAAACCCTTCTACCTCCGGGGTATACTCCCAGACCTATTTTTTAAATTTTTAATTTGGAAACAGGGTCTCCTAAGCCAGCCAGGCTGGCTACAAACCTGTGCCATTCTCCTGTCTCTGCATCCCAAGTGCGGGGATTACAAGCATGTGTCACCACGCCTGGCTCATGTGTAAAATTTTTATCTGAAGTTGTTGCTATGGTGTTTTTAAGAAAAAGAGTCAAAAATAGGAAAAGGGCAGTAATTCCTTTATTAAATCTTAATTATAAGTGACAAAGTATAAATTATTTTTTCATACCTTCTTTAAAGAAAACGCATTATCCAACACAGTTAAATACAGTGGTACTCAATTAATGTACTTCAATTGGAGGAGAAAATATTTTATCATCCCAAATGAAGTTCTCAGTATTCTTGGACATGAGATATAATGCTACCTATTGAAATTTGTGCCCAAATTATTTTTGGCTATATTAGGGATTTTAAGTAAATATTTTAATTGAAATGATTTATTTAGTTATTATGATTAGAACTTAAGTAAAATTTATTTAACTATTTGTAGACTTTTACATCTTAAAGAAAACATCAAAGATTATTAAGTAAAACCCTTACTCTGCTTCTCTCATATCCATCCGTTCCTGCTTGGACCATCTGGGAATGAGAAAGCCTTTCATCTTCTGAGAAGTTTATCTTATAACTGTATAGTACTCATAATAACTTAAATATTCTTCATCCTATTGATCTGAAATACTCCTCTCATGATAAGTTCCTGGAAGTATAACCCTGTCAACATAAAAACAACAATATCAACTGATCCCCCTTCTGAAGACTTTCCTTTTAGAGAATAAACAAAATATTATTAGCTCATTTGGATATTCAGATACAATTAAATTGGGGCTGAAAATCTTGGCATGGTGGCACACGCTTGTAATCCTCATACTTGGGAGGCTGAGATAGGAGGATCACAGGTTCGTGATCAGCCTAAGGTACTTAATGAGGCTCTCCGTAACTTAGTGAGACCCTGTTTCCAAATAAGAAATAATAAAACCTAAAACCGGGCTGGGGATGTAGCTCAGAGAGAGAATGTCTGGGTTCAATCCCCAGTGCCACACACACACACACACACACACACACACACACACACACAAAAATTGGGTTGAAATCATCTGCCCCCCTTTGAAAAAGGCTACAGTACTTATGCTTTTAATGCAACATTTATAACTTTAAAATTACATTTTTCCCAGATAGATGAATTTTAAAAGGATTTTGCATTATTTTTATACAAACAATTAAAAGTAAATAAAGGAATCAATCTAGGATGCAAGACTATAAAGCCTACCTGCTGCTTCATGCTTTTCTGGCCTCTATGTAGAAAGAACTTTTCAGATCTTCTCACCCACCCTTCATTCCTACAGTCAGATAATATGTGAGCCCTTGGTACCGTACTCAACCCTAAGCCACCTGTGGGGAGTACATGGCTGGCCATCAACCAACCACAACAAAAGTCACTACAATTGCTTCCAATTTATGACTTTTCATAAACTCCTATTTGATTATTTTCTATGATATAAAAATGTACCACACATAGTTTTAGGGTTTTTTTTTTGAGGTATTCTAAATAGCATCAAGAGTTCCTGCATACTTTCCAGCCAGCTTCTCCCAATAGTAATTTATTACAATAGTATAATATCATAAGCAGAAAAGTAATATAGACACAAGACATTCATATTACTTGGATATCACCATTTTCCACACACTCATTTGTGTATTTATATGTACATCACAGTAAGAATACAGAATGGTTTCCTCAAAAGGCTCCCTTGTACAGCTATTTTATAGCTACAGCCAATTCCCTTCTTCCTACTTTCCTAACCCCTAGCTACTGCTATTTTTTCTGTTTCTGTAATTTTGCCACTTAATGAATACTATATGAATGAAACCATACAATAGGTTATCTTTTAAATTGTTTACTTTTCATCTGGGTGTGGTGGTACATAATTGTCAGCATTTGGGAGGCTGAAACCGGAAGATCTCAGTTCAAGGACAGCCTTAGCTACTTAGTGAGGCCCTTTACAACTCAGTGATACCCTGTTTCAAAATAAAGGATAAAAATAGGGCTGTGTGTGTGTGTGTGTGTGTGTGTGTGTGTGTGTGTGACTTGGTGGTAGAATTCCCCTGGGTTCCATTCCCAGTACCGCAAAAAAGGAAAAAAATTGTTTATTTTCATTCAACATAAAAATCTATCTAGGTTTTTATTTGTATTCAATAGTCCATTCTTTTAAAATTGTTGAATAGTGTTTAAACATTGTTTAGCCATTTGTCCATTCAAGGACACCTTGGTCATTTAGTTTCTAGCCATTATGAAACAAGTTGTTATGCGCACTGTTGTACAGATTTTTGTGTGAACATAAAATTTTATTTCTTCTAGATACACGATCTAGATTGTAGTGGCTGATCATATGAAATGCACTAGTTTAGATTTCTAAGAAACTACCAGATTGCTTTCCTGCAATATATATGTGAGGTGCAGGCAGCACTGTCTCCCTTTCCAAAAATTCCAATCCAAGACCGCTTAGAGCCAGGCGTGGTGGCGCACGCTTGTAATCCCAGTATTTGGGAGACGGAGACAGGATGATCATGGTTCATGGACAGCTTCGGCTACATAGTGAGGCCCTCTGCAACTCAGTGAGACCCTGTTTCAAAATAAGGTGTAAAAAAATAGGGATGGGGGTGTATAGCTCGAAGGTAGAATGGGTTCCATCCAAAGTACCACACACACACAAAAAAACCAGATTGCTTAATATTTACTTTTTGTTATTATTTCCCTTATATTTAGACCATCTCACAGCTGGAATTGCACTGCACTTATAGGATTTTTCTTCCATTGTCTCCTTGTAGAAGATAATATGTTCTATTGCCTGGACACTTTTAACCTCTGCCTTCAAAATCAAGGCTTTCATTCTGTCAGCTGCTGTTAATAATGCCTGTTAACAGCTTGCTAGTGCAAGCCTATTAAAGATTTGCTCTGAACTGAAGCATGCTGCCTCTCTTAAGATCATACACTATACCCTGCTGTAGTCCATGTCAAAAAATGGTTGATGTAGCCTGTCGTTGTGGCACACGCTTGTAATCCCCACACTTGGGAGGCGGAGACAGGAGGATCACGCTGGTTCGAAGCCAGACTCAGTTGGCTTAAGAGACACTGTTTCTAAATAAAAATATAAAATAGGTCTGGAAGTGTAGCCCGGAGGTAGGGTTTCCAGGAACCCCAGTACCACCAAAAAAAAAAAAAAAGGTTGATAAAGGGCATGAAAAATTGGATCTCATCTGGACCCAGGTGGCACATGCCTATAATTCCACTAATTGAAAGGCTGAGACCAGAAGATTACAGGTTCAGGGCCAACCTCAGCAACTAGAGAGGCCCTCAGTAACTTATTGAGACTTTATCTCAAAAACAAACCAAAACAAAACAGACTGGAGCTTTAGCATTAGAGGTAAAATGTCCCAAGGTTCAATCCTCAATATCCCCCCCCAAACAAAAGAAAAGAAAAGAGAAGAAATCTCTAGCCGGGAACATCTCCAAAGCCCCAGTTGGCTCAGTTTTAGAGCTCCTGAGGGTTGGCTGAGGTCTTGGTTATAAGAGTGGCACAGTTCACCTCTTCCCTCTGCCCAAGCCTGCCTCCCTTCACTTCTGGAAGTTAGTCTTTAGTGCATGCCCCCAAGACCTCATGCATGTAAAACTGTCTCCTTCTCTAAAGAAGCCCACTCAAGACAATTGATACGAGGGACAGTACAAGGGGACAAACACTAAGGCAGGGTTTGGGCGTGGCATCATTTTCTGATAACCTTGACCCAGCTACAGCAGTGCATCAGTCCATTTTACTAATGAAGAACTGGGAAAGTCTACCAGTTGTGAGAACGCTCTCCTGGTTAACGCATTGGCTATCGAGACGTTTAGAGGAAATAATCAGTTAAAGAAGGGTGGCTGTTGCTGAGTGTTCTTGATGAATTTGAGAAAGACCATGGAAGGCTACCTATGATTGATCATTAAATTGAAGTTAAAAATCAGTGAGCATCCTTGCCAGTTAATTACTTATTGCTTTGAAATAGATAAGAAAGATTTGGCAAGTGTATTAGAGGGTTGGTACAACGTATAGCTGCAATGATGAAACATGAACCCTATAAAGATTCGGATTTCTGCTACATTGGAGAAGTTACTAAGTGTTCAGAGGTTATTAGCACACTGTCTCTGCAAATCGTCAGAGGGTAATTTTTTTGGTTTTGTAGATTAAATGCAATCTATCACAACTCTTCAATTTTGCCATTCAAGAACAATTATAGCCACAGACAATCTATAAATAAGTGGGTATAGGTCGTGTAAAAATAAAATGCTATCATAAAATCAGACAGTAGTCTGGATTTCCTCTGAGGCTATGGTTTGCCCATCACCTTAAGAATATAATTGGACACCCTTCCCCTGCTCCTCTCTGCTACACCCAGACTAAAGGACAAACATGCATTTTGCGACTCCCACTACTAAGAAGCCGGGACCATCTTTTTTTAATGTTTTTTTAAATTTATTTTTATTTTTTTCCTTTTTTTTAAAATTGGTGCACTGTATTCATACATCATATTGGGATACAAACTTTTGTAGACATACATGCACACCTCACCCAGTCAACCCCCACCCGATCCCCACCCCATTCCCTCCCCATCCCTCCTTCCCATGCTTGGCTTAGTGGTTGACATCTAGTATTATAGCAATTTATCCAAAATTAAAAATGATATTCTCACATAACAGTTTCATTTGTCTGATACCAAGCTTTTGATGACTTAAAGATAACATTTCAATATTTCTTTTTACTTTCTTTCTTACCAGAGAATATTTTTTTTTCTATTTTTTTAGGTGAAACTATCATATATATATTTAATTTAATTTAATTTTTTATTGGTGCAATGTATTCATACATCATAATGGTATAAAGAAAATACTTTTGTAGACATACATGCACACATTGCCCAGTTAGCCCCTACCCGATCCCCACCCCGTTCCCTCCCAATCCCTCCCTCCCATGCTTGGCTTAGTGGTTGACATCTAGTTTTATAACAATTTATCCAATATTAACGATGATAATCTCATAAAACAGTTTCATTTGTCTGATACCAAGCTTTTGATGACTAAAAGATAACAGTTCAATATTTCTTTTAGCTTTCTTTCTTACCAGAGAATATTTTTTTCTTTTCTTTTTTTTAGGTGAAGCTATCATACATTTATTTATTTATTTTTCAGAAAAAAATTATCCTGATATGGAATATGGACTCTAGATACCCAAAACAATCTCGAAGAAGAACAAAGCTAGAAGATGTATATTTTCTGATTTCAAACCACATAAAGCTACAATAATTGAGACAGTGTAGTACTGTTGTAAAGGCAGATATATATAAACCATTGGAGTTAAATAAAAGCCTAGAGATAAATTCTTCCGTATATTGTCAAGTTATTTTTGACAAGGTTTCCACGAACATTTGGTGGAGGAAATACTAATCTTTTAACTAAATATTGTTGAAAAATAATAATTACATGAAAAAGAATAAAATTGGACCCTTACCTAATACATATACAAATATTAACTCAAAACAGATAAAAGACCTAAATATAAATCTTAATACTATAAACTTTTAGAAGAAAACCTGGGTCATAAAACCTCACAACATTGAAATTGGCAGTGATTTCTTGGATATGAGGTTCAATGGCACAGGCAACAAAAGGGTAAATAAACTCCCTAAAAAATAAAAAAAATATTGTATATCCTTTTTTTTTTTTTTTTTTTTTGGCAGGTCTGGGGATGGAACCCAGGGGCATTTGACCTCCGAGTTACAAACCCTGCCCTATTTTTTTTTATTCTTTATTTTAAAACCGGGTCTCACTGAGTTGCAGAGGGCCTCACCAAGTAGCTGAGGCTGTCCACGAACCGCGATCCTACAGGTCTCAGCCTCCCGAATGCTGGGATTACAAGCGTGCACCACCACGCCCGGCAAAAATATTGTATATCCAAAGACAATGTAAACAGAGTTAAAAGTTACTGATAGAATGGGATAAAATATTTCCAAATGCTATATCTGAAGGTATATTAATATTCCTACTAGAAATCCTGAAAATTAGCAACAATAGAAGCAAACAATACAATTTAGAGCTAGGTAAAAGACTAACATAAATAATGAATCTCCACAGATAACCAATCTTAGTTGTCTGTTGGATGGAAAATCTTGTTTCTCTGGTTCTGGTGTGTGTTCCCTAATTCTTCTTTGTAGTTAATCTCTTTGAGTATTTTCTCTAGTGCTGGTTTTGAAGACATAAATTCCTTCAGTTTCTGTTTGTCGTGGAAGCTTCTTATTTCTCCATCTAATTTGATAGAAAGTTTTGCTGGGTAGTAAATTTTTGGCTGGAAGTTGTTTTCTTTCAGAGTTTGGAATATGTTACTCCAAGCCCTTCTGGCTCTCATGACTTGGTTTGGGAAGTCTGGAGTGATTCTAATTGGTTTGCCTCTGAATGTCACTTGGCCCTTTGTTTTTGTTGCCTTTAAGATTCTCTGCTTGGCTTCCACAGTGGTCATTTTGACAATTATGTGGCGTGGGGATCCTCTTTTCCGATCCTGTCTAAAGGGAGTTCTATAACTTTCCTGGACCTGTGTATCAACCTATGTTTGGAAAATTTTCTATTATTTCCTTAAAAATATTGTTAATCCCTTTGGTTTCACCTTCTTTTCTCTCCTCTATTCCAAATATTCTTAGGTTAGCTCTCTTAAAATGGGCCCATATTTCTTCAATGTCAGATTCCTGCTGTCGGATTTTTTTTTCTAAATTAGAAACTATGCGTTCATTTTTAGAATGATCATCTTCTAGGAGCGAGATTCTATTCTCCATGTGGTCTAATTGGTTGTTTGTGCTTTGAATTGAGGCCTTTACTTCATTAATTGCATCCTTTATCTCTCTTTGGCTCTCTCTGAATTCTTTTTGAAACACCTCTATTATTTCTACAGTTATTTTCCTGATTTGATCTTCTAGAAATCTCTGATTTTCTGTTTTATCGGGTTCTGATGTTGTGGGTTTGTGGGCATTCATTGCTCCATTGTTATTCCTCTTTCCCATGATTTTGGAAGTTTGTGCCTGCTCTGGGTTCTTCCCTGGGTCACTATGACTTCACTTAAGGTGCTGTGGATCTCGAGTCTATGGTATCTCAGTTTCCACTACTCCTTTACTGGGTTGTATCGCAGAGTCTCAGACCCTGGGAGTCAATCGAGGCTGCTTTAGACCATGGGGGGTCCCAGATTGGGCTTTCTCCTATGGTGTAATATCTCTGCCACCACCACTTCCCCACTGGGTCAAGTCCCTGGGAGTACGGTACTGGGATTTCTCCTCTAAGGGCCCCAATTTGACTCACTGTTGAGTGCGCAGACGGAGCTGTCGTGGACTCAGTGAATTCGCTGCTGCTGCCACCGGTAGCAATATGGCGCCGCTGCCGCGCCCTCGGCTGTGATGCTGGCGTATTTCTTTTCTGTTTTTGAACTCCAATCAGAGTCCCTGCAGGGTGTGCTGAGCCCAGCCCCTGGGAGCTTTAGATGCTCCGTGCACTGAGAAATATGCAAAATCCCACCCGGCTGTTCCCCAGTGGCTCGCCTCAGCTCACTGTCCACCGCTCCTCTCTGGAGCTTGGTGGGCTGTAAGTGAGTTGGTCTGGTGCCGTCCGGTGAACTTGCTGCTACCACCAGCAGTAAGGCGCTGTTGCCACGTTCTCGGGCGTGAGGCCAGTGTATCTCCTCTCTGGTTTCTGATCCCCGTTATGAGTTCCCTTCCTCTCTGGAGCCTGGTGCTGCAAGGCAAAATGGCGCCCGCCACTTCACGCCACGGCTCCGGCTGCAGCACTGCGGTCTGGTTTCTGGTGTCTTGTTTTCCAGCCCTCTTTTTCTCTGTCCCTGAAAATTACATTTTTTGTTTCTCTGCTGATGGTATTTTCTGGCTATGAAAGGCGCTGATTTTGTGGTAATAGAGATTGGTTGTTAGCGGGGCTCGTAAGCCCCGTTTTGCTCTGTTGCCATCTTCCCGGAAGTCCCCGAAACTATCATATATTTATATATTTATTTTTCAGAAAAAAAATCTATCCTAATATGGAATATGGACTCTAGATACCCAAAATGATCTTGAAAAAGAACAAAGCTAGAAGATATATATTTTCTGATTTCAAACCATATAAAGCTACAATAATTGAAACAGTGTAGTACTATTCTAAAGGCAGATATATAAACCATTGGAGTTAAATAAAAGCCTAGAGCTAAATTCTTCCCTATATTGTCAACTTTTATAGGCCTCTTTGGATTCTGTGAATAGCATATTCCGTACTTGGGACTAATGCTCTTATTTGTATATCTGGTAACACAGAAGTTGCAGAGTTTTCCAAAGTACTAAATGCTTTGCAAGAAGTACAGATAGTGGAACACTATACAGTGTTGAAGATGTCAAAGGATCTTTAGAGAAAATGTCAATAAGATATCAAAACTATCAAAGCTAGTTAGTGGTGGAATTGAGGTTTGCATATAGGTTTTCTTGGATTTTGAGAATAGATGCTTTGTCTCTCTTATGTTTCTTAAAGCAACTGAAAAATTTTTCCTTAGCAAAGGAATCAAATAAATAGATATTAAGGTATATCAGTAGTTACATGGCTCAACTAAATGGGAGATATTTGTTGAGAACTGAATATAGTTTGGGCCTCATACACTCTGGCAATGAATAAATCTGTTGAATGCATTTAAGTGTGAGTTTTATGCCTACTAAATTTTGAAACAAACAGCTTCAGGCTTCAAAAGATTTTATTTTATAGGCAAAAGGACCATCAGGAGTCATGATTAACATCAAATTTGCAATTGTAGTAAAGCTCTTCTTCTTTTACATAGTTACAGAGAAGTCTAACAATACACTGCTTGCCAGAAAGGACAACTGATGCTTTCTTTTTATTCTTCCTGATTAATGGAGGATCATACCATGTTTTTAGTTGGGTTTGCAAAAGAAAAATCATAAGGCTTTGATACCAAGTCATCAAATTTGGGAGAAAATCATCATTCACATCTGAAGAGTGCTAAATATTCATTGATGAAATGCAGGGTTGGGTTGCCAAGTGTCTTATCAAGTTATCTCTCTTGGGCACAAGCCTGGAGTGTGGAGAGACATAAGATCTAGTTGTGGAGCAAATTAGTATTGCTGTTTCTGCTGGGACAACAGGATACTGTTAGCAGTTGTTGGGGTGGAAATCATATCCCAGGGAAGTCCTGGGGCCTGGCGAATGAATATGAGAAAGGGAAATCAGTAGAGTGAAATTGCAAATAGGAGATAAATAGCTCTTTCTAAGCCAGATGAGCCCATGAGCAGCAGACAACAGTCTGGTTTACACCCAGGATTTATGTAACACACAGTTTTAAACTTTGGCCTTGGTTTCCTGAGTGGAAAGTGATGCGCCAGTTAACATCTACTGAGAACTTATTGTGTGCCAGGCACTGAGCTAAATGCTCTACTTGGGTTGTTTCATTAACTTCTCATGAGAATTTGAAATACCAATTATTTTATTATTTCTGTTTTATATGTGAGAAAGCTAAGGTTTAGAGAAGATAAAACATTTGAACTCCTAAGTTTGTTTTATCCCAGAGCTCATAAACAAAACTAGCATGATTTATTTCCTGTTAAGGAAATATAAAGGCAGTAGTTTCTCTTTTTAGGTCAGTTAGTGGGCTTGGTTTATTCCACCTATCCCTTTGCTACTAGCATGGAAGTCATTTATAGGTCCTCAGTATATGAAAACATATTCCAGATTCCCTTAAACATCCTGGTTTTAACTGCTGTTCTCTGTGGCTCTAATAAAATTTGACAATGCTCCGAATATTTGGACTACAATTTTTGCTGTCTGGATTTTTTTTCTTTTTTGCTGTTGGAAATGGTGCAAAACTGAGAAAACTGCTCATATATTTTCAGCTGGGATGCATTTTTATAAAGATGCTGAAAACCTTACAGGAGTGACTGATTTGTTCTGATTTCTAGTTGTAGTTTTAATGCCATTGTGGCCCAATGTGGTCTCTAGTTTTGCATCCCACAGTTTCCACTCAGAGTGATATTCAGTCAGTTCTGAATTTTTCATGTTTTAAATTTTAGACTTTTAAATTGGGATGAAATACTCAGCATTTTCAATGAAAAAAAAATGGGAAGTATAGAAACCTCAGATGTCATGTATAAGGGCCTGTGTGTGTGTGTGTGTGTGTGTGTATGCATGTGCATGGTCTGTGCAAATGTTTCTGGTAATGGTGAGAAATTTTTGTAGCTATACATACAGTTTACAGCACACTTTAAATAAAGAAGCAGGCATTTTAAATTTCAGGCATGTATACAGAAAAGTATTTTCAGTAGGTAGCTTGGGACTAAAATATGGGCCAGGACTTCAGGACCACTACACCAGTAATATACAGAACAGGAGAGTCTTTTCAATAAAAAAACTGGGTATCAGAATACTGTAAATATTCATTCAAGCCATATTTTTTAATATTGTGCTAGGTAGGACACACATACACACACACACACACACACATACACACACACATACTTCTCTATTATGGCAAGGTAAAATGGATAAAAGGTGATAACCTCATATCTCCACATTAATATTGCTGATCCTTCATTTTTCAGAAATACTGTTCAAATTAAATTGATTAATAATGCTGTTCAGTTCAACTATATCCTTGTAGGTAGGCCTGATGTATCCATCAATTACCAGTAGAGGTATGTTGAAATCTCTAACTGTACTAGTAGATCTGTTAAATTTGCTTGCAGTTTAATAGTTTTTGTCTTGTATGTTGATGCCTTATCATTAGCTGTGTGTGTGTGTGTGTGTGTGTGTGTGTGTGTTTGTGCACGCACACACACACGTGCACAAGTGTATTAAAGCTTATGTCTTCTTGGACTTTTGACACCTTTCTATTTATGCAATGCCCTACTTTATCCTTGACAATTTTTCTTGCTTTGTCAGTTGTCAGTTTTGTCTGAAATTTACATAGCAATTCTAACTTTCTTTTTATTAGTGTTAACAGGAGATATATAGATGCATACATATGTATATATATGAAGAGAGATTCCTTTGGTTTTTTTTTTTTTTTTTTTGGTGGTACTGGGGTTCCTGGAAGCCCTTCTACCTCCAGGCTACACTCCCAGAAACCTATTTTTAATATTTTTATTTGGAAACAGGGTCTCTTAAGCCAGAGCAGCTGGCTTTGAACCTGTGAGATCCTCCTGTCTCCGCCTCCCAAGTGCGGGGATTACAAGTGTGCGCCACTGTACCCGGTGAGATTCCTTTGTTTTTTAACCTGTGTTTTTATGTTTAAGGTATATTCTTGTAGGCAGTCTATAGTGTGTCTGTTTTCCATCTACTCTGACAATGTTTGTATTTTTATTGCCATTTAAAGTCATTATTGATATAGTTAGATTAACAGCATACAACTCCTTTCTGTTTCTTGTACTTATTCTTTTTTATTTTTCTCACTTTCTGCCTGTTTGGGCTTTAATTGAGCATTTTATACATTTCTTCTTTCTAGCTGGGGATGATGATACACACCTGTAATCCCAGCTACTTGGGAGGCTGATGCAGGAGATTCACAAGTTGAAGCCAGTCTGAGTAACTTAAAGACACTGTCAAAATAAAAAGCTCTGGAGTGTAGCTCAGTGGGAGAGTACTTGTCTAGCATGTGAAGGCCCTGGTTTCAATCCCTAGTACCGGAGGTGGATGGAGCTTTCTTCTTACATAAAGCTGGTACTGTTTAATTTTTTTGGGCTGTAATCCACTATTACTGTACTGGAGTTCCACTGATGAACTGTCAAAGTACAGATAGTCCCTTACTTATAATGGTTTAACTTACAATATTTTTTTCTGTATGATGGTTAAAGTAATACACAGTAACTGTACTTCAAATGTTGATCATTTCCTGTACTAGCAGCATGTAGTTCTATATTTTCCCATTATGCTGAGCAGCAAGGGCGAACCATAGCTGCCTGACAGCCATGAGATAATGATGGGAAACACCTGCATCTATTGTGCGCTTAGTTGTTAAGCTATGGTGTTTGGTAGCATAGGTTCGTTAAGAGCCATTCTAACCTACAATATTTTCAATTTATGGTGAGTTTATTGAGATGTAAATCCATTATACACTGAGGGCCGAAGAGGAGAACTATTTTATAATCTCTTGATTCAACCTTTGTCTTTTAGCTGGTCTGTATATCTGAGCTTAACTTCACCGGTGTGTATTAGCTTTTCTTTTCTCCCCTTAGATGAAAAAGGAAGGCAAAAGGGGCCTGTAGTTGTGTGATGTGTGTGTGTGTGGGGGGGGGTACTGGGGTTCCTGGAAACATTTCTACTTCTGGGCTACACTCCCAGACCAATTTTATACTTTTTTTTTTTTTTTTTTGAAACAGGGTCTCTTAAGCCAGCATGGCTGGCTTCGAACCTGCACAATCCTCCTGTTTATACTTCCCAAGCACAGGGATTACAAGCCTGTGCCACCACTCCCAGCTAGTTGTGTGATTTTGTAACCCAATATAGATGAGGCTCTGGGAAAGTCTTTTCCACTCGATAGTAGACCTCTTATCTGCTATGGAGAATCCTCTTTGTATACTGCAAAATGCCTCTTTCCTTTGCAGACCAGCCAGGAGAATTTTCTAGGCTCATTTTGAGAATCTTGTGAGATTTTTAGAGGTAAAACTCACGAAATTGTAGAGTACACTAATCTCCTCAAGTTTTTTACTCTCAAGTTTATCTATATTGAACTTTCAAATAATTCATCAAAAGAAATGCTTTGTGTCACAACCAGTTTATGACTCCATGACTTTGAGGTAAGCAGATATTGGTTTAATCTTTCTGAGACAAAATGTGTTGTGTCCCAACTGTTAGGATATGTCCTTTGTCCTCAGTTCTCTGCTTTGTCTGAGAAAATACACTGATTTTTAGTTTGTAAAAACTTATCATAGGAGTGGGAGAGACCACTTTCAAAATCTCTGTCAGACCTGAAACTGGAAATCAGGACTTTTTCTCATTTGCTGAAACCACACTCTCTCACTTTACATCCCAGCTGTGCTGGCAGCTACGATATATGGCAAAATGTGCATCCAACTCAGTTAGGAGATCTTACTTTAAAGCATAGGACTGTTCTCTAATAGTATAATTGGTTGATAAGTCATAACCTCTTTCTAAGATTCAGATTGTTTTAATCTTTAAATCCACCCATCTTTACCTCTATTGGCTCTTGCTATAAATAAATTTTGAATGACTAACTCACCTTGTTTAAAGAAATAACTTTAAAAGGCATATAATAATATTATCAAGTATTTGTTGAAGTTTTGTGGTAAGTTTACATTCTATAAATTTAAAGATGTTATTATCAGGTATTCATGCATAAAAGAATACCAAAATTTGAAGTCCTAAACATCCACGAAGAAAATCATGTTGTGAACAATATTTTCAAATTGCTGCTCATGGGAGACATTTACCTTCATAACTTCCAGTTTTTAGATATTGTGTTCTTAGATATTGTAAAAATAGTAATATATATGTATAACTTTTAATATTTTCAGGATAAATACATACAGGAAAATATGTTCAAGATATTTTTATCTAAATTCAACAGTTTTTAAAGGTAATTAATTTCTTCTCTATAGCCTTTTACATTTATAATTAATATGACATGTATAGTAAGAAAATTTTCTCTAGGCAATACATGCCATGTCAAAGTTAATTATTGTAATTTTAACCATGAAATACTTTTAATCACTTAATACTAATTGCTCTTTTCTAACTATCTACCATCTCTTTTTCTGTCTATCAGAAGTGATAACTCAAAATTTCTTTGCTTGTACTCTATTCTGCCGGAGCCAGTTGGAAAAAGTACAGGTTCCAAAGAGAGGAGTGAGGATGAAAGAATTTAACTCTTAAGAATTTGCTTCCAAGAATTTATAATTCTAATGTGGGGGGGATAGCACCAGCCTACTCCTGAGTCGATATCTCTACTGGCCAACCCCTCCTCCTGGGTCAATATTTCCTACTGGCTGACCCCTGCTCCTGGGTCAATATTTTCTGCTGGCTGATAATGGGTTTATTTCTCCTGAGGTATTTATACAGTTACAGGTCAATCAATATCCTCATGCTGTCACCACCAGAATACAATAAAAGACCAATCCAAAGCACATACATTACAGGTAGGTCAATCAGTACCCTTGTGCCATCACCACCTGATCTGAACATCACCACCTGATCTTCTCTCAGACCTTTTACTTTGAACCTTCTATGACTCCAAAACCTTGTTGACTCTGGGCGAAGGACAGTCAGCTGAGTCAGAAATATTCTTTTAGGGGAAAACCTTAATGGCTTCCCACAATTACCCCTTTCCTATTATATTCAAAGAAGACTGCCTGTCTTAGGTTGTTTCCTTCAGGTATCAAGGATTACCCATCTTTTGATAAGCTATATATCCTGTTTTAGGTTGCCTTGTCCCAAGGAAATCTTACCTGTCATTGGCTACCAACCTCTTAAATGGGGGTACTTTTTAAATGTAAATTGTGCACTTCTGCTAAATAAAAATGTTTTTACTTTGTCCTAAAATCACACTTTGTCCCGAGTCTCTAACAAACAAGATATTGAGAATATTATGTAAAATAGGCATTTCAGTAAGACATTTCCTCCAATTAACACTATGATTTTTACATGTTAAATCCGTTTAACAGAGTAAACAAGTTATTAGTGGGCTAACATTTTTATCTTCTTTCCCTGTGTAACCAGGGCCCCACCAGAGCAAACTTTTAATAGCACAGTTACTACTTTTCTGTAATACCACAGGTGTAAACTGCAGATATCCCATCTTCTTGACATCCCTAGAAAAACATGAGTATACCAGTTCTTTGTCCAAAATAACCAAAAGTACCAATTCTTTGTCCAAAATAATTAAAAGTTTCTGAATAGCACAGTTACTATCAGTCTTTGTACTTGTCTACAACACCAAGGGCATCAACTGTAGACATCTCATCTTTTTTTGAATAACAGAGTTATTATCAGTCTTTGTACTTGTCTGCAATACCACGGGCGTCAACTGCAGACATCTCATCTTTTTGACATTTCTAGAAAAACATAAGGGTGTACCAGTTACCAGTTCTTTGTCCAGAATAACCAAAATTTCCACAATGGGTGTAAAATTCAAAGCAAGAAGTTCCAGCGATTGTGAGTTGTTACTGAAGACAGTGATCACCCACTGTTCCCAAACAGCTGGATGAAGTAGGGGATGATCTGGAATGTAAGTCCATGTTTCAGTCATCAGCATTAATATGAGAGTCTTCTATTTTTCAGTCATCAGCATTAATCCGAGAGTCTTCTATTTTTGCTTGATCCATATGTCGTACCAGCCGCTCAGGTATCTACCGTGCATTATCTTCATCCTATGAGGAAACACAAACGTGTCCTCATCCACATATTAGTAAGGGGTCAGGACCTTTCCAAATTCCTGTGCAAAGATCTTTCCATTTTACTAGAGCAAAATTGTTTTTGGAGGATGGATGCCAATATCTATCTGTTGCTGTGTGACCAGTTTTGTCAGCATTCAAGACATTAACAACACCTCCTTGACCCAGTTTTGTCAGCATTTAAGAAATCTAATAACACCTTCTTGACCATCAGGGTCTTCAGTAACTGGGAAAACTCTGAATCCTCTAGTATCTTCTCCGTTTTCTGCAGCCCAATTTATAGCCACCTGAAGCAGTGATATTAAAGATTACAACTCACCTCTATGGTACTGAGTAGCAGTTCCCTCAAGCTGTTCCTCTTTTTCAGTATCTAAAGTATCCTCATCTTTCTTAGGAAGCTTAACACAAAGCATATCTTTCAACATATGTGAAAAAACAAAAAACTAATTTTTGACTCATTGTATATTACAACTTTTTTGACTTATTGTATATTGCAACTCTTACTTTAGGTGCCTTTGTGTTCTGTCTTAGTTTCTCTAGCACAAAGCAACTCTTTTAATGAATCCATTGTACATTACAATTCCCACATTTTTCACCACCACCAAAAATCTTCAAGTGCACTCCTTTTGTATTCAGCAGTGTCCTTCACTGGATCCTCAGTTTCAGAATCTCCCTGTATGGGCCACCACCTGCCAGAGCCAGTCGGCAAAAGTACAGGTTCTGAAGAGAGGAGTGAGGATGAAAGAATTTAACTCATAAGAATTTGATTCCAAGAATTTTTTTTGTGTGTGGTACTGGGGTTCCTGGAAACCCTTCTACCTCCAGGCTACACTCCCAGACCTATTTTTATACTTTTTTATTTGAAAACAGGGTCTCTTAAACCAGCGCAAGTGGCTGGCTTCAAACCTGTGTGATCCTCCTGTCTCTACCTCCCAAGTACAGGGATTACAAGTGTGTGCCACCACACCCAGCAAATAATTTTTAATTCTAATGTGGGGGGGCCGCCAGCCTACTCCTGAGTCATTGTCTCTACTGGCTGACCCCTACTCCTGGGTCAATATTTCCTACTGGCCGACCCCTGCTCATGGGTCAATATTTCCTACTGGCCGACAATGGGTTGATTGCTCTTGAGGTATTTATACAGTTACAGGTCAATCAATATCCTCATGCTATCACCACCGGAATACAATAAAAGACCAATCCAAAGCACATACATTACAGGTAGATCAATCAGTACCCTTGTGCTATCACCACCTGATCTTCTCTCAGATCTTTTACTTTGAACCTTCTATGACCCCAAACCTTCTTGACTCTGGGCACAGGACAGTCAGCTGAGTCAGAAATATTCCTTTAGGGAAAAACCTAATGGCTCCCCACACTATTCTTTCCTTCTTAATTGTTCCTTATTATGACAACAGTATTAATTGTACATAAAAGAAATTAAAACTGCTTGGAATACTTCTTATAACATACCAAACCAAAGTGAACATTTTCACCTCTATAAAAAGTACACAATTCATATGTAATTTAGTCAGTGTGATTTATGACAAATAATTTGGTAGCCATTAATGATAAAAATGTTATTGAGGAAAGGATGATTCAAAATGGTGACTGCAGGACACAGCACTTCTCAGTAGCTGAAACAAAATAAATATATCTCAGGAACCAAAACATGTCCAGGAACCTTGGCAAAAGGAATCTAGAAACCCTGAACTGCAAGATCCACTACAAAAAAAAAAAAGTTTGGGGATCGGATTGCTGCAGACACAGCTAGGCTGCCTGTCAGTGCCAGCGTGGGTTGCTGGCCCAAACTGTAATCCCTGGACCTGACTGACACCACCATGGCAAAATAACCCAAGAGTTTGAAAATGGACCTGGGAGCTCCAACATCTTAAGTAGTGAGTGGCGCCCAAGCCAGAAGCCCTGGTGCTCACCAAAGACTGGACCACAGCAGCACAATGAGTCCTCCAGACACCTGGATCAAGGAAGTCAGGTATCTGAGTGCGTCCAGAGAAGCTGCGGGTCTTAGTGTGACTCCCAGGTCCAGCACTAGCCCTGGGCACCTGTCCCATCCCCAGGATCCAGCACTATCCTCATGCACCCTTCCCGCACCCCAGGATCCACGCTAGTTGTCTGTGTACCTGCACCCCTAGACTTGGCCCTCACCTTATGCTCCTAGCCGATGTGCCCTGCCCGAGCCAAGGTGCTAACCTCATGGGCCCAGCCTGCTCCCCAGGACAGCAATAGCTGTGTGTGCCCCACCTGCACCCCGAGACCGGGAGCTATCCTTGGGTCCCCAGCCCGTGCACTGATTCCAGCACTAGCCATGTATGCCCACCCCATGCCCTGAGACTTAGTGCTACCCTCGTGTGCCCTGCCTGAGCCAGAGACCAGTGCTAGACCCTGCATTCCGCCTGCACCCCCTGGACCCACCTGTGCCTGGCCCACACCCCAGACCTACTGCTGGCTGTTTGCACCTGCCCCACAGCTGGAGACTACGCACTTGTCTAGATTGCCCAGTCCATGCCGTGGGTCCAGCTCAAGCCCTGTGCACCCTGCCCAAGTCCTGGACCAGGCGCTAGGCATCTGGGCTCACCTGCACCCTGGTCCAGTGATAGCTGTGCATCCAGCCCGTGCGCTGGTATCTGGCAGCACTCTGGCAGTAATTGTGTGTGCCCCGGGACCCTACAACAATCTTTTGCTCAAGGTGCATCCTGGGACCCCATGAGCTAGCCCAGTTAGAATTTTCAGAGACACAGGAAAAGTCATCAAGACACAATACCAGCACAGGGCCTCAGGGGGAGGTTCCAAGACTACTTTGGACATCCTCCACTCCTGCGGTAGTGAAGCACAGCCCTGGGTCTAGGGTGGAGAGTGCAGAGGCACTGACTAGAGGCTGGAAATATACAGAACCCAGGACTTGTACAGAATTTATTAACAGTAACACCAGATGCCCTGACAACTAAACCCAAAGCTGTCAAAGGAAATAAAGCTGTCCAGACACCCAGAGAGTGGCTTAAGAACCTGACAATAGATTACAAGCAAAGTAAGAGACATTGGATTATATTCTGAAAGCTACCACAGCAATCAGACATTCAAATATTATATGGACCCGAACCCATATTCATAAATTAGTAGGACTGGTTTATTTGTTGTTGTTGTTGGTGGTGGTTTGTTCTTTTTTTCCTCTTCTTTCTTTTACTTTTTTAAATATATTTGATAGTTTGCTTTGTTTTCTGGTCTCACACAGTCACTAGTTCTTTTAATTTTATTTTATTCTTGTCCTTTTTTCCTCTTACCTACTCTTTTTTTTTCCTTTTTTCTCTTTCGGTTGTTTTTTGTTCTTTGATTATATAATAGTTAGCTTTTGTATCTTGTATTTCATATCTCCATACTTAAATACTCTACTAACTACACGAGTCCTACTATTTAACTCTCTCTCATTCTCAACAAGATATTACCTTATCATACTTAAATTCTTTTTTTTGTGGTGGTACTGGGGTTCCTGGAAGTCCTTCTACCTGCAGGCTACACTCCCAGACCCATTTTTATATCTTTTTTTATTTGGAAACAGGGTCTCTTAAGCCAGCTGGCTTTGAACCTGCATGATCCTCCTGTCTCTGCCTCCCAAGCATGGGGATTACAAGCATGTACCACCACGCCCAGCAACTTAAATTCTTACTCAACCTAAACATGTCCTCTACCTAACCTTACTCCTGTACCTATCACCCCTGCTCCTTCCCCATCACCCAACCCTCAACACTGAAAAAAGCACTGATGACCTGCCTCTTATTCAAATTTATGGAGAAACAAAAGTTTTTCAAGATAAGCAGAACTTCAAAAAAATCATGAATTCTAAGCCAATACTAGAGAAAATACTTAAAGAAATAAACCATAAAGAGAAAAAATAAGCAGACTCCAGAACCAGAGAAGAGATGAAGTTGATCAGCAGGGCATCTAAATAAGAAGAAATAATACTATATCCAACAGAAGATAGAATACAAAATGACAGAAAACAAACACCATATTTCAATAATAACACTGAACATCAAAGAACTTAACTCTTCAATCAAAAGACACAGATTGGCAATGTGGACTAAAAATATAATCCAAATATATGCTGTTTGCAAGAAACTCACCTTACAGCAAAAGACATTCACAGACTGAAAGTGAAAGGATGGAAAAATATATATCATGCCAATGGGGACCAAAAACAGGTAGGAGTAGCAACACTGATATTCAACAAAACAGACTTTAAAACACATCAGAAGAGACAAAGAAGGGCACTTCCTTTTATTAAAAGGAACAATCCATCAAGAAGATATAATGATAGTAAATGTTTATGCCCCGGATGTAGGTGCAGCCATATTTGTGAAACAAACCCTCTTGGACATCAGATCTCGAATAGACCAAAATACAATAATAGTGGGAGACTTCAATACACCACTCATAACACTGGATAGACCTTCAAGGCAAATGATGAGTAAAGACTCTTCAGAACTAATGAAAACTATAAACCAAATGGACTTAATAGACATATACAGAATATTTCAACCAGGAACAACAGAATATACATTCTTCTCAGCAGCCCATGGCACATTCTCCAAAATAGATCATGCTCTGGGACACAAAGCAAGCACAAGCAAATTCAAAAGATGTAATATAATTCCCTGCATCTTTTTAGACCATAATGGAATGAAAGTAGAAATAAACAACAGGAAACCCAAAATAAACTATATAAATACATGTAGATTGAATGATACACTATTGAATGATGAATGGGTAAGATCAAAAATTAGGGGAGAAATAAGGACATTTCTGGAATTGAATGAAAATAGAGAAACAACTTACCAAAATCTATGGGACACTTTGAAGGCAGTGTAGAGAGGAAAGTTCATAGCATTGAGTGCCCACATAAGAACAGTAGAAAGTCACCAAGCAAAAAAACTCAAGGAACTGGAAAGACTGCAACAGTCTAATCCCAAAACCAGCAGAAGGCAGGAAATTATTAAAATGAGAGCAGAAATATATTAAATAAAGAACAAAAAAAACAATTCAAAGAATCAACAAAACTTTTGTTTTCTTTGCTGGTTCTTTGAGAAGATTAATAGGATTGACAAACCCCTGGCCAACCTAATCAAAATAAAGAGAGAATCAACTCAAAATTAATAAAATCAGAAATAAAAAAGGAGACATCACCATAGACAGAGGGGAAATTCAAAGGATTATCAGAAACTATTTTGAGATTTTATATTCCAACAGACTGGAAAACATGGAAGAAATCAACAAATTTCTAAGGTATATATCCTACCTAAACTGAACCAAGAGGACATAGCAAGCCTAAACCAACCAATAGCAAACAAAGAAATAGAAACATCAATCAAAATTTTGCCATCAAAGAAAAGCCCAGGCCCTGATGGGTTTCCAGCTGAATTTTACAAAATTTTCAGTGAAGAGCTAATACCAATACTTCACAACTTGTTCTGGGAAATTGAAGGCGATGGAATTCTCCCTAATTCCTTCTATGAGGCCAGTATTACATTAATCCCCAAACCAAATAAAGATACTTCAAGAAAGGATAATTACAGACCAATATCCTTAATGAACATAGATGCAAAAATTCTAAACAAAATACTAGCTATATGCATTCAAAACCATATCAAGAGAATTATACGCCATGACCAAGTTGGTTTCATACGAGAAAAGCAAGGCTGGTTCAACATACGCAAATCAGTACATGTTATTCACCACATAAATAGAACTAAGAACAAAAACCACATGATCATATCAATAGATGCTGAAAAAGCATTCAACAAAATCCAACACCCATTTATGTTAAAAACACTGCAGAAAATTGGAATAGAAAAAACATATTTCAACACAATTAAGACAATATATAATAACCCCAAAGGCAACATCATACTGAGTGGGGATAAACTGCAATAATTCCCTTTAAAATCAGAAACAAGACAAAGATGCCCATTATCACCACTCCTTTTCAATATAGTCCTTGAGACTCTTGACATAACAATAAGACAAGAGAAGGAAATCAAAGGAATTTAAATAGGAAGAGAGGAATTAAAACTATCTTTATCTGCAGATGATATGATTCTTTATCAGAAGATCCAATGAACTCAACCAAATGACTTCTGGAGCTGATTAACCAATTCAGCAAAGTTGCAGGATACAAAATCAACCTAAAGAAATCAGTTGCTTTTCTTTATACCAACAATGAATCCACAACAAAAGAAATAAAGAAACTATTCCATTTACTATAACCTCTAATCCAATAAAATACCTAGGAATAAACCTAACCAAAGATGTAAAAGACCTCTACAGAGAAAACTAAAGAGCATTAAAGAAAGAAATTGAAAAAGACCTTGGAAGATGGAAAGATCTCCCTTGCTCATGGGTAGGAAGAATAAATATCATCAAAATGGCCATTCTGCCAAAAGTGATCTATAGATTCAATGCAATCCTCATTAAAATACAAACAACATTTATCATAGACCTGGAAAAATCAATTATGAGTTTTGTATGGAGAAGGAAAAGACCCAGAATAACCAAAGCAATTCTCAGCAACAAGGACCAGACAGGAGGCATCACAATCCCAGACTTCAAATTATACTATATAACAATAGTAGTAAAAACAGCATGGTATTGTACAATAGGCAGACTGACCAGTGGAACAGAATAGAAGATACAGAAACAAACCCACACATCTATAGTCAACTGATATTTGACAAAGGGGCCAAACTCATACACTGGAGAAAAGACAGCCTTTTCAACAAATGGTGCTGGGGGAACTGGCTATCCATTTGTAGAAAGTTGGATCTGAATCCTTACTTCTCACCGTGCACAGGAGTCAACTGGAGATGGATCAAAGACTTAGAAATTAGACCAGAGACTGTGAAGTTATTAGAGAAAGGCATAGGATCAACTTTCCAACATATAGGCACAGGCAGTAACTTTCTCAACAAGACTTCCAAAGCACAGGAAATTAAAGCAAGAATTGGTAAGTGGGATTGCATTAAACTAAAAAGTTTCTTCTCATCAAAAGAAACCATCAAGAACCTAAAGAGGAAGCCTACATAATGGGAGAAGATCTTTACCAGACACCACTCTGATAGGGGGCTAATATCCAGAATATACAAAGAGCTCAAAAGATTCTACACTAGCAAAACAAACAGCCCAATCAAGGAATGGGCAACTGAACTGAATAGACACTTCACAAAAGAAGAGATTCAAATGGCCAACAGATACATGAAAAGATGTTCAACATCACTAGCCATCAGGGAGATGCAAATCAAAACTATGCTGAGATTCCATCCAACCCCAACCAGAGTGGCAAGCATAAAGAAATCAAACAACAACAAATGCTGGAGAGGATGTGGGGAAAGAGGAACTCTTTTATACTGTTGGTGGGAGTGCAAAGTAGTTCACCTGCTATGGAGATCAGTGTGGAGATTCCTTAGAAAACTGGGAATAGATCTACCATTTGATCCAGCTATACCACTCCTGGGTATCTTTCCAAAAGGGTTGAAATCAGAGAACTATGTTAACATATGCATACCCATGTTCAGAGCAGCACAGTTTGTAATAGCCAAAATATGGAACCAACCTAGATCTCCATCAACAGATGAATGGATTGCAAAATTATGGGAAATACACACAATGCAATTCTATTCAGCTATAAAAAGAATAAAATAATAGCGTTTGTAAGAAGATGGAAAGAACTGGAGAACATTGTTAAGTGAGATTAGTCAAGCACAGAAAGAGAAGGGACATATGTTTTCTCTAATATGCCCAAGCTAGGGAGTGGTGGTAACACTAGAGGGATTCCAGATGATGGAGGGGAAATCTCAGTAAAGCTAGAATGGAAGGAGAGATGAGGAAGAAAGCTGAGATTGTTCAATGGAGGAGCTACATTCAAATATGTGTAGTAGTATAAATATAGCATGGTTAACTTGGACACTTTTTATTGGGAGAGGGGAAGGAAAATGGGGGGGGGCACGAAGCACAATCTAAATGTACACCATTTTCAATACGTTCCACTTATAAATAAAATAAAATATGAAAAAAATTAAAAATAAAAATATAAAAAAGAGAAAAATGTTATACTGAGTTTCTAATTTTTAAGAGAATAGAACTAATATGACATAAGTATATATGAACTAATGACATGTTGTAATAGGTTCTGTTTCAGTTATAAAAACTGTATTTGGAGATAATAAAGAGGACTGATGTGAGTTCAGGGTAGCTTTACATGTACAATGCTTATTTTCCATATTGGGAAATAAAAGGGATAATGAAATGAAACAAAAAAAAAGTGGGGTAGTGGTACGTAAGACTGGAAATGCTATAGGATGCATATAATCTAACACATCAATGCATTATCAAATGTTTAAAACAGGAATTTAAGTGGAGCAAGGGAGGTTTCCAGGGGAGTGTGGGTAGGAGAAATTAACAAAGGAGATATTTCCCTTGACATTATATACATATGTGAGAATATCAATGCCAATCTTAATATCATTTTTGGAAAAGGGGAGGGAGCAGAGAGGAAAAAGGGGGAGCTCATCAAGTGCTGGGTGCATGTATGTCACTATCACTCTCAACTACATCATGATATTATGAGAGATGAAAAGGCACCAATAAAAGTGTGTGTGTGTGTGTGTGTGTGTGTGTGTGTGTGTGTAACAAAAGTTAAAAATGATTAATATTATTCATACATCTTTTTTATTTGTTTTCTTTATGGGATTTATTTTTCTTCTAACCCCTTTCTTGTCTATTTCATTTTTTAAAAGTTCCTTTATCAACAGGGGTATACATTAATATTAAGAAAAAATATACTTTGAGTTGTTTCAGGATGGGAAAGAACTACAAAAGAGGCTATGGACTGTATTTCTCCTGAGAGATTTGAGCCTAAGAGAATTCCTCTGTCAGAACTGCTTTAAGTGAAGCTGACTGAAGATAGGTTAATGAAGGCTTTCAGTGAATGACCTTACTGGGTCCTCCAACCAAACATTTCAGTGATTCTATGATTTTTAGAGAGTTGCAAACAAGCTTTGCAAGTTCATGATAAAATTTGCAAAGCTGCTTATGGCTTGCAAGGATTAGTGGGGCTCTGTGAGCCCGTGGATTAGCCTCTACGTTTAAAGTGCCTGCCCTCACAGACAGAATTGACACCACTTCTTTAGCTGCAATGGGCTATGCACTTTCAAATATTTTTCCAGTCATGGCAATACTGAGCTCTTTACATTCCTCAGTCAAGTCTATTGTGGTCAAGGTCATATTCATTGTTAACATATGGCACATATAGAAAAAGATAAACTTAACTGACCTTGTAAGACATGACCAGAAGGGAGTTCATAAAGGCACAGAACCTCTGAATAGGAAATTACTTTAAAGTTACTTAAATATATCTCCAGTTGAATTCAGAAATCTCTTTAGTGTCTCACTTGACCATAGGTTTAGGAAGAGGAGATAGGATGGAGATTCCTCACAGGGAATTCCTTCAGACAAACTTCATGTTTGCTCAAGTATATGGTGGTGTTATTTTAGGTCACTCTTTAGGACCTATGGCTTAGATGCTCCCAAAGAAGGGAAAATAACAGGCAAAGAGAAGATGCTGTAAGAGGGCTAAGATGGCTATCGGAGGAAGAATGAACAAAGATGATGCATGAACAATTACCTACTCTCAAGGGCACTAGTACTAAGGTGTGTCCTATGGGTATAGCAGAGCTAAGGGTATTCAAAGAATTAAAATTGATTATACAATCACTTGTATTTGCCCCTCGGATGCCTTTGTTGAAGATCATTACAAGAAAAGCACGGGTTCATGCTTTAGGTCCCCCCCTACCTTCAGAACACCTGAGGAAGAGGAAAAGGAGACCTGCTCTGCACACATTTAAGAGGTTTGTATGTCTATATGTCAAAGTTTTAATCCAAATATTCCATGGGGCCCTAAAATCCTTCTGCACTTTTTACTGCTAAAAATGTACACAAAACTGTAGGCAGATAATGAGTCAGAATAGCAGCCCATTCCTGGGAGGCTATAAAGTGAGAAGCTGTTGATTCCCAGGGAAAACAGTTTTTGGAAATTAATAATAACAGAAATGTTCTTGGTGATCACACTTTCTCCCAATTCAT
Source organism: Muscardinus avellanarius (assembly GCF_963383645.1). Taxonomy (NCBI): domain Eukaryota; kingdom Metazoa; phylum Chordata; class Mammalia; order Rodentia; family Gliridae; genus Muscardinus; species Muscardinus avellanarius. Next base: position 81,353,982 of record NC_137790.1, read on the forward strand.
GTTTTAAAAAAATACAAGCCATAAACTTCCCATGAGAAATTTTTAGTGATCTATGTAACTTGTTGATAGTGATACCTATTGATTTAGATCTTCCTTTATTTCCTTCTTCAATATGCAGAGTCACCAGGTCAGTCCAATAAAAATTATATGAATTCTAATTGGATGCCTTTATCATTTTTAAGCATTTACTTAGTATACTTTTTTTCTTGTTTTTAGGATCAGGATAATGTGTGTGTGTGTGTGTGTGTGTGTGTGTGTGTGTGTGTGTGTGTGTGTGTTACTAGGGTTGGAACCCAGAGGCTTTCTACCTCCAGGCTATACTCCCATGTTGGGAAGCCAGCCCAACAGTGGCGGGGCTTGCTAGATGATGAGTACTGATGACACACACAACCACGAGCCGGGAGTCAAGTCAAGCAAGATCTCATTTATTTCTCTCCAAGCAATTATATATATAGCACCAAACCACAAGGGGAATTCCCATGGGAAATAGCCTAGCCTATCGGGGATAAAGATCACTAGCACATAGTTTACAGCCAATCCCAGGCCAGTACATGAGCCATTCATGTGTGCAGAAAGCTCCTTTAAAGGTAGAAAGGGAAAAACCACTCAGTCTCCCCACCCATAATAAATGGGGAAACCACGCCTTTGTAGCTTCCTCCAGGCGCCATCTTAGCCCATTTTCTGCTGAATCACTTTACTTAAAGTTTAGCCTTAGGCTACAGGCAGCTCAGACCAAGGGAGGCTGCATCTCCTTAGGCGCTGTATGGACACACCCCATCACTCCCAGGCCTATTTTTTATTTTATTTGGAAATAGGATCTCACTAAGTTGCAGAGACTCTCACTAAGTAACAGGCTGCCTTCGAACCTGTGTGATCCTCCTGTCTCTGCCTCCCAAGCATGGGAATTAGAAGCATGTGCTACCACACTCGGCTTGGATCAGGATAATTTTCATCCAGTATACTTCCACATTTTCCCCCATGTTTCATTTGGCTGTTTGAAATGCATGTTTTGTCCTGTGTTATTTCACAAAATAATCAAAATATGATCAGATGAATTTTTATAGTAAAGGAAAATTTCATAACGAACCAATTTTAGCAAAAAATTTGGTAGCAAACTAATAGTATCCATGAGACTCTGTTCTATATATAATGTTTTCCTAGCACTGATAACAGGGAAAGTTCCTAGAACTGATAATAAGGGAATAGTAAGGCAACCATTACTATCTATAATTAATAAATGCCAAACAAGACTAAAAGAGCAAAAATGGACTAACATGAAAGAAATAAACATTGGTCCTTGGAGGAAATAATCAGTGTAAGCATGGCATTCAGAAGTGTTCAGAGATTCCCGTCTCATCTTGGAAACTCTGTGAGTAGAAGGAAAAAAAAAAACAAACACATACACATTTATATACGTAGAGGTTAAATTCAAGTGTTTTGATAAAATAAGAAAATGGAGAATTGAGAAAATGTGTAATATAACTCTGAATACTTTTTGACAGATGCAATTTTCCTCTACCTTTTTTCTGTGATTTTTTATTTTAGTTGTTTTTATTGGTTAATTATAGTCTCACATCATAGTGTAGTTCATACTAATAGATGTAACATATGTGCACATAAATCATGGTGGGCTTTCCCCTATCTCCATCCTCACTTCCCCTCCCCATATGTGATACTGAGATTGGCATTGGTATTCTCTCTCATGTACACGTCAGAGGAACTGATTCTGTCACTGATTCTCTCTCTCCTCCCCAACCCTTTTGCTTAGATCACCTCACTGACTCCACTGGGGTTTCTCCTCCATTATCTAAAGTCTCTCTTGTATCCCCATTATTCCCTAGCCTCAGCATTTGAGAGAAACATATGATCCTTCATTTTCTGTGACTGGCTAATCTCACATAACATAGTGTTCTCCAAGGCCTTCCATTTTTTTTTTTTTGCAAATAACATAATTTTGTTCTTTTTATTGTTGAGTAGAATTTCATTGTGTGTGTATACTATAATTTTATATTATACTCATTGATTTTATATTATAATTCATTCATCTGATAGACATCTATGTTGTTTTCATTATTTGGCTATTGTGAATTGTGCTGCTATAAACATGGATGTACATGCATTACTATAATATTCTGATATCAGTTCCTTGGGAAAAATTATTCAGGAGTGGTTTAGCTGAATCTCATGGTGAATCTATTCCCAGTTTCTGAAGAATCTTCACACTGATCTCTATAGCAACTGCACTAATTTGCAGTCTAACCAATAGTGTAGAAGAGTTCTTATTTCCCTGTATCTTCACCAGCATGTACTGTTTGGCTTCTTGATAATTGCCATTTTAATTGGGATTACATGGAATTTCAGTGTAGTTTTGATATTTCTCATTTTGTGGAGTGTCTACTTAGTTTAATTGCTCATTTTTAATTTTTTAGTGTTATACTACAGGGATATAGTAATAAAAAACACCATGAATAATCACAGAAACAGAAACATGGATCAGTGTAATACAATAAAGGAACAAATCTATATACTTATAGTAAATTGATTTTTAACAAAGTTACCAAAAATATATGTTGGAGAAAAAGAAGTCTTTTCAACAAATGGTGTTATAAAATTGGTTATACATTTGTAGAAAAATGGAATTAAATTTCAACCTCTCCTCATGCGTTAAGAGTCAACTCAAGATGGATCAAAGAGTTGGAAATGAGATTAGAGACTTTGAAATTACTAAAGGAGAGCATAGGTCCAATACTCCAACCTATAGGCACAGGTAGAAACTTTCTCAATAAGAACATCAAAGCTCAGGAAATTAAAACAAGAATTAATAAATGGGATGGCATTAAACTAAATTTTTTTTCAATCAAAGGAAACCATCAAGAGTCTAAAGTATGAGCCTACAGCATGGAAGATCTTTGCCAGCTATTTTCCTTTAATTTTGAAATGAAAAATTTTCACTAATAGTTTGATACAGATTAATGGTGGAATTTATGTTATAAAATTTCTCCACCTAAAAAACTTTATTATTACATTCATTGGGTATGAACTATTTTTTTTGTTTTGTTCATGGTGGGTCTGGGGGTGGGCCCTGAGGCATTTGACCTTCAAGCTACACCCTCTACCCAATTTTTTATGCTTTATTTTGAAACAGGGTCTCACTGAGTTGCAAAGGGCCTCACTAAGTAGCTGAGGCTGTCTGTAAACCGCGATCCTCTGATCTCAGCCTCTCAAATGCTGGGTCTACAAGTGTGTGCCACCATACCTGGCTTGGTATGAACTATTTTGATTTTACAGGACACCCTTTCACTTGAAGAATAGTATTGGGGGATTGGGATGGAAAGGTTTGCCAAGGTGACTGCAGAAGGAGAACAGTCTACTGCCAGAAATGGATTCATTAATTTCCACAGAGATTCACAATTTGTGAATCAACAGCAGAGAATTCAGAACCCCTTGGCTAGGAATAGGAGAGGTTGCAATAGGCTCAATGACAGGCATCTGTTTTCTTCAGGAAGGAATATAAGAATTTAATCTTTTCTGTTTCTATCCTTTTTATATTTCTATATTTGCATGCAAATGTCATTGAAATTGTGTTATCTTCATGAAATTTTTGCCAGTGATTGTAACCTTATTTCCTACCAATGATGCTAAAATTCTGTGTCATGTACTGGAATGTTATTGATATCCTCATAGTTAATTTGGACTAGTTTCCTAAGTAAACTAATAGTATGTCACTTATAATGGATAGCTATCCCAGCATGATTGTTAGATTGTATAAAATAGAAGTAGACTACACCTAACTTAAACTAAAAAATAATCAGTTAGTGATATGGTAGGTAGCTTTTAAAGAACCAGAGGAAAAATTGAGTAACCAATATTCAAAAAGAAAAAGAAAAACCTAAAAGAGATATTTCTTTGGAGTAGCTGATTGATCCAGTTTTATAGATGATTCTTTTACCAGGCTACAGGGGTGCATTTGTTAATGTTGCTACAAGATCACATGCATAATTCATGTAACTCCTAAATGAAATTGAGTTGCTTTAATCAAAAAAGAAGAGGTGGATGCTGGTAGTTAAAAAGAGCAGATGCCTATTACCTAAACTAGCCGTTCTCAATTAACTTTTGTTAGGAAGGCTTGGTATTAATTTCATTAGCAGAAAATTAGTTCATTTTTATTAGTACATTATGTGGCTACCTATATTTTCTAGGTCCTATCCTACATTTAGACTGTGAAACAGGCATATGTGGTCTATATTCTCACAAGATGTATTTATCTTTTGTAGATATCTCTTTCCTTTTTCTGCTGGATTTATTGAGGTATAATTGACAAAAAATTATATATGTTTAGTATATACAACATGTTATTTTAAGATGCATATTTATTGTGAAAAAATCCAACCAAACAAGCTAAATAACATGTCTGTTCCATTACATAATTATCATTCTTTCATTTTTCCTTCCTTTCTTTTATTTCCTTTTTTCTTTCTCTTTTTAGTCATAATCTTTAATATCATCCCTCATTGCAAATTCCAAAATTACAAAACAATTTTGTTAAGTACAGTCACATCATTATGCTTCAGATCTTCAGAAATTACTCATATTGTTTAACTGAATCTTTGTATACTTTGGCCAACATTTTTCCATTTTCCCCTCCCCACAATCCATGGCAACCACCATTCTATTCTCTAAATCTTTGAGTTTGCTATTTTGGATAATATTTAGGTGAGATCATGAAGTTCTTGGCTTTCTGTGTCTGTTTTATCTCACTTGATGCAATATCCTCTATTCATCCATATTGTCACAAGTATCAGAATTGTCTTCATTTTCATTGTTGAAGAACATTCCAGTATATGTGTATGTGTGTTTGTGTAATTACATTTTCTTCATCCATTTATCCAGTAATGCATATTTAGATATTCCCACATACTGGCTATTTTGAATAATGCTACAAGAAACAGTCTGGACATCTTTTCAAGATACTGGTTCATTACATATATATATATATATATATATATATATATATATATATATATACACATATATATATCGAGAAATATATATATATATAAATATATATATACATATATATATCGAGAAATGTGATTACTGGATTATAAGATGTAGTTTCAACTTTTTGAGAAAACTTCATAATGTTTTCCATAGTGGCTATACCAATTCACATTCCCACCAATAATGAAGGAGTTACCTTTCATCCCCATCCTTACTAGCACTTGTTTTGTCATCTTTTGTATATTTCAACTTAATTATAATTTGTAATTAACATATTTTACATATTTACAGAATATTGTGTAATGTTTTAATATGCATATACCTTTTGCAATGTTCAAATAATTGGGTAAGCATACACACATGCACACACACACATATGTTTATATACATATATATCCTCAAAGATAAAAGATTGTATTTCTCTCTCTCTCTCTCTCTCTCTCTCTCTATATATATATATATATATATATATATATATATATAATTTCTCTCTAATGAAAACATTCAAAATCCATTCTTATAGTTTTTTGAAATATATATTACATTACCATTATAATCACTCTACTGTGCAATAGCATGCCAGAGGTAATTTTTCCTAACTTTGTTTTTTTAAATTTTTTATGGGTGTATTATATTCATACATCATATTGGGGTAAAAAAAACTTGTGTGTACATATATGTACACATCACTGATTTAACCCCTACCCAATTCCCTCCCTGTCCGTCCTTCCCTTGCTTGGCTTAGTGGTTGACTTCGATATGTTTAAGTACATTGTGTGTTTTAGAGATTTTCTTTTTCCCCTTTCCTTTCTCCTCCTTTAGGTTGTCTTGTTTGCTCCTCCATAGGATTTCCTTTTTCATCTAGAGTTCCTCCTATGACCCATTTCTCCCTAACTCTCACATATTAGGGAAACCATCTGCTTTCTTATTTTTTGTGACTGATTAATCTCACTTAGCATAATGTCCTCCAGTTCCATCCATTTCCCTGAAAATGATGTAATTGAGTTTTTTTAAATGGCTGAGTAAAATTCCATTGTGTACATATCCAACAGTTTTGTAATACATTCATCTGTAGATGGACATCTTGGCTGGTTCCATAGTCTGGCTATGGTAAATTGTGCAGCTATGAATATAGATACACATGAATTAGGTTGGTAGTTTGGTTTCCTATATTTTGGGTAGATACCCAGAAGTGGTATTGCTGGATCAAATGGTAGATTTGTTCCCATTTTTCTGAGGATTCTCCATACTGTTTTCCAAAGTGGTTGCACTAATTTGTAATCCCACCAATAATGTCTTAGAGTGCCCACTTCTCCACATCCTCGCCAGCATCTGTTGTTGTTTGTGTTTTGAATAATTGCCATTCTAGTTGGAGTTAGGTGAAATCTCAGGGTAGTTTGTATTTGCATCTCTCTGATTGCCAGTGATGTTGAGCATTTTTTCATGCATTTATTGGCCATTTTAATTTCTTCTTTTGTGAAGTGTCTATTTAGTTCATTTGCCCATTTTGTAATTGGATGCTTTGTTTTCTTAGTGTTGAGTTTCTTGAGTTCTCTGTGTATTCTAGATATTAGTCCTCTATCGGTGGTGTAGGTGGCAAAAATCTTCTTCCATTCTGTTGGCTCTTGATTGAGGTTCTTGATAGTTTCCTTTGCTGATAAGAAGCTCTTCAGTTTCATGCAATCCCAAGTATTGATTTGCCTTTTAATTTGTTTTGCCTTTGGGGTCTTGTTGAGAAAGTGTTTATCTGTGGCTATGTGTTGCAGTGTTGGACCTATGCCCTCCTCAAGGAGCTTCAAGGTCTCTGGTTTGATTTCCAAGTCTTTGATCCATCTTGAATTGGCTTTTTTACAGGGTGAGAAAGTGCGATTAATTTCCAATTTTCTGCATATGGTTAACCAGTTTTACCAACACCATTTGTTGAACAGGCTATCTTTTCTCCAATGTATGTCTTTGGCCCCTTTGTCAAAAATCAATTGGCTGAAAGTCTGTGAACTTGTTTCTGGGACTTCTAGTCTGTTCCATTGGTCTATGTATCTGTTTTTGTGCCAGTACCATGCTGTTTTTATTACAATGACTTTGTAGTATAGTTTAAAGTCAGGTATTGTAATTCCTCCTGCATGGTTTTTGTTGCTGAGAACTACCTTGGCTATTCTGGGCTTTTTGTTATTCCAGATAAATTTAAGAACTAATTTTTCTATGTCTGTGAGGAATGATCTTTGTAGTTTAATGGGCATTGCATTGAATCTGTAGATCACTTTTGGAAGGATGGCCAGTTTAATATTTATTCTGCCAATCCATGAACATGCAAGATCCTTCCATCTTCTAAGATCTTCTTCAATTTCTTTTTTCAGTGTTTTATAATTTTCTTTGTAGAGATCTTTTACCTCCTTGGTTAAGTTTATTCCTAAGTATTTTATTTTTTTTGTGGGAAATCCTGAGTGAAAGTATTTTCTGAATTTATTTTTCAGTGGATTTATGGTTGGTGTACAGGAAAGCTTCTGATTTTTTAAGATTGATTTTGTATCCAGATACTCTGCTGAATTTGTTGATTAGTTCCATAAGCCTTTTGGTTGAGTTTGTTGGGTTTTCAAAATATAGTATCATGCCATCTGCAAATAGTGAAAGTTTGAGTTCTTCTTTTCCTATTTGTACTCCTCTGATTTCTTTTTCTTGCCTTATTGCTCTGGCTAGAGTCTCTAGCACTATATTTAAGAGAAGTGGTGATAATGGACATCCTTGTCTTGTTCCTGTTTTTAGGGGGACTTCTTGAAGTTTTCCCCATTTAATATGATGTTGGCGGTGGGCTTACTGTAGATTGCCTTAATAATGTTAAGATATGTTCCTTCTATTCCAATTCTCTGCAATGTTTTTTTATCATAAATAGATGTTGAATTTTATCAAATGCTTTTTCAGCATCTATTGAAATGATCATGTGATTTTTGTCCTTTGTTCTTTTTATAAGGTGAATTACATGGATTGATTTTTGTATGTTGATCCAGCCTTGCATCTCTGGGATGAACCCTACCTGGTCATGGTGTATGATTTTCTTTATGTGGTTTTGAATGTGTGTTGATAGTATTTTGTTTAATAGTTTTGCATCCAAGTTCATCAGAGATATAGGCCTGTAGTTTTTCTTCCTTGAACTGCCTTTATTCGGTTTGGTTATTAGTGTGATGTTGGCTTCATAGAACGTATTTGGGAGAGTCCCGATTTTTTCTATTTCGCGAAATAGTTTGAGGAGTATTGGGGTTAGCTCTTCTATAAAGGTTTTGTAGAATTCACTTGGGAAACCATCTGGTTCTGGGCTTTTCTTTGATGGTAAGCTCTTTATCACTGTTTCGATCTCTTTGATTGTTATTGGTTGGTTTAAGTGTTCTATATCTTCTTGACTCAGTTTAGGAAGGTTGTATTTATCTAGGAAGTTGTCAATTTCCTCCAGATTTTCCATTTTGTTGGAGTATTGTTTTTCAAAGTAGTTTCTGATAATCCTCTAGATTTCTACACTGTTAGTAGTAATTTATCCTTTTTCATCCCTTATCTTCATAATTTGTATTGATTCTATCTCTTTTGTTTATTTAGGTTGGCTAGTGGTTTATCTATCTTGTTAATTTTTTTTAAGAAACCACCTTTTGGTTTTGTTGACTTTCTGTATTGTTTTTATATTCTCTATTTCATTAATTTCTGCTCTAATTTTAATAATTTTCTGTCTTCTACTGGCTTTGGGGTTCAATTGTTCCTGCTTTTCAAGGGTTTTGAGGTGTGTTTTAATTTGTATTTCTCTGATTGCTAATGATTTTGAGCATTTTTTCATGCATTTATTGGCCATTTTAATTTCTTCCTTCATGAAGTGTCTAATTCACTTGCCCATTTTTTTAATTGGGTTATTTGTTTTCTTAATGATGAGTTTCCTGAGTTCTCTGTATATTCTCAATATTAGTCCTGTATTGGAGGAGTAGTTGGCAAAAATCTTCTCCCATTCTGTTGGCTCTCAGTTCAGGTTCTTAATATTTTCCTTTGCTGTACAGAGCTCTTCAGTTTTACGCAATCCCACATATTGATTTGCCTTTTAGTTTCTTGTGACTTTGAGGTCCTGTTGAGAAAGTTTTTATCTGTACCAATGTGCTGCAGTGTAGAATCTATGCCCTCTTCAAGAAGCCTCAATGTCTCTTGTCTAATTTCTAAGTCTTTGATCCATCTTGAATTGCCTCTTGTGCAGGGTGAGAAAGCGGGATTTGTTTCCATTTTTCTGCATATGTTTAACCATTTTTGCCAACATCATTTGTTGAATAGGCTTTTTACAGTGTATATTTTTCACTCCTTTGTCAAAAAAATTGACTGTAAGTGTGTGGATTTGTTTCTGAGTCTTATATTCTGCTCCATTGGTCTATGTATCTGTTTTTGTGCCAGTACCATGCTACTTTTATTATCATGGCTTTGTAGTATAAAATCAGGTATTGTGATTCTTTCTGCATGGTTTTTGCTGCTGAGCACTACATTGGCTATTCTGGGTTTTTTGTTGTTTCAAATTAGTTTAAAGACTGCTTTTTCTATGTTGGTGAGGAATGATCTTGGTAGTTTAATGGGTATTGCATTGAATATGTAGATTACTTTTGGAAGTATGGCCATTTTCATGATATTTATTCTGCCTATCCATGAACGTGGAAGATATTTCCCTCTTCTAAGATCTTATTTGGTTTCTTTTTTCAATGTTTTATAGTTTTCTCCTTTGCCCATTTTAATAAGGTTATTTGTTGTTGCTTCTTTGTTTTATATTTTTATAAATGAATTGTAGGAGTTTCTTTTATATGTTGAAAATTAACCACTTATCTATGTTTGCAAAATTTTTCCTCTTCTGCTGATTGCCAATATACTGTGTGGATTATTTTGAATTTTGTACAGAAGCCTTTAACTACATTTGACTATTTTTGCTTTTGTTGCTTATATCTTTTTTGTCATATCCAAAAAATGATCATCCAAACCAACGTAAAGAAACTCTCCTCCTACATTTTCTTATACTCCATTTGTGGTTCCAAATATTTCTTTTTTTAAATTTAAGTTGTTTTCTTAATCAATTTGTTTGTTGTGATAGTGAAGACTGAACTCAGGGTCATTCTACTTTTGAGCTATACCCCTAGCTCTATTTTATTTTTTGCTTTGAAATAGAGTCCCAATACTTGCTGAGACTGTCCTTGAACCTGTGATCTGTCTTAGCCTCCCATGTGCTGGGATGTCAAGCATGTGCCATCATGCCTGGTTGTTTCAAGTCTTATGCTTATGTCTTTAAAACATGTTGAATTGATTTTTGTATATGATGTGAGATATAGTTCCAATGTATAAAATTGTAGCAGACAAAAAAGAAAAAGAATTAAAATGGTCATATACAATGACCAGCTAGAATTTATCCCTAGTGTACAGGGATGCAATATATGCAAATCAATCAATGTGAAACATTACATTAACAGAATGAAAAAATTCCCACATGATGATCTCATTAGATGCATTTCTTTTATTGGAAAAAAGAAAGCGGCCTGGGCTAAGGATATGGTTCAGTGGTAGATAGGGGCTTGCCTAGCATATTAAAGGCCCATTCTGAAGACAAAAGTGCCAGGTGTGAAAACTCAGCAGCTAACTCTGAGTCTTGGTAGGCTGCCCTATGCTGTCCCTCCACAGCTACTCATTAGAAGAGAAATGCAAATTGAATCTCCTTCTTCTTTAATTCCTTTATCTATACCCACCTGTGCAGTTTAATTAATATGGGAAATAGGACATTTAAGCATACAAATCATTTGAGTCATCAATAAATAAATACTAATATTTTTATTGTTACTATTTTGAAATACTCTTTGGACAGTGTCAGGATGAATTTAGGTGGCAAGTCCCTAGTAACTAATCAACTTTCCAGCCTCCTCTCTGCTCTCAACCCCTAAATCAAATTTATTCTTCAGACAACTATCAAATTAACCTTCTTTATTTAACAATTGGCAGGTGGGAGGATTAAAAAGTGCATTATGGAGGAAGTAGGCAATACATTTTATGCTTTTGACTAATATTAGCCATGGAGATGATAGTTAGTTCTTCCCATCTCAATTAACATTGCATGTCAGCAAGGAATAAAACTCTCAGCAAGCATTTTGTCAAAAGTTGTTAATATAGAGGTGTATGAATTAATTTTATGTACAATAGTGATCAAAAACATCCATGATAGAGAACCAAATAAAACAGCTCAGGTCTTCTGGTACATCTACCGAGTCGTTTCCAGGATCAAAGTGTGCCTATAAAGTTTGAACTTTATTTCTTATCATAACTTTGTCTTTTGGATTTTCCTATTCAAAGGATGGGATTATCTGTACTGATCCTCTTCACATTTAAAATTCGTTATGTGAAAAACATTGATCTGTTTTCCTTATTGCAAGGATTATTGAAAAGTTTGTAATATTTCTTATTTCCATTTTCCATCAGCTTGCAAGTCACACTTGTTCTTATTTTATTTTTTTATGTATTTTTTGTGGTATTGGGGACAGGGTCTCACTAAGTTGTGGAGAGTGTCACTCAGTAGCTGAGGCTGGCTTTGAACCTGTTGTACTTGTTTTTAAATTTGGCAATAAGGGATCTATTAAACCGCACTTCTACATCTGCAAAAATCAAACACTCATTCCACGAATAGGTTGGTAATTTTTTAAAATTGATTGCTTTCTGTGTCATGGAGGGAAGAATAATAGAATGAATGAAAGAAACATAGTTATAGTAGTTTGTTCATCCATAAATGAATATTGTGAACATAGCTACTCCTCAAGTTTACAGTGCTGCAACATGAAAGAAGTATTTCAGTGGCCTCCCAGTTTCCCTTCAACAATGACAGAGTAGGATTTATGTACTCCATATTAAGATTTACCAAAAATCAAACCAAACCAAATCAAATCAAAATAACCACAAACAACAATGACAAAAACTCCATAGCCTTTATTGAGATCATGTTTCCCCCCCCCAAAAAAAAAAACAATTACCAATTGACTACTCACATAATCTTTTTTCTTCATAGAAATATAATAAGAATAATGAGTTAATTGTCCTCTTGTATTGCAAACTACATGAGCAAATCTTCCAAAAATAGTGATTTCTTTCCTTGTACTTGAAAATTGATAATATAGGAATCTATTTGATAGATAATCTTTATGCTAAAAGGAAAACTATTACTTTTGACTACAGATGGAAAGGAACTACAGATACAAGGGACTTGTAGAGAGGAGTTATTTAATAGAATAAAAGGATGGCTCATATAGAAAAATGTGGATAAGACATAGGAATGAAATGATCTTATCTGTGTCTTATTTGATTTATGATACAAAAGTTCAATGCTGCACCTTTATGGTTCCACAAAACTTAGCTTAGAATGGATTTGTAAATAATGATAGCTACAATGTAATTGTTACTATTTTAATAAATTCTCGTGTTGAAATTTCTTTTGACCCTGAGAAACTTAGTATTAGTGAGGACTAACTATGTTTCTGTAAATTAATGTAGTCTGAGGCCATGAATCTCAAGCCAGTGAATTGATGGAAAATCAGTCATTTTAAGTACAGTTCTCTTGCTTAAATGAAGGAATTACATGGCCCTACATGAAAAGAAATGTATTTCCAGAATGTAAATTGTGTAAACCAGCAAATAAAATATGGGGAGGATAAACAATTTATGTCAATCCAAAGACAATGACAAATTCCTATACTCTCAGCTTCTCAGGAGGCTGAGGCAATAGAATCTTAAATTGTAGATCAGCCTCATCAACTTATGAAGATCCTGTCTCAAATTTTATTTAAAAATAAAAAGGAAGGGTGAGGTTGTAGCTCAGTGGTAGAGTGCCTCTGAGTTCAAACCCTAGTACCAAATAAACAAAGCAAGCTAAAACAAACAAATAAATCCAACTTTGGTCCTCCTAGTTGCATTTTGTTTCCTGCAATTGAAACTTTTTTTTTTTTGCCATTTTTACACTACTCCCCCATATTAAATCACCTAATAAACCTTGACAAAAACATTTTTTTTTTTTTTAGTGTGTGTTGACTGAACTTAGGACCTACACATGGTAGACAGGTGCTTTTCCACCGAGCTTCATTCTCAACCCTTACATCACTTTTTGTGTATAGAGGGAAACATTTCTTTATCATTTCTTGATAATTTAAAATGTTGACAAGTTAATGGACATCTAGAAGATTACCAGTAGTGAGTGAATGATAAGTTAATTTTCAAGTACAGATAACACAGGAAGGCACAGGAAGGGACAAAGAATGTTTAAATTGAAGATAAGGAGAATGTATTTCAAGCTATCTATGAAGACTGGGCTGTCTCTTAGAAACATGGGGAATGCCTATGCTGGGTAATAACAGGAGATAAAACTATTCTAGGGCTGGGAGTGGCTGCACATGCTTGGAATCTCAACATTTGGAAGGCAGAGACCAGAGGATCACAGTTCCTTAAGTAGCTGAGCTGCTTAGGGAGTTCCTTCACAACTCAGTGAGACCCTGTTTCAAAATTAAAAAGACTAAAAAATAGGGCTGAAGGGGTGTAGCTCGGAGGTAGAATGTCCCTAGTTTCTATTCCCAGTACCAAAACAAACAATCAAACAAACAAACAAACAAAAAAGACAAACTATTCTAGGTATGTGAAAGTTACCAAGTAATTTAGTTCAATAGAAAAGGAAATATTCAAGCCAGGCTTGGTGGCAGATGCTTGTAATCACAGCATTTAGGAGGCTGAGAAAGGAGGTTTGCAGATAGCTTCAGCTTTGTAATTCAGGGAGATAGGAGCTGAGATAGGAGGTTTGCAGACAGCTTCAGGCCCTTTGCAATTCAGGGAGAGCCTGTTTCAAAATAAAAAAATAAAAATAAGACTGGGGGTATAGCTCGAATGTAGAATGTAGAATGTAGAATGTAGAATGTCCCTGGGTTCCATCCCCAATACCACAAACAAAAGGGAGATATACAAATAAATTGTATCATTATTGGTTCTCTCATTTATTCATTAACACTTATTCATGGTTGAGTATGAAAATTAATAAAACATCAGCTCTACTCTTTAAAATTTATACTCTATCTTGAGGGAAGACATAGTATCACATATGTCCTTAGTAGACTATGGTTAGGGCTCTAACAGACATTAGTACCAAGTGACCCTTTTGTGCTCAGTTGGAAGTACATGCTTTAAAGTGCTTTAAAGAGACTCATATAATCTGCCCCCCTTCCAAACTTTGTAATGCAGAAAACTAGTATTTAAATGAAGAAGCAAGATATAGCCATCAAAAAATAATTGTATATTTGTGCTCTTTCCCAGAGAGTATTCAAGAAGCAAGAATCTGAGATGCTGTTGAAGGTATTTTAGTATTGAAAAAAAAGTATAAAATAGCTTAGTAAACACTAAAAACTCTTGCAGCTTTAAGTTTTAGTGGGTATATGCCTAAAATAGGAAAGGAGATTCACTGTTAACTTTCTTACCATCTGCTATGCTTTTAATATGGTTTGTCCAGCAGAGGTTCACATAGAAGCTTGGTTGACAGTGTAATACGTCCAAAAGGTGGGACCCAGTGGGAGGTAACTAAATCATGGTACAGCCCTGGGAGGGAGGGGAGGGGTTATTGCCTGCGACAGCCACAGAAGGGAGCAGGAATGGTTTAGTTGTTGAAGGAGCTGGTTATTTATTATAAAGCCAGCCAGTCCTCATGTGTGGCTAGCACTGCTGGTCACTCTCTTGTGGTTGCTGCTAGCTCATACCATCTGCTAGGGTATGGTGCAGCAGGAAGCCCTTCCCAGTTGCAGTTGCCTGAGCCAGGACTTTTAAGCCTCCAAAACCATTAGTACAATGAGACTGTTTTCCATCTTAAGTTCTCAGTACTCATGTATTTTGTTTTAGCAGTATAAAATAAACTAGGATACCACCCCAGAATTTGAAAACAACAACAACATAGTTTTCTGTTGAGAGTTCAGGAGATAACCTACTCTTTAGTTATCACCATACTGTCAAAATCATGGAATAATTTAAATGTCAAGTGGGTATTATAAAAAAATTGAGTATTTGTGAAATCAAAATATCATGTTCTATAATTACTTTTTTGGTACTGTAGATTAAAACCAGAGGTATTCTATCTTTGAGCTATGCCCAGTTCTTTTTCTTTTTATTTTTAAATAAGGTCTTGCTAACTTGCTAAGAATCTTGCTAAATTGCCAAGACTGGTATTGAACCAGTGATCCTTCTGTCTCAGCCTCCCAAGTACTGGTATTACAGTCATGTACCACTGCTTCTGAATTATTATTAAACTTTTTACAACCAGGTGTGGCGCTGTACATTTGTAATCCCAGTACTTGGGAGGCTGAGACAGGAGGATCACAGGTTCGCAGCCAGCCTCCATAACTTATTAGGATCCTGTTTCAAAATAAAGAATAAAAAAATAGGGTTGAGGTGGAGCTCAGAGGTAGAATGCCCCTGAGTTTCATCCCCATTACAAAATAAAAAAAAGAAAATTGAGAAAACTGTCTCCAGATAATGTCTGTACGAAAATAGGATTGAGAACAAAAATGGCTAAATATTCTTCTAACATTGGACTATGTTTGTGAAAACTGCTTTGTGAAATATGTTCTTCTTAAAATTCAGAATCTAAAACAGGGGAAGGTTAGAATAATGAGGCCATTAAAATGACTTATTCTGACAGTGATCAATTAAGATATATTACAGCAATAGAGACCTTCTGGGAACCTGCTTCTGGGAAGTATACTTGTAGGACACAGCTCTCAATCTTAAATAAATGCTCTGTCTGTGTTTATGGACCTCAACTCATAGGTTTTGGTGAGGCACTCAGAATCCTCAGGGAGAAACAGTGTAGGTTGGAGGGAAGAGACTTTTGAAGGCACAATTGCTCCCCACAGGGTTTTCTATTTTCAGTATTCAAATTGTAGTGTTGTGATCTATGTTTACAAAAAAAATTTGACTGAAATTTAAAGACTTGGGGAATGATCAGGTTTTAAGAATTTTGAGCCTGGCGTAGTGGCGCACACTTGTAATCCCAGCATTTGGGAGGCAGAGAGGGGAGGATCAGGGTTCTTAGCCAGCCTCAGCTACTTAGTGAGGCCATTCACAACTTACTGAGACCCTGTTTCAAAATAAAGAATAAAAATGAGGCTGAGATTGAAGCTCAGAGGGAGAACGCCCCTGGGTTCAATCCCAAGTACCAAAAAAAAAAAAAAAAAAAAAAAGAAAGAATTTTGGTAGTCTTAAAAGGACAAAAGAAGAATAGTTTGTCAAGAAAATATTTGATATGAATTTTCCAGTTTATATGGAATTTTGCCAACTGTGATCTCTGTCACTGATCCTAAAAACAGTCTATGGGGTCTTGAAAAGTATGTCTTTGTAGATGAGAAAGTAAGGATCAGAGAAATGAAGTAATCTACCTAAAGGAACATTATTAGAAAGTATATGACCAGGAATGAAAGTCTAGCCTCTGTCTCCAAAATGTTGTTCTTGTTCTTTATGGCCTTACCTTCATGAGTTTACCTTGACAATTAGATGTCATGTTAGGCAAATGATTTTATTTATATACAATATTATTTCATAATCATATTTATACCAACTAGATTTTGTTGCAAGAAACATTTTTATAACCTTGTAATATTCCACTTAATGGACAGACATCATTAGAACACTCTTCTATTTTTGGATATTTAGTTGTTTTGGGCTTGTGACTAGTTTAGATAGAATTATAAAATTGTTACCGTTCTTGTTTGAAAATAGGATATTTGCACTTACTTTGTATTGCTATACAAATAGATTATAATTTATATAATATATAATATGTGATAGATTGAAAGTACAGAGGACTTATGTAGGAGTTAAGTAGACTGAATAGAAACTATGGAGCTACCTTGGATAGATGTTCTGATTAAGCTACATATAGATGAATAGGTAAGTAGATTTGGGAAGAAGGAAATAGAGAAAATAATTTGAGCAAAGAAGCATAGTGAAGGCCTAAGACAATGTTTGGAAAAAAGTATATGTGTGTGTGTGTGTGTGTGTGTGTGTGTGTGTGTGTGTGTGTTTGGTGTGTGTGTTTTGTGGGTAAAGGAGAACAAATGCATTTCTTGGAGGATGAGGAGTATTATATGATAAACCAGAATAAGAACTGAAGAAGTGCTTAAATTTCACTGGTTCATATGCAATGTTTAGAGATGTTAGCAAGAAGCATTCTAAAGTCCTCTTTAGAAATTTGACTAATAGGCAAGTCTTAGGAAGCTTGATGTATTAGGGTTCCATACAGGAAGCAGGAACCTTACCATGAATAATTTGTCAGGGAAGATTTAATATACACATTTTAATCAGATATCAAGTTGCCAAGGATTAGAAGAGTAAAAGAATATCACAGTGTGGAAAGAAGGCCAGAGCTGCAGAGAGCTGCTGCCATCCCTGCAGCTGAGGGAGTGAGGGCACCAGGGAGGAGGGGAGCAGGGATCTGGAGCCTGCAGGCCGAGGAGGGGCCGCCCCATATACTGCTGTGTCCTGAGCTCAGAGGAGGGGCCTGCTCCTGGGACTCAGACCTCTGAGTGGGGGATATAGCTGCTACAAGAACAGCATCATGAGGACAAAGCCTGGCTGAGGCTCCACTCAGGGATGACAAGCAGATGGAGCATCCTCCATACTACAAAACCAGCCAGGAGCTATCCACATGCTGTGCATGTATCAATAGGGGATTCTGATTTTAATTCTTTTGAAAAGATACCAGGGAGTAGTACTATATTTGTCTTGCAAGGTGGTTCCATACCTTGTCTTTTGAGGAAATTTATACTGATTTTTAGTTTATAGCAGCATGATTCACAATTACCCAGTTAATGGAACCAGACTAAGTTTCTATCAACAGAAGAACATGTAAAAAAAAAGTGATATATATATATATATATATATATATATATATATATATATATATATATATATACATATGTATATATATACATATATATGCACATATATCACATATATATACATACACAATGGTTTTTTCAGCCATAAAAATGAAATTATGTCATTTGCTGTTAAATATATGGAACTCAAGAATATCATGCTAAATGAGATCAAACAGACTCAGAAAATCAAGGATCATGTGTTTTCTTTCTCATATGTGGAAGTTAGACAAAAGAAAATAGAGGAGGAGAACATCATGAAAATGGAAGACCAATACAAAGTAGTCAAAGAGAACTTGGGAAAGGAGTAGGGAAAAGAAAGGGGAGGCATGGGAAAGGAAACAGAACAAATTATTATTACTTTTTAATTCATAACAATTTAAAATATTTCCAGGATCTGGAGGCAGGCTCATCGTGGGGTTGTTGGGTGCTGGCCTGGGGGAACCTCAGAGCCATGCTGGGGGGCTGCGCTGAGATTAGGGGGCCCCTTTGGCTGGCAGCTCTGGGGAATGGCAGGCAGGCTGTCTCTTCTGCTCTTCTGCCTCGACTGTGTGGACTCCGACAGGAACCAGAAAGCATGAAGGTCGGGCTCCCTGATCTTCTCTCTGATGACATAGGGAAGGCGGAAGGAACTGCTGGGGCTGGAGGTGGTGCAACACAGGGAACCTTAGCCCCAGGCTGGAGGGTGCCCTGTGGTTCACATGGCTTTGGATTAACGGGTATGTAGTTATTGCACTGTCAAGCATCCTGTTCACCACTGACAGCCAGGTCTGGTGTGCGTTGTAGCCCAGGCAACGCATGACTTTGAGGATTTCAGGGTTGGGCATTTGGGGAGCAGCTCCCTATGAGGAGGTGGATGATCTTTATTTGTCTGAGCCACAAGTGCTTCAGGATTTTGATGGTGGTGGTTCTCATCTCTGAATTTACAGTCAGTAAGCAACTGATGGCGAATCATAGCCGGATGGTGATATGATGGGGCACCCAGTATTTTTTTTGTCTTCCTTTGCAGCTGCTCCTGGGTGGTGCCAGTGAACTGGACATCGCCTACAAGCATGAAGTAGAGGATGACCCCCGGCTCCAGAGGTCTATATCCAAGCCCAATCCTTGACCCTGCTATACCTCTAGGCTGCAGTAGATAAATGTGCCACGGACAGTGGTCAGCTTGTATCTGGCCTTGAAGTGGAAGCTCAGCCTAAAGTCAATGACTTTGAAATTCCTTTCAGAGTCCAGGAGGATGATATGCAGCTGCAGATTCCTGTAAAGGATGCCTCTCTTGTGGAAGTAGCACACTGCACCTGCTGGACTACCCTCCAGACTCCCTCCTCCAAGCTATGGGACTTTCTGACAGTGCAGTGGCGGTTCCCTGCTCATGTGCACTAAGATCAGGTACATGAAGTTGGCTCTGTCTAAGACCTCAAACAACTGGATAACATTTGGGTGATCTACTGCCCTCATGATAGCAATTTTGTATCAAACCAAGGGGTTGTCCCTAAACAAGGCAAGACCTTCATATCCACCTCAGATCCGGTAAGGAAATGGTGGGCCAGTTTGACCTGGCCAGAATTACCTTTGCTAATGTCTCTCAGGACTATCTAATTGTCTGTGAGGCTATCCTTACAGGGAGAGCTGGCTGCAAAGCCTGTCCTGTCCTCTCTGCTCTCTCCCTTACCACTGTCCACCAAAAGCCACAATAGCAGCTAATAATGCTGCTAAAAAAGCAAAACAATAAACCAAATAACAAAAATTCAACAAAATAATAATCCCAAACACACACACACACACACACACACACACACACAAAAAAAAAAAAAAAAAAAAAAAAAAAGCCAAAAGCCCAAACCAACAAATCAGATCCAAAGCCACCAATTCACCAAAAACACTATTTTGGGTTCCAACAGGTCACCACCAAGAGCTCCCTGTACTAATGGACAAAATCCAGCAGTGGCAAGGGCCTTAAATAGCTTATCCTGGAGACTCCCTCACAAAGGCTCCTGTAAAGTTGCTGGGGCAAAGGTGGGTGTGGCCCACTGTGGCCTTCTCACTTTGGGGCCTCCAGGACTTTACCACTTTAATAAGAAGAATAAGAAAGACTCTAGAAACATTTTTGCTTTAATGGGTTATGTGTATTTATTTAGAAATCAAATTTTGTAGGATGCTTCAAATTTTTTTTTTGAGTCAAAAAATCTCATCTACACTCCAGGCATCCAATTTTTTTTATTTTTTTAACTTAAATTGGTTGGTGTCAAAAGAATGGTAACACATTGCTCACATCATGATAACAAAATATTCTTCCCTAAGACACCACAGGGAACTTTATTAATATCTATGGGGCTGAGTAAAAGGGAGCTTTCATCCTAGTTGCCCCATAAAGTCCTCATCACATTTTTTATTTAAGTATTTTAAAATTATTATTGGTGTATTGTAATTATGTATCACAGTGAGGTTCAAAGTGATACACAGCATTTGGTGTATTTCCTTTGGCATCCCTCCCAGCATCCCTCCCTCCTTCCTTGTACATCTTGGACTGGTAGTGAGACCCTCATATTTGGACATAGTATTTGTTTTTTTCTAGAAATAGACTTTTATTGATGCATTATTGTTTCATAACATAATATAAATCATGCTGATAGTGACATAAATGCACATAACACTAAGTGGGCTTTCCTTTAATTCCTTCCCTATCTCCCCTTCCCCATACAGGGCACTGAGATTTACAATGGTATTTTCACATATGTACATAAGGCCTAAGGCCGATGGTATTAATTCCTTCATTGATCCTCACTCTTCTGCTTCCCCTTCTCCTAGACCAGCTCCCTGGTTCCACTGAAGTTCTTCCTCCATTATCTGGAGTCCCTCTGGTAATCCAATTACTCCCTAGCCTCCACATATTAGAGAAAACATATGATCCTTCATGTTCAGGGACTGGATAATCTCACTTAACATAATGTTCTCCAGGTCCTTCCATTTTCCTGCAAGTGAAATAATTTTATTCTTCTTTATTTCTGAGTAGAATTCCATTGTGTGTATATCCCATAATTTTGCAATCTATTCATTTGTTGATGGACACCTATATTAGTCCTATAACTTGGCTATTGTAAATTGTGCTACTATGAACATGAATATGCACATATTACTGTGGTTCTCTGATTTCATTCCCTTTGGAAAGATACTCAGGAGTTATATAGCTGGATCATATAGTGAACCCATTCCCAGTTTCCTGGGGAATCTCCACACTGATCTCCATAGAAGCTGAACGAATTTGCAATTCTACCAACAGTGTAGATGAGTTCCAAGTTCCCCGCATCCTTGCCAGCATTTATTGTTTTTCGACTTCTAGATGTTTGCCATTCTGCTTAGGGTTAGATGGAGTGTCAGCATAGTTTTGATTTGCATCTCCCTTATTACTAATGATGTTGAACTTTTTTCATATATTTACTGGTCATTGTATCTCTTTTTGTGTGAAGTGTCTGCCTAATTCAACTGGCCATTTCTTGACTGGGTTATTTTTTAGTGTAGTCTTTTAAGATTTTTATATATTCTAGATATTAGTCATCTATCAGAGGAATAACTGGCAAAGATCTTCTATTCTATAGGCTTTCTCTTTAGACTCTTGATGGTTTCATTTGATGAGCAGAAACTTCTTATTGTAATTCCATACCATTTATTCATTTTTGTTTTAATTTTCTGAGCTATGGAGGTCTTGTTGAGAAGTTTCAACCTGTGCCTATATGTTGGGGTGTTAGACCTCTGCTTTCCTCTAGTAGCTTCAAAGTCTTTGGAAACATAACAAATTATACCATGTGCACATATGAATGTATCACTATGAATTTCATGATTATGTATAATTAAAATACACCATTAACAATCAAAAATAAAATTAAAAATAGAACAAAAAGAAAGTCAGGTCTTTTTCCTTCAATCTTTCGGTCTCCCTCTAGCACCCTCTGTTGACTGAGTGTAATGGGGAAAACCAGAAAGCAGCAGCTCCAGGCTCAGTATACAGAAGCAGAATCAGAGTCTGGAAAGGTTATTTTTGATGCTGAGAGACAATATTTTATTCACTGGCATAGTCCATATGATATGATATGAATTTAGAATAGATGGACAATTATAGGCAATATCATTGTTTAAGATGCACCTTTCTTTTATTCACCTTCTTTCCCATACAGTCTTTTAAATTTTTTTTATTGGTACATTGTAGTCATACATCTTAATGGAGTACAAGATGGTAGAGGCACACATGCACACATTACCTTATTAGCCCTTACCCAGTCCCCATCCCTTTTCCGACCCCTCTCCCCTTCTCATGTTTGGCTTAGTGATTGACTTTGATATGTTTGTGAATGTACATCATGAGCATTAGGGAATTTCCCTCTTCCCCCCTCCCATCCTTCTCAGTTAGATGCCTTATGGAAGCTAGGGAGAAAAAGGCTCATGGGAAAAACTCTAAACAAATAAGGAAAAACCATAGGATGTACCTTTCTGAATCAGGACTCCTACTCTTTCCTTTCTTCTTGGATGTGGAAACAGGAAAGCTCAATACCAACAAAACATCAAGCATAGTTATTTTATATTTTTAAAGAAAAATAATGAGCCAGGCACACTGGTATATACCTGTAATTCTCATATTAGGAATACTGAGACAGAAGGATCACAGATTTGAAGAAAACTTCAGGAACTTAGAGAGGCTTTGTTTCAAAATAAAAAATAAAATAGGGCCATGCCAAGGGTGTAGCTTTGAGGTAGAATGTCACTTGCTTCAATACCTGAAACACTCAAAAAAAGAGAAAGAAGAGGAAAAAAGATCCTAAGCAAAACACGACAGAAATAGGTCAGAGTTCCTACTGTCACTAGATTATGTTACGCTACTAAGTAAATTACTTCGCTTAGACTCAATTTACTCTCTAATAAAATGATGCTTTGTCCTTTTTGATCTTATGCAATTTTTGTGAGAGCCAACATGAGATATTATCTTGAGAGCACTTTACATGACACCAGATTATGGGTTTCTTTTCCAAATCCAGACAGTTTCTATGTATGACAGGGTAGACTTTTATAACTCCTCTTCAATTCATCTTCAGTTTGTTCTTTTTTTTTTTTTGAGGTACTGGGGATGGAACCCAGGGACAGTCTATCTCCGAGCTATACCCCAAGTCCTATTTTTTATTCTTTAATTTAAAACAGGGTCTTACTGAGTTGCAAAGGGCCTCAATAAGTAGCTGAGGCTGTCCGTGAACTGCGATCCTCCCATCTCAGCCTCTCAAATGCTGGGATTATAAGCATGAGTCACCACGTCCGGCTTCTGTTTGTTCTTATTGTAACCATCTTAGTTCATCTACATATTACATAAATCTTTTCTGATGGCTTTTAATCCCTGACTTCAATTTATTTTCTCTCTAATGTGGATTAGAAACACTTATGAAGTTAATGAAATGATTTTGTATAGTATTACTTGAAATGTGTCATTCTCTTGCCTTCCTCTTACTCAGTGACCTCAGTCTACACTGCCCACATTGTGGTCATCTCCTATTACAGCATCAGCGTATCACATCTTCACTTACATCTGCATCTACCGAAGTCTTTCTCCACATCATATTTTGTGTGTAATTAAAGTTAGGCACAGCCTCTCATGAGCTTCACTGGAAGTGTTTATTCTGCATGAGCATACCATGCATGCATCCTTGCATAGAAGTCTATTTTATGGCATAATAAATAATTTATCTGCTTTTATTATTTCCTATGAGACTGTAAGCAATCTGAAATTAGAGGTCATTTTTTTTTTGTCAGTGCCTTTTATGGTGTCTCATGGGTCTTAAACATTAAGGACTTGTTGCATAATGAAAAAGAAAAAGAAACTAAAGAAAGCCTAGGAATGGTGAGAATGTTTTTATAATATAGAACTTTGGAATGGATGATATATTAGAAGGTTGTGAACTCATAAACAAACATACTTGAATTTAGTTCATAGGAGAAGGCTTAATTGGAAAGTTTAGTTAAGAGCATGTTTGGGGACATTTGGCAAAAGGAGAATAAACCAACTTATAATTATAAATTTGTTATTTAAAGGTTGAAATTGAAAACAAATAGAAGCATTTCCAGAGTGGGAGGAGGATAGAAAGGCCTAGGAGAGCACCATTCACCTTTCAGGATTTGTTGGAGACAGACTATATGCAAGGTTCACTGATAGATATACCATATAGCCACCATATTTTTTTTTGTTTAAGGCTGTGGTAGACTTTCCACAAAGTCCTGAATTTTTTTGTGTGTGACAGTTACCATAGGAAATCTTGCATGACAACCCTTTCTTCATAAACCCTTGAATTTATTTACTTATTTTTTGTTAAAGTTGGTACAGTCTCTTTTGATTTGGACAGCATTCATGTATGTCCACTTTATTCGAATGTAAGTTTTATGAGGCTAGAGACCTAATCTGTGTTGTTATGACTATATCACCAAGGCCTACAACAATAGCAGAGCAATGACTAACACATAGTAAGTGTTCATTAAGTACTCACTGAATCATTATGTTGAAGGAAACTAAAGACTTCTATTGAAGTTCCATTTCACTTGCATCATTTTCTTGTAAAAATTTGATGCTGAGGATTTTTCTTCTGCCAATGAGCTAGTCTTTTTATCAAGAGAACAAATCCTAGTACTTGGAATGCATTTATAACTGAGCATAGGGTCCAAATACTTAAGGTGGTGTTAGGGAAGGAAACAACTTATCACAAGGACACAGACATAGGAAAACAAATGAAGAGTGCAGTCATCTGCATCGGTGGCTTCAGAGAAGGCTCTTTTACTAGATTGATGACGTATGAGCCAGCAGTCAAAAAGGCTTGATTCTGAATCCACTTAATGCTCACTTAGGGTTCCTTACATAGCCTTAAAGTCTCAAGAGTTAACCCAGTATGAATAGAACTAACAATGAAGTGGAGGGTGAGGGAAAGGCAGGATGAACTATGAAGAAGCAAGTCCAAGCTATGACAACAGGAATCCCAAACAGCCAGTCATCTCATCAAAACATTTAAATGGTCATAGGGCCTTGCTAGACTAACATAAACATAAATTTGAGTCAAAAGTATCTATTAGAAAACACTTTAAAATATACTACCATGGTTTGATGATTAAGACTCATGAAAAATATTTCTTTCAAAAATTTCCAGTGAAAAATTTTTGAATAGGAATCTTTCTGGTATTTGACATCCATCCAAAGACCAAGTACATTTTCATAGCAAAAGAAATGGAGCAAAAGGCCTCAAAGGCCTCAGTTTGTAGTTATATGATGTTTTGCCAGTTAAGTCTCACTCTGTTTCTCAGTAAGCACTTAACAGAGGAATGATAAAGTGAAGCCCCAAGTTACTAACATACGAAAACAAACTTAAGATAATGTGGGGCATGGACACAAATCTCTTTTGTAGTGTTATCAGTACATCTAAGTTTTCTGAAGTGTGTTGATAATCAGGAATGACTTTAATGTCAGAGAGGGGACCTAGAGGAGCTTCTGTCTCTACTGCTGGTTGTGGACTTGTTTGTCATTGGCATCTATTCTAAGCAGAAGAGGTTTCCTTTACTTGTATTATTTTGCTTTTTTGAGTTTAGACAAGATTATATCTCTGATGTCTTTCAGGTTTGAGTTTTTAATGCCTTCACCCTTGTTCTTTGGAGTCCTCTAAAATCTTCTGGCACCATTAAAGGGCATGGGCGTTGAGTAGCAGATTCTGGCTAGGCAGGCACTAAGACCAGAAAAACTTTGCTTTACTTACTTTTGTTAATTTTGTTATTACAAAGGTTTCTGAGGACATTTACATTTGGTTAGCTCTGTCACTTAATTCATATTAAAAACAGTTTATTGTATTTCTCAATTACAAATTCATGAGACCAGGGTAGGAATTCATGTTTTGAGAAAAACATATTAATAAATAGATTCCATGAAAGCAGCAATTTATGAAGAAAGGGATATTGATGTATCTGAGCATGACACTTAAGTGATATAATTAAGATATTTTTAGGATTAGCTATGCATGGAAGACACTGATGTCTATCAGCAAAGTAGAACCAAAGTTTCTCCTAGTAATAAATGTGTTTTTAAAATATATTATGGAGACTTATTATTTTAGTGAGAGTACTTGCATCTTTATACAAATAATACATTTAATTATGAAAATAGGAAAGTAAGTAAAGTGATATTTGAAAGGGATTTTAATAGCGTGAGGGAAATTCAGAATCCAGTATAATCACAATCTGAGTTCAAATAATATAGGACTTTTGAGGAAGTTAGCAACTATTTGATATAAAATCTTTTTAAAACAGACCTTAACTTGTCATTAATATTAGTCTTAGGTTCTGTGCCTATGGCAGAATGTGGATTACAGTATTATTTTCAAAGTTAGGGAATTATACAACAAGAACTTTTATGACAAGGACCTCTCTGACTTAAGAGGAAAATGGAAAAGCCATTAAGTTGGAAGCTACAGGGTAAGGTTTTTAGTCAAGCTTTTCCAAACACTCCTAAACATAGACAAATCACATTCTCTCATTAGGACTCAGTGTTTCTGTAATTTCCAGAAGTTGAATTAATTATCTATACTGTTCTTCCCAGCTATAGCTTTGTAGGGATAAAAGCAAAAAGAAAGCTTGGACTCATAGTCTATATGGTAGTCAAAAGAATTATTTGTGATAAATCTAGTTGAGGGAAAAAATTTAATTTGATTTTTTAGTGGTTGGTATACAGGAGGAAAATAATTTGAAAGATAGACACTAAGTATAAAGAGTTATCAGAGGTTATAATAAAGTCTCTGAAAAGAACACTTCTGAAAATATTTGAGCAATGTGGACACTGATTTTCTGAAATGATCTTTTGTGAGAAGGGAGTAGTCTTTTGCCTTTAATCCCTTGTTTTTTTCTTTCTCACTTCAGTGACTGGGATTTAAGTTGCATCAAATTTGAATTGGATTTAGAAATATGTAGAAACTCCCACTGCTCAGAAATATCTTCTTCCTTGCTGTTTATTATGTGTGGCATCTCATCATTTGAGACATACATTACTGAGGATTCTTAGTTGCAAAAAACAGAATTCGCTCCCTCAGTTTCAGCAGGAAGAAATTTATTTTGAAGCCTATTAGATATCACACACACACACACAACACACACACACAACACACACACACACACACACACACACACACACACAACTATATAGGTCAAGGACCAAGCTTAAGTGCTAATTATCTAAAATCATCACACTGTGTGTATATCCCATAATTTTGTAATCCATTCATCTACTGATGGACACCTAGGCTCATTCCATAATTTGGCTATTGTGTATTGTGCTGCTATAAACATGAATGTGCATATATTACTATAATTTTCTGATTTCAGTTCCTTTGTAAAGATAACAAAGAATAGAATAGCTGGATTATATGTCAGTGGATTTTATGGCAGCTCCGCTTCCAACTTTCTGAGGAATCTCCTACTGATATCCATAGTAGCTAGACTAATTTGTAATCCCAACAGTGTAGAAGAGTCCCACTTTCCCCACATCCTTGCTTGCATTTATTTTTTGACTTCTTGATTGCAATTCTGCTTGGGGTTAGGTGGAATTTCAGTTTAGTTTTGATTTGATTTGCACATTCCTTTTTCATGTATTTCATGTATTGGCCATTTCTATCTGGTTTTTTTTTTTTTTTTTTTTTTTGGTGGTACTGGGGTTCCTGGAAACCCTTCTACCTCCAGGTTACACTCCCAGACCTATTTTTATACTTTTTTATTTGGAAACAAGGTCTCTTACGCTGCTGGCTTCAAACCTGTGCAATCCTCCTGTCTCCGCCTCCCAAGCGCAGGAATTGAAAGCGTGCACCACCACGCCCGGCCATTTCTATCTATTCTTTTGTGAAATGTCTGTTTAGTTTAGTTGCACATTTCTTGATTGATTTGTTTCTATCAATGTTATGTACATATGTGAGAATACCAATGTCAATTCCAATACCCTGTTTGAGGAAGGTAGTGAGAGGGATGGGGAGGGAGCTAGGGGTAAGCCACCACATGCTGTGTGAATGTATGCCACTATCACTATGAAATGCATTATGATGTAAGACTATAATTCACAAATAAAAGTATAAAAAATAAAAGCAGTGTTCCCAGGAAACATATTCATAGAAAGTATAAAGGGGGACTCTATAGCCAAACACTGTCATCATGTGATGTTTATAGCTGATTATGTTCAGAACATTGCTCATACCATTAATGGCCACCATTGTAGGTTTAACATTTTTCTGTGGTTTGTCAGATCTATACTGTCAGTATTGTTCTTACCATTGTGAGGTGAAGTCCATCTTGTTGAATTTATATATAATTTATCTATCTATCTATTTATTTATTTATTTATTTATTTATTTATTTAGTGTGGTGCTGGGATTGAACCCAGAGGCATTCTACCTCCAAGCTACACTCCAGCCCTTTTTTATTTATTTATTTATTTATTTATTTATTTATTTATTTATTTATTTATTATTGTTTTGAAACAGGGTCTCTCTAAGTTACTGACAGCCTACTAAGTTGCTGAGACTAGCCTCTAACCTGTGATCCTCCTGTCTCAGCCTCTCAAATACTGGGCTTATAGGCATGTACCATATAATTTCTCTTTCTAATTTCATGGTCTCTTTATTCATGAATTCTTTGAACACTCTATACAGTAAGTGGAGAAAAGGACCAAATGTACCTATAATGTAATCATTACATAATTATAACTCAGCAACAGAGGAATTTTTGGTGAATATTTACATAAAGCACAAATATTCTCATATTTGACACTTATTTCTTCCTCAAATTTTTTTGGTTAGCAATCTTCCAGTCTTATTCCTTCCATGTGCCTGGCCATTGGATCAAAACATTATCTATGACCAATGAACCAGTAGATGAACCACTGATCATATCATTTGATCCACCGATTTGTTTTTGTCAAATTTTAAGAAGAATTTATACATTATATTCATTCACAAGAGGAAGAAGATCATCATTGGAGCAGGAAATGTGGGCAGTGACTCTTAGCATGAAGAGCACACACTTTGGTGTTAGACCCAAAAGTGAATCAATCACAGTTTGACCATATATTGTCTATGTGACACTGGTTATTTAATTTCTCAAATAGAATGAGAGTATGAGTTTGGTAAGGTAGTATATAGTAGAAATTAGTGATAGTGATATAATATGTGGTAGTATTATAGTAACCAATGTATAGTTTTTAGTATAGTGGTATTATGGTTTTAATACAAGACAAAGAAGAGAAAGGAAGAGAGAAAAAAAAAGAAAAGGGATGGAGAGAAGAAAATAGGTGCATACAAGGGAAGAAGCTTGAGAGAAGAGTTGGGAATTGAGCAAAAGAAACAATCATACATACTCACACCAAGAAAAAAAAAACCAAACAAAACAACAACAAAATAATGCAGCCCTACAAATATATGAATATTCAAAAGGCTAGGCCTCTGCAGTCTCTCTCTGTGCAGACACCAAGTGCCACTGGCACCTTTCCTGCTGCAAGCCTGGTTCTCTGAATCTTTCAGTTTATTCAGGTGGCTGGTATCAATGGGAATGGATCTAATGTTAATTGTAGGTCACCCTCTATACTTTCCACAGATGTGGAGTCTTGGTCTCTCCCTGCCTCCATAGGTGGCAGGTACCTCTGAAACCAAACTCAGTGTAAAAATCTCTTTTCTGCACAGCTAGAGTTGGGCTGGTCTGATTTGTCCCTGTTCATCACTATTGGGTGGTCTGTGGTTATCCCAGAGATCCTATTTGTTGGATCTAATGTTAACCATAGGTCTCCCTCCACACTTTCCACTGATGCAGAACCTTTGTCTGAATCTTTGCTATGTCCAACAGCAGACTCCATCTTCACCTTTGCCAGGTTGAATTGCAAAGTCTCAGACCCAGGAAGTTTATCAGGGCTGCATGATTGCCTGGTGCTGCTACACTGGGCGCTCTCCCGTGGAGATGGCAGTTTTACTTACAGTGTTGTTGAGTGCCAATCTGGATCTCTAGAGGTGTGGTGAGCTTGACCGCTACTGCTGTAAGTTGTAGCCAGTGTTTGCACAGGAGGAACTGATGGCTTACAATTCTGATGATCTGCAGCCACTTACTTCAAATCCTTGTTTGTTTTCCTGTTCATCTCTGGAGTCAGGTGTAGTGAGACAAGATGGCACTCTGTATCTCCTGTGGATGTGATGTAGGCGGGTTTCTTTTCTGGTGTTATTGAGTGCCGCTTGGATCTCTGGAGGGTGTTGTGATCTGGCTGCCACTGCTGGAAGTTGTAGCTGGTGTTTAGTTGTTTTTCTGTTTGTCTCTGGATTTGGGTGCAGTGAAGCAAGATGCTGCTGCTGTGGCCACTGTGGCCACAAAGCAGGCAAGTTTCTTTTCTGCTATCTAATTGGTCTTCTAGCTTTTTTTTCTGCCATCTTGTACTTCTCATGTTGTTTTTCTAGTTATTGTATTTTCTGACTTTTGAAGAATGCTATTTTTAAGGCAATGGAGATCTGGGGTCAGCAGGACTGGTATGAGCAGGTTCCCTCAGTCGCCATCTTCCCGGAAGTCTCTTTTCAGTTTAAGTAGCACATAATATTATATTGGTTCATACATATTCACATTTATAGCAGAATAGTTCACAGTAGATAAATTATAGAAACAGCCTATATATCTGTCAACAGATAAATGAATTAAAGACTGATATATACAAAATGAAATTCTGAGTAGTCATAAATGTGAGACTATAATTAGATATTTTCTATTAAAGGAATAGTTTGACTTAAGGGTCAATTTTTGAAATCTCCATTTGTAACCTTGTATGCACTTATATTCTTTTGTGAAGTTAGCTTTTCTGGGAATTGCAAGTGCCAACCTCTCTCCCAGCATCTCCTCTAGCCAATGGTATAAAGACTGTGCAGCTGTACTCCCACCTATAGGAGTAGAGAACAGGAACCTTGCATCGTAAACAAAAGAACCAGCAGGTTTCTGACATTTTGATCTTGCACACCTGATTTTACTGATGGCAGCATCCCTTTTTTGCGAAAAGTAAAATTGCTTTACTGAGCTACTTTTGAACATGTAAGTATGTCATTTGCCAGAAAGTGTGTGGAACTAGAAAATATTATGTTAAGTGAGATTAGCCATTCACAAAAAATAAAGTTCCATATGTTTTCTCTCTTACATAGAAGCTAGGGGGAAATCAGAAGACAAGAGGGAACATTTCAATTGACACTGTATGCATAAACAAAATTGT
Organism: Muscardinus avellanarius; assembly: GCF_963383645.1. NCBI lineage: Eukaryota > Metazoa > Chordata > Mammalia > Rodentia > Gliridae > Muscardinus > Muscardinus avellanarius. The sequence continues at coordinate 81,385,188 of NC_137790.1, forward strand.
CAGTGTCAATCTTAATTTTGTTTACAGGAAAAGGAGGGTATGGGGTAGGATCCAGAGGAAGCTCATCAATTGCTGTGTGCATGTATGTCCTTATTACTTTCATTATGATGAATGATTACAATGCACCAGCAAAAAGTATATTATAAAAGTAAATAATCCATACATTGAGACATGTAACAGAGGTTCCCTTGAAACTGTCTTTTGCTCCCCCTTCCCTTTAGTTCTTCTGCCCTCCCTAATCCTTTGGCTGAAGAGAAGCACCACCTAGACATTAGCTACTAAACCCATTTAGATTCACAGAAGCCAGGTGGACATTGTAATACCCTACCTTCCTAACTAGCCACAGGAGGTTGAAATCCATTGTGATGTGCTAGAGAAGACACAAGTGCTCCAGGGAGAGGGACCCCCTAAAGCAGCCTGTAGCCTCAGTGTCTCTCTCCCTCCCCATAAAATCCCATCATACTCTCACCCCTGCCCAAGACAGCTACAGTTTTGAGAAACTAGCCCCTCTATCTTCTTCAGTGCTAGACTTTACTAATCCCAAGTTCTTCCTCCTATCTACACTTGTCTTGAGTATCTGTACTCTAGCAGCAGGCAGCCAGGACATTCCTGTCCAGTAACAACAGCACACTTTACAATATTGAAGAATCTTTGATATTTATTATCTCATTGGATCTTATAAGGACTATTTTAGGAATTTTTTTGTGGTACTGGGGTTCCTGGAAGCCCGTCTACCTCTGGGCTACACTCCCAGACCTATTTTATACTTTTTTATTTTTGAAAACAGGGTCTCTTAAGCTAGCGCGGCTGGCTTCGAACCTGTGCGATTCTCCTGTCTCTGCCTCCCAAGAGTGGGTGGGGATTACAAGCGTGTGCCACCACACCCGGCCTATTTTAGAATTTTAAATTTAAATTGAATTGCTTTCAAGTATAACTTTAAGAAGAGAAAAGTAGAGGTATGTTTGTTTCTTTGTTTTGTTTTTGTGGTACTGGGGATGGAATCCAGGGGCTTTCTACCTCCAAGCTACTCCTCCAGACATATTTTTGATATCTTATTTGGAAACAGGGTCTCACTAAGTTACTGAGAGCCTCACTAAGCTGCCGAGACTGGCTTTGAACCTGCGATCCTCCTGTCTCAACCTCTCAAGTACTGGGATTACAAGTGTGCACCATCATGCCCAGCCTAGAAGTATGTTTTGACCTGATAAAGATCACACAACTACCTGATAAAATATTTGAGTCTTAGTAAGTTATCTTAAATTTATTTTTCTCATTAACAGATATGCTCCACTACAAGATATTTTTTTCACCTTCTGGAGCGTTTATTTGATTTATACTCATCTATACATCGATTTAAGGAGGATTAAAATCTTAGCAATATTGAGTTCTTTCAGTATATAATCAAGGCAGAATTTCATTTACAACTTCTTTAATGTCCTTCATTAAAATTTCATAGTTTTCTCTTTAGAGATATTGGGTATCTTTTAGTTTAGCGTGTTCCTGAGTACTTGAAAGTTTTTAAAAAATATATTTTTCTTTTTTTGAGGTACTGAGAATGGAACCCAGGGGCATTTTACCTCTGACTGACACCCTCAGCACTAATTTTTTATTCTTTATTTTTTAAACAGGGTCTCACTGAGTTGCAAGGGGTCTCACTAAGTAGCTGAGGCTGTCTGTGAACCACAACCTCCGGTTTCTGCTTCCCGAATGCTGGGATTATAAGCATGTGCCACCACACCTGACTTAAAAATCGTATTGTTTTTTTCAATTTTTTTATTGGTGCATTGTAGTCACACATCTTAATGGGATGCAAGATGGTAGAGACATATATGCACACATCACTCAATTAGCCCTTACACAGTTCCCACCCCATTCTCTCCCCCTCCCTCCTTCTCATGTTTGGATTAGGGATTGACATTGAGATGTCTGTTAAAGTACAGCATGTGCTTTAGAGAATTTCCCTCTTCCCCTTCCCATCCCCTCAGTTAAGACCCCTTATTTGCTCATCTATAGAATTTCCTACTTTGTCTAGAGTTCCTCCTATGACTCATTTTCTCCCTAGCTTCTGCATATTAGGGAGAGCATCTGATGCCTTATTTTTTTGTGACTGATTAATCTCACTTAGCATAATGTCCTCCAGTTCCATCCATTTCCCCGTAAATTATGTAATTGTTTTTTTTTTCATTATGGCTGAGTAAAATTCCATTGTGTATAAATCCCATAGTTTTGTAATCCATTCATCTGTTGATGGACGTTTTGGCTGGTTCCATAGTTTGGCTATGGTGAATTGTGCAGCTATGAATATAGATATGCATGCATTAGTTTTGTAGTTTCCTTTATTTTAGGTAGATACCCAGAAGTGGTATTGCTGGATCAAATGGTAAGTTCATTCCTATTCTTCTGAGGATCCTACATACTATTTTCCAAAGTGGTTGCACTAATTTGCAACCCCACCAACAATGTATTAGAGTCTCCACTTTTCCACATCCTCACCAACACTTGTGGTTGTTTGTGGTTTGAATAATTGCCATTCTAGTTGGAGTTAGGTGAAATCTCATACTTCCAAAAGTGATCTACAGATGCAAAACAATACCCATTAAATTACCAAGATCATTCTTCACAGACATAGAAAAATCAGTCCTTAAATTCATTTGGAACAACAAAAATCCCAGAATAGCCAAAGTAGTTCTCAGCAACAAAAAACCATGCAGGAGGAACACAATTCCTGACTTTAAACTATACTACAAAGTTATAATAATAAAAACAGCATGGTACTGGCACAAAAACGGATACATAGAGCAATGGAGCAGAATAGAAGTCTCAGAAACAAATCCACACACTTACAGCCAATTGATTTTTGACAAAAGGCCCAAAAACATACACTGAAAAAGATAGCCTGTTCAAAAATGGTGTTGGCAAAATTGTTTAATCATATGGAGAAAAATGGAAATAAATCCCACTTTCTCACCCTGTGCAAGAGTCAATTCAAGATGGATCAAAGACTTGGAAATTAGACCAGAGACCTTGAGGCTCCTTGAAGAGGGCATAGGTCCAATACTGCAACACATAGGCACAGATAAAAACTTTCTCAACAAGATCCCAAAGGCATAAGAAACTAAAAGGTTAATCAACACGTGGGATTGCATTAAACTGAAGAGCTTCTGTACAGCAAAGGAAACTATCAAGAACCTCAATCGAGAGCCAACAGAATGGGAGAAGATTTTTTCCAACTACTCCTCCAATAGAGGACTGATATCTAGAATATACAGAGAATTCAAGAAACTCAACACTAAGAAAACAAATAACCCAATCTAAAACTGGGCAAATTAACTAAATAAACACTTCAAAAAGGAAGAATGGCCAGTAAAGGCATAAAATATGCTCAACATCTTTATCATTCAGAGAGATGCAAATCAAGATTCCACCTAACCCCTACAACATATTTTATTTCAAAAAATAAAACAACTTAAAAAGCAAAACAGTCCTTGCATGTATTAATTAGTTATTAGGTCTCTTGCTTTTATTTATAATTATTACTAGTTTTGTTTTTCTAATCAGCTTCCTTGAGCAATAAAATAGACTAATGTTGTAGTCAGTAAATTAGAGTTTTGAAAGTGTTCGTGGTTGAATATACACAGTCTGCATTTTTTGCCTTTGAGAACTGTGGTTTTGTGAGTTTTTCACACAGTGAACATGCAAAGATAAGCCAATCTTCATGGTGTTCCCACTTGACTGCAAAGACATTTTAAAAATGGTAATTTACTGCTTCTCTGTTGTAGGGCATTATTTTATTTACTTTTATTTACATAGATATGTTAAAAACCAACTTCATTTCTCGAGGGACCTGCAATTATAATGCAAGATTTTAATGACTTGTCAAAAGTACTAAGCTCCAAATTTAGAGTTTCATAAAAAACTTTGATTTTCCCAAAGTGATACTATGAGCCTTTGAAATGACTTTGCTCTGCTCAGTCATCACATTTCCCTGTGGTGCTCACAGGCTTTGTGGTAAGTATTTTGATCCCAAAAGGAATGCCTTTGGGAAATGCCAAGCCAGCACAAATCAGAATGCTTAAAATTGCCTGCTGCTCCACTAGTACGATTGTATGTCTTGCTGAAGTTTTCTTTATGTACCTCAAAGAAATTGAAATGAATCAGAAACTGGCATCTAAGGGTGATGGAAAATAGGAGAGATTATATCTCATTGGTCCTTTTATTCTTGAGCTCTGGTTCCTGGACTTTTAGACAAGTAGAGTGAAATGAAAGATGATACCTGCTGTCATGCTGAAAGGCAGAGCCATGGTGCCTGGTGCTTAGATACAAGTCCTAGGCTGAATACCTCACAGCTAAGTCTTGGGAATGTCTTAGTTCTCTGCTGGCAGAGATAAATGCAGCTATGCATTTTAGGGCATGCAGGTGGGATAGAAAAAAAATGATTAAAAATGAAAGTAGACTTGTTGTGGTCACAGCAAAGGTTGAGAGGGCATCTAAGTCTTGAGACTTTATTGGATTATTTGCATATGTGTTGCCTTATTTATTTAGGGACTTGTGGAATTTTGAAACATAAATTCATACAAGAATTTTGAAACATAACATAAATTCATACAACTGGGTTTGTATGCTCCCTAAGTCAATAACTTTGGTCAAATCACAGTTTCTTTAGTTATCTTTTTCTCTTTAGTAGGTTAAATTTGACAATATCAATATTTCATTACTCATAGAACCTGTGAGGTTCAAATAACATAGTGTATGACAAAAGCCTTCATAAGCCACAAAGCACTAGAGAAATATAATAAATTATTGGAATTTTCTTCTAGATGGTAAGTCCCATAAACCTTTGGTACTTATTCAACACTTACATACATATATTGTTTTACCATGTCTTCACTAGCTAAATATTTCAACTTTTAATAAACTTATTTACAAAAATGAGAATCTGGGACAGGACAGTATCTAAATGTGGAATTTTCTGTAGTGGTACTAGATGTAACAGAGTATTCAGATTTCATGTTTTCTACTTTGTTGATACTTTGGATTCTTTACCATGTGCCAAAGGAACGAACAATATCCTAATAGACTCTAACAATATTAAGAACATCCTTCCTCAGGAGACAAGACAGAAGAGTGCTACAATAAACTTGTGAGGTACTATTCTCTCTTTCCTTTTCTTTCCTTCTTCTTTTTCATTCATTCCATGAAGAGCTATAAAGAAAATATTTATTCCAGTGCTCAAATAATTTTATAGGAGAAAACAAAATTTTGTATTCATGTGTTTCTCTTTAGACCTTGGAAAATGGACTAACTAGTATTCCTTTATATTTTTATTTAACCATTCATTGAAGAAGATACATATAGTATCTTCTTCAGATATTCAGAAATTCAGATAATTTAGAAATTATGAGTAAGATTTGGGTGCAGTAATGTTAACTTGGCCATTTTCCTCTAGCTAAATTAGGAGAAAAAATGTGTAAAAAAATGAAAGGATCTGCTTGAGATAGATTGGCACTTTGGAATTTTAAAAAATTGTCTTATTTTGGCATTGAGGGTGTGTGTAAAGTGGGCCTGTTCTATTTATTGGCATGATGCCCCTCTAAACTGAAACATGCGTTATATTTCTTTCATCAACAAACTAAATTTCTGTAGCCAAGATTCTACCCCAGGGTAGATAACAAACACAAAGAAACACATCTACCTAAGCAGTTTAACACAATCATGATCCAGGCGTGGTGGCTCAGGCTTGTAATCCCTGTGCTTGGGAGGCGGAGACAGGAGGATCCCGCAGGTTCGAAGCAGCTGCGCTGGTTTAGGAGACCCTGTTTCCAAATAAAAATATAAAATAGGCTGGGAATGTAGCCCGGAGGCAAAAGGGCTTCCAGGAACCCCAGTACCACCAAAAAAAAAAAAAATGAATATATGAATGAATAAATAAATATGGGCCATTGGGCAAAAATGACCATTTTCTCACAGCCAGCTCACACAAATAAAAAAATGACCAAAATAGAAGAATGTAAATGAAGTGAAGAACAGCAACTGGCCCTAGAAAAATCAATAAAATTCATGGGAAAAATAAGTCTAAATTCATTTAATTAAAATTCTTAGGTACATGCAAGATTTTTTTCATATACCAAATTAATATGCTCCTTCTAGAAAGGAAAAATGAGAAAAAAGGAAAGTATGTGTAATTTTAAAATATTCATCAAAAATTTTAAAATCAACAGTGGAACTAGGAGGAAGTTCATAATTCTCATAAAATATTTAAACAAAGACAAAATTTTGACTGGAAATTAAGAGACATAGGGAGCAAACCTCTATCTAAACAAAAATATAAAGGAAAAACTTTTGAAGAAACACAGAAGAAATATATTCAGTGATAGGTAGGATTAAAAAAATAAAAAAGATATAATGCAGTAAGATTTTATAAACTGAAGTAAAAGAAGTTTCAAAAACTTCCACAAAAAAGACAGAGAAATGCCACTCAAATTGTATACCTTTAAATTAGCATACATAGAGGACATCAGACTTCTCGTTAACAAGTCTCAGTAAGCAATGATCCTAACAATTCTGAGACAACAAAAATATTTCAAACCTAGAAATTCTTATATTGAAATTACAGTTTAAGTGTACTTTCCAAAGAGATTTCTTCAAACATTCAGGGACATAATAAAGTTCATCTAAAAATACTATGAGAGCTAGGTGTGATCTCACACATCTGTATGAAATAGGATACTGTATGAAATACGGTATGAAATAGGAGGATCCTGCATTCAAGGCCAGCCTAAGCAACACAGCTCCACCTGAAAAACAGAATAAAATTAAAGAGGCTATACTGAGGAAAATGAAAATGAAATTAAAAAGTCACAATATCTTGGAAATGGTTTTGAATGGTTGGGTGTGGTGGTACATGCCTGTAACCCCAGTACCTGGAAGGCTGAGACAAGAGAATTACAAGGTTCAAGGTCAGCCTTAGGAACTTATCAGGACCCCCAGCAACTTATCAAGTGCCTTAGGAAGAACTAGTTTCAAAATAAAAAGAGCTGGGGGGTTGTAACTCATGGGGTAGGGTAGTGGTAGAATGACCCGGTTTAATATACAGCATAAAAGAAAAAAAGAAAGAATGAAGGAAAGTTCTGCAGTGCTTAGTTTACACATGAAATTCATGCACACACATATGCCAACAAAAGTTTCACACCTGCAACTGAATATGCTTAGGATGGCATCCTATCTGCCTTAGAAATGAAGAAAAAGATATGAATTTTCTTCAAGTAGACTTCAGAGATCCTGTGGAAATGACTCAGCATAGATACTTTCACATTTTTCATCTGTAAACTGTACATATCTTTATAAACTAAGCTCCCTTACTTCTTTGTACACTTCTTTTTTTGTGGTACTGGGGGTTAAACCCAGGGGCTTTCTATCTCTGAGCTACACCCCAACCGCCCTTATTTTTTATTTTTACTTTGAAACAGGGTCCCACTAAGTTGTGGAGGGCCTAAGTATCTGAGGATGGTTGCAAACCTGCGATCCTCCTGTCTCAGCCTCTCAAGTACCAGGATAACAAGCATGTGCCACGAAGCCCAGCTCTTCTTTGTACACTTCTTATGCTAGCACTGCAAACTGCAACAGCCAATTCTTGCTTTCTAACTTAATATTATCACTGCTATAATCTAAAACAGCTACCACACAACATAGAGGAAGGAAGACATATTTATTCACACATTTTGGAGATTTCAGGTTCAGTCATCTGAGGGCTAAGTCTGTAGGTCCCAGGGTATGGTGATGGGAAGCAGAGAGGAGGAGAGAGCAAGAGCTCTACTCTCACATCATGGAGGCCAGGAGAAAGGGAGCAATCAAGCAAGGGATTTAGAGACAAAAGCATAGTCCCAAAGCTCACACTCTCAGGTACCCACCTTCTCCAGCCACATTCTACCTGAGTAGCTTATTACCCAGTAACTCATTACAATGGACTTACCACAAAAGAGATTACAACCCTTATAACTTAATTAACATAATACATAAACTCTTCAGGAGGTATAAATATCTAACCGTAACATTTAACCTCTGTCCCCTGAAGAGCTCATGCCCATTTGAGAATGAAAAATTAATTTAGTTGATTTCCAAGTGTTTCCAAATTCTAAAGTTCAGCATCACTCAAAAGCCTCAAATTCCAAAGTATCCTTTGAGACTCAAGATGAAGTCTTGGCTATTAACCACTGTAAAAGGAAATAAAAGCAACTTACAGGAATCCAGAGGCACACAGTAAACATTTGCATTCCAAAATGGACCATAGGGGGAAAAAAAACAAATGGGACTAAAACAAATGGGACTAAAACAGGATCAAAATCCAGCAGAACAAAAATTTAACCCTGCAGTTCCATTTCTGACATCTTGGACACATGGTGATGAGATGTGAACTCCAAGGTACCTTGGAAGCCCTGCCCCTGCAGCCTGGTTGATTGCAGTAGGCAGCATATTTGTTCTTCCAGCCTGGCACCACTTCTTAAAGCTTGTACCCTTTCTTTGTGGTTGTTCCCCATTTTTAGAATTCCAAAATCTCGGATTTTTTTTTCTTGCAATGTTGACTTCACCTTCATAACTTCACAAATTGCTCCATTTGGGCCTGATTGAAGGGACTCTGACCCTGCCACATGTTGCCTATCGTTCCAGGCTTTCCTTTGAAATATGGGGGAAGGCCTCCATGACTCCTTTGTTCCATAAAGCCAATAATTATGTGAGCTCCCAAATTAAATAGCAGGAAAGATAGTCACGACCTTTTCAATCACAGCTGATGCTGAGCCTTCCTCAATCCTGGCCTCCATGATCAGGCCCTTTTCAATTATAACAACCACCTCAGTGATAACAACCATCATTAAAAACATGATCAGACTTAGAGCAGTCACCCCACTTTTGTTACCAATTTCTTTTTTAGTGTAATGGTTTGAATTTAGAATATCCCCCCACCTCTCACGAAAGAAAGTAGCAAGTTTGGAAGTGGAGCTTGATTGCTAAGCAGGTGTCCTTGAAGGTCTGTAGCCTTGGGGATTATATATCTTTCCATTTCCCCCTGCTCACTCTCTTGCCTCTGGCCTCCATGATGTGAGGAGCAAAGCCAGTGTGCTCTTATGCTCTCCCTCCCTCTGCTTCCCACTGTCATGTCCTGAAATTTGTAGACTATTCGATTTATAGAATAATAGGTCTATTAGGTTATAGTAGTGAGAATGTTGATTAATACACTTGGTCAACATTCTCCCTGCTATAGCCTAAAACAACTGACTATACAACTTTAAGAAGGTATATTTATTTGCTCACAGTTTTTGGAGATTTCAGGTTCATGTGAGGCCAGGTTTAAGAATCTTAGGGCATGGCAGCAAAAGGTAGAGCAAGGACTTTGATCTTTCATCATGGAGGCTAGAAGCAAGCAAACAAGCAAGAGGATTCAAAGACGAAAACATAGGCCCTAACACTATACCCAAAGGAACTCACTTTCTTCAGCCACACCCCACCTGCCTAGGTAACCCCATTAAGTCCCTTACAATGGATTTATCCACTGATGAGACTGCAGCCCTCATGGCTTAATTATATCAACTTTGAACTTTAATACAGGGGGCATTCTACATCTAACCATATTACCAGCTGATAACAATCTTTAACACCACTCTTCATTGCTTGTTAAAAATTAAAAAAGAAAAAAACAAGTAGATAAGAATGGGCTAAAAATGAATAAATGGTTTTGATGTGTGACAATCACTGAATTTTGAATAACTATTAACTTGACAATTATTTTTAAAAATTGATATTGTCATGAAGAATTCATATGTTATCTGAATTCCAAAGCACCAGAACAAGTATTCTATTTATTAAAAAATAAGTACAAGCCAAATTCAGTGATACATGTGTGTGATGCATCCCAGTACTTGGGAGGCTGAAACAGGAGGATTGCAGGTTTGAGAATAGCCTCAGTAACTTTTCCAGGCCCCCAGTAATTTAATGAGACCATGTTTCAAAGTAAAAATAAAGTGAGACTAGGGGTATACCTCAGATGTGGAAGACCCTGGGTTTAATGTCTAGTATCCCCAAACACACACTCAGGAGGAAAGGGATAAAAGTAATGAGATTAATTCAGAGTAAAAACATGAATGTTAATGTATTATAATAATTTCTCTTCAGATAGGAGCAAAGCATTTTTTCTCTAGAGAAACTGGCATAATTTAGGCCTCTTACATTAGCTTTGACCAAATCCAAAAGAGAAAAGTAGACCACAGTGTATGAAAGGAGGCTGGTTTTTATCCCATCCCTAGCATCTGGAAAATGAATTGTGATATGAGTGCAAATCCCCCTATCACCATTGTTTATTTGGTACTGGCTATGTTTCCAACACTTTTGTAGTTATGTTCAAACAAATAGTGTTCAAAACAGATAAGCTATTTTGCCATGAGCTTCAGTTCCAGTAACAGAACATAGAAAATATGAAGTATATGATCCATGAAGGAGGTAATAAATGCTCTAAGAAAATAAAACAAGTAAAAGAGAGTGCTGGAAACATGGGCTGAAATTTTAAGAGGGCAATATGGAAACACACTGAGAAATGGCATTTAAGCAATGTGTTTAAAAAATAAAAGCACAAGTCCTGTAGATAGCTGGACAGAAGTATCAGTTAAAGTGAACACTGGTATGTTTCAGAAATACCAAAAAGTCCAGGTTGGCTCCAACACAATGAGTGAAAAGATGAACCCATAGTTGGGGGTCAGGTAGTAGATCAAATAAGAGTATAGCCCTATTAATTCAATATGGCAGTCACTAGCCACGTGTGGCTACAGAGCACATGATTGCTTACCTAAATTGAGATGTGTCTTAGGGATAAAATACACTTTGGCCTTTGAATACATGGCATAAAAAAGATTATGTTATCTTAATGATTTTATATTGATTTTATGTGGACATGATACTATATGAATATATAGGGTTAACCAGTATATTTTTAAAATTGTTCTTATTTTTATTATGTTAATGGTGATAACTAGAAAAATATTGCCAATGTTATATATTTCAATTAGAATTGCTGTAGTCCATTATATATATTTTAACTTTTGCTTATAGGGAATTAAGGAGCCATAGAAAAGTTATTAGTGAAGAGTGGCATGATTTAAATTACCATTTAAGAGGATCAAGCTGGCTGCTATCCTGGAAGGCTGAAGGGCAAGTCGATTACTTGGAAGGCAGCTTTCAATGATCTAGGCAACAGATAATGTACTTTGTACCAATGAAAACAGTGAGAAGTCTGGACAATTTTCAAATGAGTGTCTAGGAATATTTGGTGATGAATTGGATGTGGAATTTGGGAATGAGTAAGGATAAGCACAAGGTTTCTGACCTAAGAATATATAAATCTGGATTTGCCTTAGTTAATAAAGTTGACACCCCTCCAGGAAAAATGGGTTTTAGAGGGGAAGCTCAAAAGTTAAGGAATACTAAGTGGTATTTTTGTTTTTATTTTTGTTTTTCTGTACTGGGGATGGAACCCAGGGCATTTTACCTCTGAGCTACACCCCCAGCCCTATTTTTTTATTCTTTATTTTGAAGCACAGTTTTACTGAATTACAAAGGGCCTCACTAAGTAGCTGAGGCTGTCCATGAACTGTGATACTCCAGTCTCAGCCTCCTCCCAAATGCAAGGATTACAAGCATGCACCACCATACCCAGCTACTAAATTTCTTAATAATTTTAATGAGTTATTAATATTCTAATGCTTAATTTATCTAATCATTATCTTTTTGTTGGTCATCTAATTCATTTTAGTAATTAAAATATTTTTGCATTAATTTCTTACATTTAGAATTATTATGTGTAAATTCATTCCCTAGATGGTAATTACAAGGTAAAAAATAATATATTTAAGGTTCTTGACCATATTGACAGAGCTTTCTAAAATAGATTATAAAAATCAACACTTATACCCACCATCTGTAAATGCTCTTACTGAAGTTTCTTGTTTTATAGAAAAATATTTTTTCATTTCCTTTTTATTTTAGTGTGTGTGTGTGTGTGTGTGTGTGTGTGTGTGTGTGTGTGCATATGTGTGGTGCTGGGGATTGAACCCAGGGACATTCTACTTCCGAGCTACACCCCCAGCTTGACTTATTTGTTCTTTATTTTGAAACAGGGTCTCAGTAAATTGTGGGGCTCCTCACTAAGTAGCTGAGTCTAGCCACAAACCCAAACCTCTTCTCAGCCTTCCAAGTTTAGGATTACAAGCATACATCACCATGCCTAGCTTCATTTTCTTTTTAGATAATGTTGGTATCAAGTGTTGCTTCTTATGTTTGTGTATCCACTCTTTTTACACATTTTTTTTTACTATTTAATTATATTTAAAATTTTTTTGTTTATGTACTCCATCCTCCCCCCTCAAGTTTCCTGAGATTATTGGCATGTTAGACTACTTACGGTAGCAACAGTAATTTACTTAATTAGTAAATTAATATAGACCACACAGTATATTTGTTGTCTATACATAAGCTTTTAACAACCCATTCCTTCTTTTATTAACTTTATAAATTAAGAGGTAGTCTAGGTTAATCTTTATATTTTATTGTACTAGCATTGGAATATGCTGATTATCCTCCAAAATATTATCCTTACTTCAGACATCAGCTGTACATTTGGAATTCCTCACTGCAGACAAGCTAACAAAAAATTGGGGTGTTCCCACAACCAGCCTTTGCTTTGATACAAAACTCAGGAAAATGCTATAGTATGGTTAGAGTTTTATTATAGCTAAAGGCTATAAATTAGAACTAACCAAAGGAAGATAAACTGAGGACAAATCCAGAAGCATTTCTAAACACTAGGTCATTTTCAGTGACCAGCATGGACATATGACTGCCACCCAGAAAAGCTCCCTCAGGCCCTTGGTGTCCAGAAACATTTTTGAGGTTTATAACAATGCCTACATGTCTGACCATAAGTCTCTACACCTTACTGTCAGTCTCCAGTTTGTGTAGAGGTTGTAAATGGTATGTTCACTCAAAGATTACCATAAATTACATTATGAAACTATCTGCTGGCCAAGACTCTTGGGCAAACTAAGATCATCTTGCAAGGTTATCCCAGCATCACTACCTAGTGTAGGTAGAATGTCTTTAGGTTCAATTCACATTAATATACAGAGAGAGAAAGAGAGAAGAGAGAGAGAGAGAGAAGAGAAGAAGGAGGAGGAGGAGGAGGAGGAGGAGGAGGAGGAGAAAGAAAAAAAGAAATAAAAAAATTCCAAGCTCGGCATGGTGGCACATGCTTGTAATTCCAGCATTTGGGAGGCTGAGACAGGGGACAGACTCAGCTACTACATGAGGCCCTCCATAATTTAGTGAGACCTTGTTCGAAATAAATAATACAAACTTAGGGCTGGGGATGTACCTCAGAGGTAGAATTCCCCTGGGTTCTATTTTTAGTTCCACAAAAGAAAAAAAAATATTTTCAGTATTTTCCCCTTGTCTTGTTGTTGTTGTTGTTGTTGTTGTTGTTGTTATTGTTTTTAAATTGTATACAATAGGCACTGATTTTTCTTTAAAGGCTTCCTAGAGTTTTCCATAGAAGCACCTGGTTTTAGAAATTTATTTTTTACAAGATTTATAAGAATGAATCTTAACATCTTTAAGATGTTAAGGGCAAAAATATTGGGTGGGTTTGGTAGTAGGTCATCATGAGAAACTAATCAATTTTATCTAAATTTTCAGACATAAGTATGTCTATCTTTTAAAAAAATTTCATTACTAATTGCCTACCATAACTTTTATTTTGTTCTTGATATTTATAATTTATTTTCTTTTTATTTCTCAATCTTATTATTTATACATTTTATTAATGTCTTTAAACAGACTTTGATTTTATATTGTTTTCTCCTTTTTATATTTGTTAATTTTGCTTTTATCTAAATTCTTCCTTTCTTTCTACTTGCTTCGTGTTTACTTCCCTCTCCCTGGCTTCCCGAAGCTTGTAATTTTGATTTGAAACCTTTAGTCTTTTCTTAAATAAACTTTAAATGCTAAAATTTTTCTGAAAGCTGCTTTAGCTCCATCTCACAATTTTTCATATGTTTTATATTCATTTACTCAGTACAAAATATATTTGAATTTTCTTGAGGCATCCTCTTTGTCTTATGGGTCATTAAAAAGAGTGTTATTTGATTTCTAGGAGTTTGGATATTCTTCTGTTAGACTTCTGCCACCGGTTGCAGGTTTAACACCTTCCTGCACAAAGAAAATACTTTTTATGACAGTTCTTAAAAATTAAAGGTTTATTTTATGACCCATCATATGGTCTGCCTTGGTAAATATTCCATTGTACATTAACTGCCAATGTATATTCTGATCTTGTTGAGTGCAAAATTCTATATATAGACTGTACAATCTCAACTAACATCTTTTCAAATTTGTTGACTCTATTCTAGCTGCTCAAATTTACTATTGAGTACCTTTGCTGATTTTTTTCAAGGCAAAAATTTTGCCTTTCAACTCTGGAATTTTCATTTTATTATTTTAAATAATTTCCCTCTACATTGATATTCTCAGTTTGGCAAAACATCATTCTCACAATTTGCTCTAACACAATCTCCTTTAGCCCTTTGGATATATTTAAAACAGAATAGTATTTATTTTATAAGTTCAACTTCTAGCTTTCTCAGAGAAAATGTATGCTAACTGATTTTTCCCTTCCATTCCGTATCTTGTTTCTGATTTATTTGCAGATATCATAAATTTTCACTAAAAAACCCAGAGGCATTTGACCTCCGAGCTACACCCCCTGCCCTATTTTTTTTCTTTATTTTAAAACCGGGTCTCACTGAGTTGCAGAGGGCCTCACTAAGTAGCTGAGGCTGTCTGTGAACCCGATCCTCTGGTCTCAGCCTCCAGAATGCTGGGATTACAAAGTGTGTGCCACCACGCCCGGCTAAAACTGGCTACTTTAAATCATATAACGTGGCAAGCAGGATATCAGAGTCCCCTCTCTTTGTGGGCGCAGTTTCCTCTTACTGCTAATTTGTTTTGTGACTTTCCTGAAGTAGTTACATGAAGTCTGTAGTTTTTGTTTGTGTGGCCACTGAATCTTACTTCACTAAGCTGGGGGATTGGATGACTAATTATTATGTAGATATTTACCCACTGCATGGAACCAAACGCTTCCAAGCCTTTATTGAGGGTCTCTATTTGCCTCTTGGAGACGCCTTCAACACTCAGCCAGGCTTACAGCTCCAGCTTAGACTTCATTCTTTTGTAGCACAGAGCTCAAGTGTTAAGAGCCAGGGCCTTTTTGATATTTTCCTAAGGGTGAGTACAAACTTCAGCATGGCTATCAGTTCTGTTGGGGGGTTGAGTACTGGGAATTGAACCCATGTATCTCTGAGCTGCAGTGCCAGCCCCATTGTTGTAGAGGGTCTTGTCACGCTATGAGGCTGACCTCCAACATGCAATCCTCCTATCTCAGTCTCCCATGTACTGTAGGCCACCGTGCCCAACTTTAGCATGACCTTTCTGATTACTAAGAACATGTCAACATGCCCACACCCCACCACCACTACATCATCACTCTTTTCATTTTAAGCTTTTTGTTTGGTCTATGTTACCTGCTACCCACTGTCGCATGCAGACACAATATTAAACAATTTCCTCTATTTTTATTTGACTAAAATACTATTAGCCAGGTCAAGTAAAGAAATCATTGAAAATAGGGTCTTTCATGGAATCACTCAACAGGACAACTAATGATGATTCTCTAGGAATAAAGCTTTCAACGTCAACGCCATTCTATCCTCCCATTCAGTTATAACTAGGCTCCTGGCTTTCAGTATGATTGTGGGATGTTTGTTTCTGAGGTTACCATGGAGCTGGAAATGAGGGGAATAATACTAATTAAGATGTCACAAAGCTCACTGATCTTGCCAAAATTTAGCTATTTTTTCCTTGGGAAATTGCCACTTAGATTATTGTAATCTTTTGATTATTTTTTAGGTCCTGAAAAAGTTGTTTCTGATAGTTTTTACTAGTATATTTATTGCTCTTATGGATAATTTAAGAGATTCCTCATCATTTTCGCTGATGTTCTCCATATGTTATTTTAAGAATTGTTGTAAAATTCACCGTTTTAGCCATTGTGAAAATACAATTCAGTTGCATTGAACATATTTATATTATTGCACAAATACTACCATTGTCCATCCATCAAACGTTTTTGTCATCCAAATAAAAATTCTTTGCTCATTAAATGTAAACTCTCTATTCTCTCCTCTCTTCAGCACCTAGTAATCATTGTTATACTTTCTCTTTCTAATTATGTCATATTCTAGGCACCTTATATTAGCAGGATCATACAAAATGTCTGGTTTATTTCACTTAGCATGTTTTCAGTGTTCACCTGAGCTTTTGCATATGTCAGAATCATTTTCTTTAAGGCTAAATAAATTTGATTGTGTGCAATATACATAATTTCACATATTCATTCACACAGATACATTTGTGTGTTGTGTGTTTGTGTGTTGCATATATTGCATATATGTGTATAAATATATAATTTGTTCGTTCATCAACCTATAGATGCTTTCTTTTCACCTCTTAGCTATAATAAGCTTCATGAGTCTACAGGTACTTATCCAATAATCCTAGATGTAGAGTTTCAGGATCATATGATATTTCTATGCTTATTTATTTAATTTTTTGTGATATTGGAGTTTTAACCCAGGGACATTTTGAGATATACATCAACCCTATTTTTTTTTTTAATTTGGAAACAGGCACTCACTAAGTTACCCTTGCTACTCTCAAACTTGCAATCCTCCAGCCGCCCAAGCACTGGGATTACAGGCATGCTCCATGGCACCAAATTCTATGCTTAATTTTTTTTAAAGAATAACCAACTGTTTTTCACAGTGACTACTCTTACTTATATTCTCTTCAAAGCACCATTTCATATTTCTGATAATGCACAAAGATGGCCACAACTTCATCAACATTTGTTATTTTTTATCCAAATAGGCATAAGTGGTATCTCTTCAGAGTTTTCGTTTTTATTTGCATAATGATTTCTCTAATTATGATGCTGGGCATCTTTCATGTGACTTTGGCCATTTGTATATCTTCTGTGGTCTATTTCTTTGCACATTTTTAAATTAAGTTGTTTGATTTTTCTATTATGTTTGAAGTTTATTGGGGCAATAGAGTTATACAGCATAGTGGGATTCATAGTGATCACTCAGACATTCCTTTCTCAAAGCTTCTTCTTCCTCTCCCCTCCCACCTCTCCTGATTTGCTTCCACTCTTCTACTGGCCTGTCACCTCATTTTCTTTTCTTTTTAAAGTATACTTTTATTGCTCCATTCTGATTATATATCATAGTTAGTTTTAAAATCATGCAAATGTACAGGCACAGGGCACTTAGTGTGATTTTCTTTGGTCTCATGCCCACTTTACATGTTAATGAGATTAGTAGTCATACTTTCATATAGAGACATAACATTATTTTGAATAATATTAAATAATATTGAACTGTTTCCTTCCTCAAGCCTCCTTTCAAAGGCTTTGTATGCTAATTATTATCAGATTCACATGTGTACAAATTAAATATAGAATTTCAAAACAACTCTTTTCTCTGCAATATCCTCCAGGTCTGGGACTACTATCTAGCTGGCATTTGAAAACTTAGATTCAAAAGGCTCTCTATCAGTCTATAATATTTGTTCACTGTACTTAAAATATTTTCAAAAACAATGTGCTCAATATCTGCTTTCAGAATCTCTGGAATTTTGTTAAATGCTAGGCAAAGTGTGCCCATGTTACCCTCCTCTAATAAAAAACACACTAAGTCTTTAATAAGCTTCTCTGCTAGACAATATTTCACATGTGTTGCCATTATTTGTTACTGGGTTGGGGGAGTAAACACATCCTGTGCAACTCTAATGTGCCAGAACTCTTGGAAACCTACATCTGGTTTCCTTCCAAATTTTCTCAAGCATCCGTTTCCCATTGTAGATTTTACTTTGAAACTTTTTGTTGTTATATAGCCACAAATACGGCTGTATGTTGAGTCCTGTGTATCTTTCTAAATACTCAATTGTGTCATTTTGGCACCCTGGTGATCAAATGGTGGAAAAACACAATAAGAATGAGAGAGAGAAAGAGACAGACAGACACCAGGATTTGGTCCTGTCCTCTTTGGGCTATATGTCCACTGTATGGAAAGCCCACTGCTCAGTCTTTTGAACTCCATAGGCTCCTACTGTTGGACCAGTTTCTCGACTGTTTCTGAGTTGGTATCACTTAAGTATGCCCTGTCTTCGCCATAAACAAACTAATGTGTTTCTTTCTGTTTTATTTTTTTTCATTTTGTATAAGAGAATAAAGATAAAAGTATGTAATGATTACACAAAATGTGGTGTCTCTTACTCTATTATGGGTCCAGTGTAAGAGCTGAGGCTGAGTAATCTAATCTGCCGTAGATTTAATCTGAGGTTTGTATTAGCTCTATATGTATTCAATTTGCCACTCATTTCAAATACTTTGAGAGAAACATCAGGACTTTGCTTCAACAGATTCAGAATGTGAGCAATGGAGAAATCCTGGAGATTTATTTTATTTCCAGCGCGTCATCTTTCTGCCCTCTAAGGACCTCTGCATTAAGGTCTGTGTGCCACCTTTTCTGACTTTTTCCTTGCTCTCCATTCCTGGCCTTGGTTCTCTGAACCTTTGAAGATATTTCTACACTTTGCTGACCTTCCCAGGGCAGCTTTGGTGCATGACGACAAGGCCCAGTGGGTCTGAGATTTCCTCAGGCCACTCCCTTGCCGCAGCCTGTGGGGAAGAGCTGCAGTATACTGAGTGGAGATCTCTTTCAGCTCATCTGTCCTGCCTTGCACCTTCTGCAAGCTGCTTGTACCTGCTAAAGAAACATCACCTTTAAGAACAGTCTTATTTTTATCTCTTCTTAGTTCTGTACTCAGCCCTTGGCACCCTGCACTAGTGCCTCAGGGAGGAACTATAAGAAAGGGCAGCAGGTGTGTGCGTACTAGCGTTGTAGCTCAAATCTTTGGAATTCTAAACCACCATACCAAACTGCACTTGCCCATAAAAAGTGTGCTGAAATTTGGCTACTTTGTTATATTGCTGTTTTTGGTTTGGTTTTATTTTTGTTGTTTTTTGAAACCCCTGTCTCGGGTATATTTGTTCTCTTCCCTCCACTCTGCCAGGAAGGAAAGCAGTCATGGGTCTTTTTGATCCGGAATAAAATTGTTTACATTTTGGAATTCAGTTCATTTAGTTACATCTTTTGTTACATCTTACGATCAATGGTGACTTAATACATTGATTTTGTAGACTATCTGGCTTGCTCAGATTGTTAGATGTGGGGAGGGGGAAACAGTTTTTTGCAACTCTGAATTTTGCAACCAGAGTGAGATCTTGATTTTGCCTATTCCTGTACTTCATATATAAATGGAATCATATAGAACATAGACATTTGTGTTCAGTTTTATTATTATTAGTTGGTATGATTAATCTATTATTTTCAAGTAGCATTCTTTTTTGTGTGTGGTACTGGGGGTGGAACCCAGAGGCTTTCTACCTCAGGGCTATATACTTCCAGACCTACTTTGTATTTAATTTGGAAACAGGGTCTCACTAAGTTGCTGAGAGCCTCACTAAGTAGTTGAGGCTGGCTTTGAACCTGTGCGATCCTCCTGTCTCAGCCTCCCAAGAGCAGGGATTATAAGCGTGCGCCACCACGCCAGTCTATGTAGCATTCTTTTTTTTATTATGAATAGTATTCCAGTGTATTATGCGTCTATTCTTTTTATATTTTATTGGTGCATTGTAGTCATACATCTTAATGGGGTACAAAATGTTAGAGGCAAACAGGCATACATCACTCAATTACCTCTTACCCACTTCTCACCCCATTCCCTGCCCTTTCCCTCCTTCTCAGTTTGGCTTAGTGATTGACTTTGACATGTTTGTGGATATACATCATGTACATTAGGGTTCATTTTAGATGGATGTTATCATTGTTTCTACTTTGGAGCAATTATGAATCAAACTTCCAGTAATGATTTTTCCATGCACTCCATTGTCTTGGAAAAGCATCTCTAATCAGAAACTATGGGTTAAAGAGTTGGCATATAATCGGTTTTACTAGGGATTGCCAGTGCTCTAATATGCTTTGATCAATATATACTCTCACCAGCAATGAATGAGATTTCCAGTTGTTCTACATGATAAGCAAGGTTTAGTATTGTTAGTAGTTTATTAAGTTCTAATATTTTAGTGATTTTAGTGGACATGTATTGGTATTACATGGTGATTTAAATTTGCATTTTGCTAGTGAATGATATTACTCAGCTCTTTTCATATACTTTTCAGCTAATAGAATATCTTCTTCTGTGAAGTTGTTACTCAGAACCTTTCTCCATTTTCCTTAGTCATTTAAAGAAGCTCTTTAAATGTAATAAGAAATAATACTCTTCAGATGTTCATATTCCAGTCTGTGACTTGCCTCTTCACTCCTTTCAGATACCATTTAATAAAGTAGTATATTATTTTAACCCTTTAATAACATTTTTGTATATATATGGAGTGTGTGTGTAATTGCTCTTTGTATGTTGTTCACCTTTGTATTCTTTAGAGAAATGAATTCAATGCTTTTCTCATTTGCCATAATTTTAACATTTTATACCTCTAAAATCCTTTATAAATTAGCATTACATTTTTATTACCATACTATAACTTTTAAAGTAACATTTTGGGAAACTGGAATTCTAAAAAGGAATTAACTTTCCTAAAGTGTACACTAGTTGATTGAGAAACAAATTTGACAACAACATCCTTTGATTCTGCTGAAATGTATATGTGCTTGCTATTAGCAACTATCTCTAAAGAATAAATCAAGCATATCTTCCCAAATGTGCTTTTTTCTTGGATTGTTCTCTGATTTTCTTTTGCAATATTCAGGCCACCTGCATTTTAGATAATTATATTATTCCATAAATACCAACTAGTTCTAAAACCTTTTATAAATCTTTATTCTGACCTGACAAAGGTATAACAGATTTTTTAAGGGAATTTCTTGTTCAATAACTAAAAAAAATGTCTTTCAAAAATAACTTTTTTCTCTCAAAAATAGAATTTTTAAATCTATTCGGTAGCAAAACAAAGAAAATGTAAACAGGACAAGATGTAACAAAAGAAAAATGTGTCAAAGAAGAAAGCAGAATTTTCTAATTATGGTGTTAAACAATCACTTGATATTAAAAAAGACAACTTAAATATAATGCACCAATAAAAAAATAAAATAAAAATAAATAAAAAAGACAACTTAGAAATATATTTCAAGTATTTGGGCAGATGCTATTTTAAGTGACTCTGATTTTTTTCTATTTTTTATTAGCATATATAAGTAGTGTATAAATAATAACAGTGGGTATAAATATTTTTGAAAATTAGATATTGAAACTGTATTTTGTTGTTGTTGTTGTTGTTGATGTTGATGTTGTTGTTGTTGTTGTTGTTGTTTTGGTGGTACTGGGGTTCCTGGAAACCCTTCTACCTCCAGGCTATACTCTCAGACCTATTTTTTATATTTTATTAAATTTGGGAACAGGGTCTCTGAAGCAAGAGAGGCTGGCTTCAAAACTGTGCAATCCTCCTGTCTCTGCCTCCCAAGCGCGGGATTACAAGCGTGCACCACCACGCCTGGCCAAAACAGTATTATTTTGGTTGACTAGAATCACATGGTGCTTCCTGGCTACCTTTAACCATGCAGTTCAAATGCCATTTTACAGCTTAGGTTTATAGCCACGAGAGGCTGATGGGCTGAAACAAATTTATATTTTAATGAATGTAAAAAATGCCTTGGAAACAATCAATGAGGACATATAACAGAGATTCCATATCTGCCATGAGGTTTTTAATGTGGTAGATATAAACTGCCAGAGTTTCCATTTCTAATAATCTATTCTAGAAATATTAATGTTATCTTTTTCAGCACCTCTGTAGTCTCTGATATCTAAGTTTTTGCCTAATCCTTTTACCTGGCATTAGTAGTGAAAAAAAGGGAAAATTTTCACCTTGTCTTCATCTTCGACTTTACTGGCTCCATTATTGCTTCCTTGTGGAATTGTAAGTGCTCCACCCAGGTTCTCATTTCCTCTAGCTTTCCTTAATAGAATACATTTTATGCTACCTGGTTAATTTCCCAAAACTATTGACAAGATCCTGCTTTACTTGATTCAAAATCTCCCAATGAAGCCAGACATGGTGGTGTATGCTTGTTATCTGAATACTTGGGAGGCTGAAACAAGAGGATCCAGGATGTTGCCAAACTCAGCTACTTAGTGAGGCGCTCTGCAACTTAGTGAGACCCTGTTTCAAAATAAAGAATACAAAATCAGCCGGGGATGTAGCTTATAGGTAGAATGTCCCTAAATTCAATCCCCAGTAACAACAACAACAACTCCCAACGAGGACAGGGATGGTGGTGCACACTTGTAATCCCAGTACTTGTGATGCTGAGACAAGAGGATCGCAGGTTTGTGGCCAGCTTCAGCTACTTAGTGAGGCCCTCTGCAACTTAGTAAGAACTTGTTTTAAAATAAGCAGTAAAAAATGGAGTTGGGGGTGTAGCTTGAAGGTAAAATGCCTCTGGGATCAATCTCTAGTGCTGCAAAAAAAAAAAAAAAAAAAAAAAGG
Organism: Muscardinus avellanarius; assembly: GCF_963383645.1. Taxonomy (NCBI): domain Eukaryota; kingdom Metazoa; phylum Chordata; class Mammalia; order Rodentia; family Gliridae; genus Muscardinus; species Muscardinus avellanarius. Next base: position 81,407,911 of record NC_137790.1, read on the forward strand.
CCCACAAAAAACCTCCCAATGGTTTCTATTTTATTTAGACAATATTTCCCAAGTGCTTTAGTATGACATTCAAATTTCCACATGACTCATCTAAGTCCATTTTTTCAAACTTCTTTTTCCATCATTCCTTTCATAAGCTTTATATTCAGCTCTCCTAAATCTCTTAAGATTTTCACACTAGGAACATTATATACTGATGTCTTCTATTATAAAATTATAACCGTAAATATTATAGTAAAATTATTATAGGTCACCAATTACATATTAAATATATAACATTTAGTTTCAATAAAAATATTAAAAAATAAAATTATAATAGTAAATAATAATAAAATTCCATCTTGAAAACAACCTTGAAAAACAACAAAATACTAACACCATTTTTTTTTACAAAGGATTCTAACTACATTTTATAATCTATATCTCACTCATACATATAAAATCAACTGTTCATCAGAAGCTGAGGGAGAGTATTTCAGTTCTGAAAATTTATATTTAATATTAGAAAACAACAAGCACATACTGATGTCTTAATTTCTCTGTGGTAAAAGGAATAAAATTCCAAATCCTTTTATGCTTTGTAAGATAAGGTGTTGATTCCTGGTCATATGTTAAATTTCATGATTCAATTAAATGTATTACATAAATATGAGGAATTTGATATTAGCTGAAGTATGAAATAGGCAGAACAGACTTATTTCTGTATGTTTATCTTCTTTTTGTTCACTTACCTAAACCTTTATATCTGTCCAATGCATTTGCTTTCTATATTAGTCCAGTTTGTACAGCTGTAACAAAATACTTGAAGCTGGAAACTTTATGAAAAAAGAGGTTTGTCTAGCTCATGATTAAAGAAACAAATCATGAGTACAACATTAATCCCTTCTAAGGTAATGACCCCAATGACCTAATTGCCTCAGGAAGCCTCATCTCTTAAAGTTTCCATCACCTCTTAATTCTATCATATTGGGGACCAAGTTTCTAGCACATGAACCATTGGGAAATAAATCATATCTACCCATCACACTTTTAATTGACACAAAGATAAAATTTCTTTCTAATAGCACACTATCAATAAGCATGCACACTATTCTGTTTTCAATAAAATGCAAACTTTATTTTCATGGAGATTTTTGTTTTTTTGTTTATTTTGTTGTTGTTGTTTTTTGTCCTGGGGATGGAACCCTGGGGCCTCTATCTTTAGGCTATGCCCCTGACCCATTTTTTACATTTTATTTTGAAACAGGGTCTTACTAAGTTGCTGAAAGCCTAAGTAGCTGAGACTGGCTTCGAACCTATGCGATCCTCCTGTCTCAGCCTTCCAAGTACTAGCATTACAAGCGTGCGCCACCACGCCCAGCTAACAGAGTGTTTTTAAATATACATTTATTGTTGCATTGTAAATATACATCACAGTGAGGTTCAAAGTGATATAAACATAAATGTATGCAACACTTGTGTTCATGAATGGTTCTGAAAGGCGACTGGGTTATTGTTAAGAATCAGATTCAATGAGAACTCATTTAATGAAAAGCTTTTAGAACTATGATATACCATATGATTGAACTTTTCAGAGAGTATAGTGGAAAAAGCAGTGTTCCATTTCTTTCATAAATTTTTAAAATTAGCCAATTCCATTGTTTTCATTGGTATAGGACATTAGTCAATTTTTGCTGATGTTGAGAGATTATCATTCTAAATATTCATTATCTTATTATAAAGCAATATAGCTATAGAAGAACCGTTCTTTTTAACATTGGGTGGTTAGTTAACATTTCTCTCATAACAATTTTGTTTTTACTTCAAACATTTCTTTTTTTTCACTTTCATTCTGTTTTACAGTTTTTATCTTATCTCAGCTGAAAATAGATGATTAAGATTATTGGTAATTTTATATTTTGTATCAGGAGCAAATACTTTTATATAAAAGTTCACAATTTAAAAAATACAGTATGTAAGGCCGGGCGTGGTGGCGCATGCTTGTAATCCCCGCGCTTGGGAGGCGGAGACAGGAGGATCACGCAGGTTCGAAGCCAGCCGTGCTGGCGTAAGAGACCCTGTTTCAAAAATATAAAATAGGTCTGGGAGTGTAGCCCGGAGGAAGAAGGGCTTCCAGGAACCCCAGTAACACACACACAAAAAAAAATACAGTATGTAGAATTTTGTTTGTTAAGAAGGACACATATTAATGATAGATATCATGGTTTATACTTTACAAATAAATAAATGGGTGCTCAGAAAAGCATGACACACTTCACAAGTCCTTACAGCCAATAGTAAGTTCTAACGAGTAGCTCTTGAATCCAAATTATTCTTGTTTTCTGCATATGAAAGGAAACATAAGACCCTTCACTTTCTGGGAATGGACAATCTCACTATTCATTCATTTTCCTACAAATATCATAATTTTGTTCTTCTTTATTGATGAATAGAATTCCATATTTGTATATTCCATAAGTTTGTAATCTAGTCATCTGTTGATGGATGCCTCGGTTGGTTTCATAATTTGGCTATTGTTGATTATACTCTTCTAAACATGGATATTTATATATCACTATAGCATTCTGCTTTCAATCCTTTGGAAAGATGCACAGGAGTCTGAACCAAATTTCTTAGATTTCCTATTTGAAGGAAATTCTGAATAAATTAGAGAATCCATACTTCTCAATTACTGTGTATTTGTTTTTTTCTCTGCTAGAAGATTAATCTTGAGGCCGAACAAAATAGAATAGATGATACAAAAGATGAGTTTTGCATACCATATGTAAAATAAAAATAACAAACTGTCTTAAGGAATTTAGGTTCCCAGTGGTATAAAATGATCAAATAATTCAACAAGGAAGCATGGGGAATCAGGTGCATGCCTGAAAACGAGGATTTTCTAGAATGGTCTATATTTAAATATATTAAAGAAAAGCCATGTGTTAGAAATCATAGAATATTCAGGTAGAGAAGAGTGATAAATATTAGGTCTGACCTCATCTTAGAGATAGAAAAACTAAAGCAAACCAGAGAATTTGATTTGGTGCAAGTGAGCTCTAAACAGCAGTATCGAGTTCTTCCACTCTCTGCTCAGTGTTTTTAATTTTTCCTCTGTTTTGTTATATTTTGTGTTTGTGAGATAATCTGGAACAGTATTAGACAGTGAAGCACACTAACTCTTAAATCCAAAGTTAATCATATGGATTTTAGCATGGAGCATCTCATAATTATGAAAAGATTGCAAATTGGTAGATTTCTATTTTATTAATGCTTTAATTTTGACTTAAAACAGCAAATAATTTTTCAATAACTGAGCCAAATTGCAAGTATAACTGGCCTTCCTATTAAATAAAGGGACTAAAAACTAAAAGCTCACATTTACTTTTTAACATTATAATACAAGGTAAGAAAAAGCACATTAGTAGAGATTCTTAAAATTAAACCCTATAAAAAGACCAACTATAGGAAAAAAGTTTGTTAGGAAAGCACCATTAACTCTGATAAAAAAAATAAAACACAAGATCAGGAGCAAAAAGGACATGGTTTGTAGGATTTTCTTTTTTTAAGAAGCGATAATATTTCTTTGCTGCTTTAATAATAATGTGCAGTAGCTGTATTTCCCCAGAAATGTTTTATGCAAAGTAAGTGCTCAATATGAATGCCTGTTAATAGGCTGTAGCTCATAAGCAATAACTTATCTGGGTACATCAACAAAAGGAGCATAAAATTATATAGTAAAACCTTCTGCTTAAACCAGCCATCAAAAAATATAGTTCATGAATTTGAAAATGAAAAAGGAATTTATAGTTTAAGTGTCAAAAGGACAAGTTTGTATCTGATAATTCTGTGCTCTAATAATGGATATTTTAACATATATAAGAGGTTATCTTACCTGTACAAAAACTAACTCTGTTTTACAGTTTTTATCTTATCTGAGCTGAAAATAGATGATTAAGTTTATTGGTAATGTTATATTTTTTTCAGGAGCAAATAACATTGTTATTAAAAAGACCTTGTTTTGCTGAGCGTGGTGGTGCATACTTGTAATCCCTGAGCCTGGGAGGCTGAGACAAGAGGATTGCACAGGTTCGAAGCCAGCCTCAGCTATTTAGTGAGGCTCTCAGCAACTTAGTGAGACCCTCTTTCCAAATGAAATATAAAAAAATAGGTCTGGGAGTATAGCCTGGAGGTAGAAAGCCTCTGGGTTCCACCCCCAGTATCAACCAAAAAAAAAAAAAAAAAGCCTAATTTCCAATTTGACAATCTTATTAAAATAATTTAAATATTCTACAGTTTAAGTTTTAATGGCCAAACGTATATTATACATCTCTTTTATACCATATGTAGTCATAGCAGCCATTGTGAATCCAAACATGGTGGATTCCCTAAATACTTTAGTATCTATGAGGAAGACACACACTAACTTTGACATTGGACTGACACAAGTCTGATCTGTTCAAATAATTATACAGACAGATGTCTATCCTGACAGTCAAAGGCCATATCTTAATCTCAACAAAACCCCAGGAACCAAAGTCGAAGTAGGTGTGCCTGGATAGCAGTACTCTGTGTATTGTCACACACTGATGTGCTAGGAGGATAATTTATCTCTGTGGACCTTAAATTTGCCTTTGAAGCCTTTCCAGACCTTGACCTATGCTTCTTTCCCTTTGGTTGATTTCGATTTTGATTCTCTTTGATGTAATAAATTTGCAATCTTAATAAGAGTGCTTTTTTGAGTTACATGAGTCTATTAAGAGTATTGTTAAACCTGAGAGGGTAGTAGAAAAAACCCCTTAAAATTGTAAGCCAGGTGGTAAGGAGCAAAGTAACCTGGGGAGATCTCTAAAATTGTGCCTGTGTGTGGAGTGCAGCCTCATGGCAGCTGTGCTGTTAGCATGTGAAGTTTGTTTCCACTCCAAGAATTTGGAGGTCACAGCTCATGGTATCCACCTTATTTTCTGTAAGGATGAATTTTAGCTCAAGGAAAGCTTAGTGATGTTCCCGGAATTATAAAGTATTAGCAGAAAAGCTGGGACAGAACATGAGTCAGGTCTCTTCTCCCTGGTCCCAGTGTTAGACCACACTAGATAGGGATGCAGGTTCTCATCTTTATCACCACAGTAGAATTATAACAGGAAATCAAAGCAAGCAAAGGAATTCAGTGACATTTGAGTAATCACAGAGGTGGTAGCTACTATTTACAGTAGATTTAGTAGAAGCTGGGCACTTTGCAAAGCACTTTAGAGACATGATCTTAGTCTTTATGACAACTGTTTAAATTATCTTCACTTAACATGAGAAGAAACGGAGTCTCATAGAATCTAAATAACTTGCTTTAGGAACCAAAGACAAGTTGCAGGTCTACCATGTTGGGATGCAGCAGTGTCTTAAGAAGACAGTTGCTGGAGGAATCAACCTCAGCTCCTATAGAGGCTTCATCTGAACTGTGAGATGTCTTTATGATTTACTTTTCACTTCATTTCTAAAACAAATGTCAGGTTTAATTTTTAAATTATTTGTAAAAAGCTGGTATGGGAATACAATGCAATCTCTCTCTCATTCATATCTCTTTCAGCTTTATTTAATGCTAATGTTTAGAAAAAAGTCTTAAAACATAATTTATATGAGATTTTTGCATGGTCAGCTATGGAAAGTTCTAGCAAGTATTATACAATGAGTAGCATCACATTCAAGACAAGAGCCTAGATTCAATACTATAGGACCTTGAGAAGAGTCTTTAACCCTCTGAAGAGTCAGCTTTCTCCCCCGTTAAATTAATAGAATAATATACATATTTTCTGAAGTTACACACTACCAAGGCCTTAGCAGGTACTCAACAATAGTTACCATTAGATTACATTATTGATGAATGATCATTGATTAATTTTACTCAAGTGACTCAACTATTACTACCAAGTAAAACACATACTGAGGTAATCAAATCAAAATCCAGGGAAATCAAACAATAGAGGTCTTAGCATGATGTTACATTGGCTTCCAGGTAGCTGTGTGTTCCTAAAAGGGCAACTCTCTGAGCCAGTGTGAATGTCAACTCACATAAGGTCTATCTCAGTGGATCCCTTCAAGTCAAATTCCTCATAGAACATAATAATGTCATCAAAGTGATTTAAATAAATAATAGCATTTGTCTGAACACATTGGTCATGTAGGAATAATCCTACTAGCTTCACCAGCACATGTAATAAATCTGTGAGAAGTGGCTGAAAGGAAAAGTAATTTTAGATTAGAGCAGAATGCAAATTGGTCTTCTGAGGCAGTAATCATGCCTAAAAGAAATATTATTAAGCTACTGAAAGGAGTCCACTGCAATGGAAGTTACAAGGGAAAGTGAAGGAGTCAATTCCTCCTCACAGAGGGCCGGCTCCTCGCTTCTTTGCTGCCTTACTCAGCTCCTTCTGACATCTTTGTTGTCGTGATTAAGTAGGATAAATGTTTCACACTGAGCTTTGGAGTGTGCAATAGAAAAACAAGACTGAGTTACCAGGAATAGCAAAGAGCCACTCTAAATTACTTTGTGTCTCAAGGACATAAGTCTGTGTGCAGAGGTGAAAAGCAGATTAAAAACAAAATAAAACAAAACAGACTATTCACAGAGCAACCACAAGTTGTGAAATTTAACTCTTCTAAGTTGATAGGAAGAGCTAGAAAAAAATCTATTTGGTGCCTTTATAGGGCCTGATGCCTTTCTTCTTTTAAGAGTATGTATGTGTGCTGGTTCCCTACTTGTTTAAAACGTAAGCCTTAAAACTAAGGCTATTAGCAGCAGAATGTGAGAAATAAACATTTTTTAAACTTAGAAGGCTCCCAATTAATTAGAAGATTTATTAGAAAGCTGGTTGGTTCCATGAATTAGTTTATGATTAATTCAGAGAAAATAATACTATTTTCTAAATCATGGGGACATTTGAGGACACGTGGTTTAAAAACAAAATGATGTGGAAAATAGGACCTATATATTACTAGAACTGGGTGTGTGAATGTGTGTGTATGTATTTGTAGGTGTTATGGAGACAGTTACATTTGTCATCCCTAGAAATATATGATGAATTTTGGATTTAGTGTTAGACTTTGTGTCCTAAGAGAATATTCCTAAAAAGAGATGCAGAGATATCCTTAGTATAAGATGAAAGAACTAAGCATCCTACACAAACAAACAAAATAAAACAAAACAAACAAAAACAAAAAGCCACGACAATGACAGATCCTGTAATCTTAGCTACTGAGGAGGTTGATGCGGGAAGATTCAAATTCCAGGCCAGTTGGAGCAAATTAGCTGAACTCTTTCCTTCCTTCCTTCCTTCCTTCCTTCCTTCCTTCCTTCCTTCCTTCCTTCCTTCCTTCCTTCCTTCCTTCCTTTTTTTTTTTTTTTGGTGGTATTGGGGTTCCTGAAAGCCCTTCTGCCTCTGGGCTACACTCCCAGACCTATTTTTACATTTTTTATTTGGAAACAGGGTCTCCTAAGCCAGCGCGCGCAGCTGGCTTGGGACCTGCGAGATCCTCCTGTCTCCGCCTCCCAAGTGCGGGGATTACAAGCGTGAGCCACCACGCCCGGCTCTGGACTCTATATCAAAATGATAATGAAAAGGGCCGGGCATAGAGTTCAGTGATCGAACACCCCTGCTTCACGAGGTTTCACACTTCATGGAGGGAAGATGTGGTTGTGCCTGGTTAAAAGCTGTTGTCTTGGGAAAGTTAAAAGCAGGCTAACGAGAAGGAGATTATCCTCTAGAATTGGTTTAGGCTGCACATTTGGCATTCTCTGTTGATCTTAAATTCAAAGCAGGAGCACAAGATAGGAAAGTGTTTAGTTATTAAGTGCTATCTGAGGCCTATTGTCATGTGGGCTATTGTTCAGCTTCCTAGACTGGTTATGGGCTTCCTGGGCTGACGGCTGCAGATTGTGGTTAGAAATCAACATAGATTTCTAAAGTATAAACTGGCCTGGGCACCAGGCGTGGTGGCGCACGCTTGTAAATCCCGCACTTGGGAGGCGGAGACAGGAGGATCGCGCTGGCCTAAGAGACCCTGTTTCCAAATAAAAATATAAAAATAGGTCTGGGAGTGTAGCCCGGAGGTAGAAGGGCTTCCAGGAACCCCAGTACCACACACACACACACACACACACACACACACACACACACACACACACAAAATAATAAATAAATAAATAAATAAATAAATAAATAAATAAATAAACTGGCCTGGGTTGATTGGTGTACTAGAGTCTCTCATGAGTATTAGAATCTGAAAGTAACATGCCAATTGGAAGGGATAATCTTCACAAGAAAATGTCAGAGATGTCAACAAAGTTTAGGCAAGTCACAAGAAGCTCTGCTTGCTAGCAACTGTGCTTTTCTTGGATTCAGATGAATGGAGAACAAGCCAGAAGAAGGTAGGAGAAGATGCCGCTTCAGCAGTGGGGCTATCCATTGGATTAAGCCAGTCTAAGAGCAGATGAAGGGCTGTGCTCATTGACTTCCTCAGCTGAGAATCCAAGGAAAGTTCAGCCATCTCTTGTGTGGACCAAGAGAAATAAATACTAAGTGTGGTTCAATAACAAAAGCATGTTATTTTCTTAAGATGAGTAAAAAAGTTTAAAAATCAACACGTACTTTAAGAGAAAATCCTACAAAATAAGACAGCAAATCTGGCATCCAGGGCCTCAAAGGAATAGTGCAACTTCTGAAAGTATGCTACAGAAATCTCTTTTAGAGAGCTTCATTAGAATTAAAGAAGACATAGCTTCAAGGAAAAATGGATTTGAAAATCATAAGGGGAAATAGACTTTGATGAAAATGGACATGGAAGAGTGAGGCAAAAATGAAAAGGAAGCTGAAAATTAAACAGAAGAATATGAATCTTCATTGAAGGTGTAAAATCAATGGCATAGCTCATAAACTTGAAACTCCCTCAGGATAAGAAAAGAAAAAAAGACAAATCTTCTAAAAAGGATGATAGATGCAGTTGATCTGGCCAGGGAGTAATCAAACAATTTACAAATAATTTATATTTCTGAGGGAGAGAAAGAAAAATATCATCAAATAACAATGACTATAACAACAATATGAAATAATTATAGCTGACAATTATAAAGTGCCTACTGAGTCTGAAGCTATGTGCTCTGTATATTATTTGAATTGTTAACTTTAAAACACAAAATGGGCCGGGCGTGCTGGCGCACGCTTGTAATCTCCACGCTTGGGAGGCAGAGACAGGAGGATCGCGCTGGTTCCGAGCCAGCCTTGCTGGCTTAAGAGACCCTGTTTCCACATTAAAAAGTAAAAAAATAGGTCTGGGAGTATAGCCCATGGGAGTGTATCCTGGAGGTAGAAGGGCTTCCAGGAACCCCAGTACCAATAAATAAATAAATAAATAAATAAATAAATAAATAAATACAAACACAAAATGGTAAGCCGGGCGTGGTGGTGCACACTTATAATCCCTGCACTCGGGAGGTGGAGACAGGAGGATCGCGCAGGTTCGAAGCCAGTCGCACTGGTTTAAGAGACCCTGTTTCCAAAATAAACAGTATAAAAAATAGGACTGGGAGAGTAGCCCGAAGGTAGAAGGGTTTCCAGGAACCCCAGTACCACCAAAATAAAAATAAATAAATAAATAAATAAGTAAAACACAAAATGGTATTGTGAATTGTTATACCTTAACTTTATTACATAAATGAGAACATTGAGCTTAAAAGGATGTAAGAATATTCTTCTAGGTTATTAAATAAAGCCTTCTTCATAGAATTTTATTCTTTAAAACCCAATAAAACGATGGACTCCCATGTATATTCTATTAAAACTTTTGTCCTGTTGGTAAAAGGAAAGAAAATATAATAATTATTATAATCTTTTTCTCCTTCTTTTTCTTCTTCTTCTTCTTCTTCTTCTTCTTCTTCTTCTTCTTCTTCTTCTTCTTCTTCTTCTTCTTTCTTTTTCTTCTTCTTCTTCTTTTTTTTTTTTTTTGGTGGTACTGGGGTTTCTGGAAGGCCTTCTACCCCCGGGCTACACTCCCAGACATATTTAATATTTTTATTTGGAAACAGGGTGTCTTACGCCAGCGCGTCTGGCTTCGAACCTGCGTGATCCTCCTGTCTCTGCCTCCCAAGCCTGAGGATTACAAGCGTGTGCCACCACGACCGGCTGTATTATTCTAATTTCAATCTCTCTCTCTCTCTCTCTCTCTCTCTCTCTCTCTCTCTCTCTCTCTATCTCTCTCTCTGTCTCTGTCTCTCTCTCTTTCTCTGTCCTCAATATGGCTGCTGCACCTCCAATAGTCACATTTTACTCCAGTTAGAGTTTAAGAGGATAGGAGGAGAAAGAGCATACCCAACAATTCTATTCTAATTCTGGAAGTCTTCATTTAGTACCTTTCTGTTATATAATTTTGGTCAGAACTGCATTTGTGGTGACCTATAGAGGTGTACACCACCATTCAGGCTCATTTACTTCCAAACACATAGCAATATTATATCTCTCTGCCTTACCCTCCTGCCCTGCCCAGAAATTGAGCATGGCAACTCACTGACACCAGTTAATGGCATTTAAGTGAGATGATTTCTGAGCTGCATCTTTAAGACTCCAGTGTACAAGTTGCCTTTTCAATCTCTATTGGAAAGCAGTGTTTTGGTTTGTGGTCCTTGGACCAGCATCATCAATATTATCACTGAGGTCTTGTTGGAGATAGAGATTCTCATTCTCATTTCCATCCAAAGCCCAATAAAGCAAGCATCTGTGACTTAACAAGCTTTCCCAGTGATTCTTTCACATGCATTATTATCTCTATCGTAAAGAAAGGAAAAGGAGAAAGGAAATCTAAATAATTTTTGATTCAACACACACAAGAATTTTTTAAAAAATGAATAATAAAGTGCTGCATTTCGGTGTCATCTGTTAGTATTATATTACTAGATGCTGAGCATTTTGTATAATCTTGTTTTGATACTGTCATTCTAAACTTTCGCTTTTCTTAAGTACATATTTTATTTGTAATTATGGGTATATATGCCAAAAAGTACATTCTCTTCTTTTTATAAATATGGAATATGTAAAAGATATCAGACAGATACATTTAAAGTAATGCAAGTTTTACTTTAACAGTTGACATGCAAAACGCTGTTCAGCAGGACTGCTATTCATGCCACTGAATAACTAAAGAAAGGACCCAGTTGAACATCATTAGTTCTAAAGAAAATATTTGTCACAGTATCTCAAGTCTACTTGAGCCCAAAATAAACTGAAGTGGAAAATGAGATTTACTATCATTGTTTTTTTTCTTTTTAAATTCTGTGAAAATAACAAAAATTCAGATTTTAAAAACTCACACATATGATAACCTCATCTTTTAAAGTCATCTTAATGAGAGTGGGAGAAAATGAATAATTGCTGTAAATCGTGATGGCCTTCACTGCCTGAGTGTTCTTTATTCTCCTGACAAATTATTTTTGCTATGTGGGGGAAAAAAACCATGAAAACAAAAAATAAAACTCTTTTTTCTGTCTCCATGTCATCCCTCACTTCTCCCATGAGAGAAATGAGTTCTAAATATCACACAAAGTACCGTGCATGAAAGTACGTAGCACAATGTTTCTATGTGTATTTTTATGAGCATATTATTTTGTGTATCAAAATATGAAAAGTATGCTTATTACATGGCAAATACTTTGAAAAATACCCCATTATACATTCCATTAGGTATGGAAAACACTGTCAAGCAACTCATGCTTTGATGGGGAAGACAGGGAAGAAAGAAATGACCCAAGAAGAATATGAAAATTGCTATGAAAGAGCCACAGACTCCTTGCTGGGTGTTTCTTCATTTCTTCCTGCAGCTTTTCCAGATCTCTGGCGATATCTTGGGTCTTACCTTTGGCAGCAGTGCCTTCCCCTTCTCCCACCCATCTCCTCCTCCACCTCCTGCACTTCTTATTTTGTCTTCAATCATTTCTTAAATTAATTGCCATGGTTTTTCTTCTACTTCTCTCTCAAGTTCTCGTGCGCCTCACCTCCACTATATTCTCTACTTGACAATGGACGATTGTAGTGAATGTAAATCTGAACATTTATTCCTTTTCATATGGAATCTTCAGCATCTTCCGAAAGCTAGCTGATAAATTCCAGGCTTCTTAGTTTAATATTCTTTCCTGATTTGTCCTCTGTCTAGACCTTATTCCTTATTTTTTAATGTCTTACTTATCTTCATTTCTCTAGAAATTTGTTAAGCATCAGCTTTATTTATTTATCTATTTATGTATCTATTAATGTGTTTATTTATTTAGTATTGGTTCTAAGGATTGAATCCAGAGATATTCTACCTCTGAGCTAAAGCTCCAGCCTAATTTTATTTATTTATTTATTTATTTATTTATTTATTGTCATTTTTGAAACAGACTTGCTAAATTGTTGAGGGTTTCATTAAGTATTTGATATTGACCTCTAACTTGTGATTCTCCTGTTTAGCTTCCCAAGTATTGCTATTACAGGTGTGCACCACCATGACATTCTCTATTGGTCTTTTTAAAAACTAGCAGATTATTTCCTTTAGTTGGCCCTTTACTCATGCTCTTAGCTTCTGTGAGGTCAGCAGTTTCACTTAGTTAGGCTACTGTATTACCTCTTCTGAAAGGCCCTGTTGGCCACTTACTTACAGTAGCTCTGGATTAATCCACCACCTCGCTCCTCTGTATGGTATCACCCTGTCATTGCCTCCCTGCCTGTTTCTCTCTCATTAGAAGCTGCTCCTTAAGGCAAAATTCTCTGTCTTGGTAACCATTTTCTTTAGTGCAGTTTTGATAATATAATGGCTATTCTGTAAGCATGGGCTGAAGGGATGAAGTCAGCTCACCCATAAAGTCAAATAGATCAAAAAATCCATTCTGCTTTCCATGATTCATCTGTGTTGAGAAGAGGAAATATTGGGAAATTTGACCTTGGTCCTAGATCCAATTTTCTAGGAAAATAATTATATCCTAGGAGTTTAAGATGATAGTTTTAAATTAGAATCCCTGTTGGGCATGGAGGCACATGCCTAAAATCCCAGTACTTGGGGGGCTAAAACAGGAAGATCACAGGTTTTAGGCCAGCCTCAGAAACTTACTAAGACACTGCTTCCAAACAAAAACAGCTTGGGTTATAGCTCAAAGTTAGATTTCTCAATCCCCAGTACAAAAAAAAAAATATTAGAATTCCCCTCAAACTCCAAAATCAACTCCTATATCTTATATTTAATTTTTATATATGCCTACATTCATGGGCATGGCACACACACTATAATACCAGTATTTGGGAGGCTGTGGCAAGAGGATCGGAGGTTTGAGGCCGGCCCTAGCTACTAAGTGAGGCCCTTCTCAACATAGTGAGACACTATTTTTTTTTAAGGGTTTTATTTTATTTTATTTTTTATTTATTTTTTATATAACAATTTTTTTATTGAACATAAATAGTATACATTTACACTATATTTGGTGCCCTCTCCCCCCCCACCCCATTTTCCCTTCCCCCCTCCCGCCAATGATTGTCCAGGTTAACCATGTCTTATTCATAATTTTACACATGTTCAAGTGTAGACACTTATTAATCAAGACCGGCCTTCATCCTCTCCTATCTTACCATCCAAACTTAGCTAGTATTTCCCCTTCAATATCTGGAGTCCCACTGGTATTCTTTGTGTTTCCTAGTTTGGGCATATTAGAGGAAACATATGTATCTTCTTCTTCTGTGCTTGGCTGATCTCACTTAACATAATGTTCTCCAGGGCTTTCCATCTTCTTTCAAATGATATAATTTTGTTCTTCTTTATGGCTGAATAGAATTCCATTGTGTGTATTTCCCACAGTTTTGCTATCCATTCATCTGTTGATGGTGATCTGGGTTGGTTCCATATTTTGGCTATTACAAATTGTGCTGCTATGAACATAGGTATGCATATGTTGCTGTAGTTCTCTGAATTCAACCCCTTTGGAAAGATACCCAGGAGTGGTATAGCTGGATCATATGGTGGATCTATTCCCACCTTTCTTAGGAATCTCCACACAGATCTCCATAGTGGTTGAACTAGTTTGCATTCCCACCAACAGTGTAAAAGAGTTCCTCTTTCCCCACATCCTCGCCAGCATTTGTTGTTATTTGATTTCTTTATGCTTGCTATTCTGACTGGGGTTAGATGGAATCTCAGTGTAGTTTTATTTGCATCTCCCTGATGGCCAGTGATGAAGAACATCTTTTCATGTATCAATTAGCCCTTTGTATCTCTTCTTTTGTGAAGTGTCTATTTAGTTCATTTGCCCATTTCTTGATTGGGTTGTTTGTTTTGCTAGTGTAGAGTCTTTTGAGCTCTTTGTATACTCTGGATATTAGCCCCCTATCAGAATGGTGGCTGGTAAAGATCCTTTCCCATTCTGTAGGCTTCCTCTTTAGGTTATTGATAGTTTCCTTTGATGAGAAGAAACTTTTTAGTTTGATGTTATCCCACTTGTTTATTCTTGCTTTAATTTCCTGAGCTTTGGAGATTTTGTTGAGAAAGTTACTGCCTGTGCCAATATGTGGTAGTGTTGAACCTATGCTCTCCTCTAGTAGCTTCACAGTCTCAGGTCTAATTTCTAAGTCTTTGATCCATCTTGAGTTGATTCCTGTGTTTGGTGAGATATAGGGGTTTAGATTCATCTTTTTACAAATGGTTAGCCAGTTCTCCCAGCACCACTTGTTGAAAAGGCTGTCTTTTCTCCAGCCTTTGTCAAAGATTAATTGACTAAAGATGTGTGGGTTTGTTTCTGTATCTTCTATTCTAATCCACTGGTTAGTATATCTGTTTTTGTGCCAGTACCATGCTGTTTTTACTACTATTGCTCTATAGTATAGTTTGAAGTCTGGGATTGTAATGCCTCCTGCGTGTTTCTTGTTATTGAGAATTGCTTTGGCTATTCTAGGTCTTTTCTTTCTCCATATGAAATTCATGATTGATTTTTCTAGGTCTCTGAAGAATGTCACTGGTATTTTAATGGGAATTGCATTGAACCTATAGATCAGTTTTGGCAGAATGGCCATTTTGATGATATTTATTCTGCCTATCCATGAGCACGGGAGATCTTTCCATCTTCCAAGGTCTTCTTCAATTTCTTTCTTTAATGTTTTATAGTTTTTGTTGTAGAGGTCTTTTACATCTTGGGTTAGGTTTATTCCTAGGTATTTTATTGGTTTTGAGGTTATAGTGAATGGAATTGTTGTTTTTATTTCTTTCATTGTGCATTCGTTGTTGGCATAAAGAAAAGCCACTGATTTCTTTAGGTTGATTTTGTAACCTGCGACTTTGCTGAATTTGTCAATCAGGTCCAGAAGTCTTTTGGTTGAGTTCTTTGGGTCTTCCAGATAAAGGATCATGTCATCTGCGAATAAGGATAATTTTAATTCCTCTCTTCCTATGTGAATTCCTTTGATTTCCTTCTCTTGTCTGATTGCTGCAGCAAGAGTCTCAAGGACTTTATTGAAAAGGAGTGGTGATAGTGGGCATCCTTGTCTTGTTCCTGACTGTAGCGGAAATTCTTGCAGTTTTTCCCCATTCAATATAATGTTGGCTTTGGGTTTGCAGTATATTGCCTTAATGATGTTGAAGTACTTTCCTTCTATCCCAATTTTTTGCAGTGTTTTTAACATAAATGGGTGTTGGATTTTGTCGAATGCTTTTTCAGCATCTATTGCTATGATGATGTGGTTTTTGTTCTTGGTTCTATTTATGTGGTGAATAACATGTATTGATTTGCGTATGTTGAACCAGCCTTGTTTTTCTGGGATGAAACTGACTTGGTCATGATGTATTATTCTCTTGATATAGTTTTGAATGCGTATAGCTAGTATTTTGTTTAGAATTTTTGCATCTATGTTCATTAAGGATATTGGTCTGTAGTTTTCCTTTCTTGAGTTATCTTTATTTGGTTTGGGGATTAATGTGATACTGGCCTCATAGAAGGAATTTGGGAGAGTTCCATCTTTTTCAATTTCTCGGAACATGTTATGCAGTATTGGTATTAGTTGTTCACTGAAGGTTTTGTAGAATTCAGCTGGGAACCCATCTGGGCATGGGCTTTTCTTTGGTGGAAGAATTTTTATTGCCGTTTCTATTTCTTTGGTTGTTATTGGTTGGTTTAGGCTTGCTATGTCCTCTTGGCTAAGTGTAGGAAGGTTAACTGTGCTTAGAAATCTATCAATTTCTTCCAGGTTTTCAAGTCTATTGGAGTATAAATTTTTAAAGTAGTTTCTGATAATCTTTTGAATTTCTTCACTATCTGTGATGATATCTCCTTTTTCATTTCTAATTTTGATAATTTGAGTTGATTCTCTTTTTCTTTTGGTTAGGTTGGCCAGGGGTTTGTCAATTGTATTAATCTTTTCAAAGAACCAACTTTTTGTTTTATTGATTCTATGAATTGTTTTTTTTGTTCTCTATTTCATTTATTTCTGCTCTAATTTTGATGATTTCTTGCATTCTGCTGGCTTTGGGAATAGACTGTTGCAGAATTTCTAGATCCTTGAGTTGTGTCATTAGGTTCTTTACTTGGTGGTTCTCCGTCCTTTTTATGTGGGCACTCAATGCAATAAACTTTCCTCTTAGTACTGCCTTCATGGTGTCCCATAGGTTTTGGTAGGTTGTGTCTCTGTTTTCGTTTGTTTCCATAAATTTCTTTATTTCTTCCCTAATTTCTGCTCTTACCCATTCGTCATTCAATAGTGTATCATTCATTCTCCATGAATTTGAATACTTTCTTTCGAGTTTCCTGTTGTTGATTTCTTTTATTCCGTTGTGGTCTGAAAAGATGCAAGGAATTATATTACATTTTTTGAATTTGCTGGTATTTTCTTTGTGTCCCAGGATGTGATCAATTTTGGAGAAGGTCCCATGGGCTGCTGAGAAGAAAGTGTATTCTGTAGTTCCTGGTTGAAATACTCTGAAAATATCTATTAGGTCCATTTGGTTTATGGTTTTCTTTAGTTCTAAAACATCTTTACTCATCTTTTGCCTTGAAGATCGATCCAGTGGTGTGAGAGGCGTATTAAAGTCTCCCAGAATTATTGTATTTGGGTCTACTTGGGATCTTATGTCCAGAAGGGTTTGTTTTACAAATGTGGTTGCACCCATATTTGGGGCATAAATATTTACTATCATTATATCTTCTTGGTATATTGTCCCTTTTAGTAAAAGGAGGTGCCCTGATTTGTCTCTTTTGATGTGTTTTAGTTTAAAGTCTGTTTTGTTGGATATTAGGGTTGCTATCCCTGCTCTTTTTTGGTCACTGGTGGCATGGTATATCTTTTTCCATCCTTTCACCTTCAGCCTGTGAATGTCTTTGGCTGTGAGGTGTGTTTCTTGCAGACAGCATATATTTGGATTATGTTTCCTAATCCACATTGCCAGTCTATGTCTTTTGATTGGTGAGTTAAGTCCTTTGACATTAAGAGATATTATTGAAATATGATTTTTGTTTTCTGCCATTTTGTGTTCTGTCTACTCTTGGGTGGTGTGATCTTTCTTCTTTACTTAAGTGGCCCACTTATTAACTTCCTCTCTTCTCTGATTCTGAAGTCTGCTTCTTTTTTCTTCCTTATGGTTTATTTCTTTAAGAATTTTCTCTAGTGTTGGCTTTGAATTCATGAATTTTTTGAGATTCTGTTTATCGTGAAAGACTTTGGATTCACCATTGACCTTGAATAGTAGTTTTGCTGGATAGATTAGTTTGGGCTGGAAGTTATTTTCTTCCAGGGTCTGAATCACGTCGTACCAGTCTCTCCTAGCATTCCTAACCTGGGTTGTATAGTCTGGGGTGATTCTTACTGTTTTGCCTCGATGTGTCACCCGTCCTTTTGTTTTCGCTGCTTTTAAGATTCCTTCCTTAGCCTCTATATTGGTCATTTTGGTTATTATGTGGCGTGGAGTGGTCTTTCTTTGGTTTTGTCTCAGTGGAGTTCTGTATGCCTCTTGGACTTGAAGATCGAAGTCTCTTTCCATATTTGGAAAATTCTCTGAGATTATTTCCTTGAAGATATTACAGATGCCCTTGGTCTGTACCTCTATCCCTTCCTCAATGCCTATTATCCGTAAATTAGGGCGCTTCATATTATCCCATAATTGCTGGATGTTTAGGTTTTGTTGCTGTAAAGATTTCTGTATATCGCTGACTGTGTTTTCGGTTTGGGATGTACTGTCTTCTAATATTGATATTCTGTTTTCCATTTCATCTAATCTTCCAGAGTTTCTTTCAATTGCTGTCTTCATTTCACTTATTGCCTCCTTCATTTCATTCCAGACCTCTTTCTGATTCTTTTTTAGTGTTTCTAATTCACCTTTAACCTCCTCTATACTTGTTTTAAATCCTTTCATCATATTGAACAACAAGATTCTGAACTCCCCTTCTTGCATTTCTAGTAGGTCAGTATTCGTGATTTCTGCTGTCTCTTCATAATTCCTGGTTCTCATATTTGTAGCGTTCTCTGTCCTGTTTTTCTGGTTTCTACCCATCGTTCGTGAGTATTATGCTTAGTCAAATCTTAATATTAGGAGTTGGGGTATTGGCTAGTCAGCAGAGTCTTTCCAGTGTTGAGGGTGGGTGATGTGGGAGGAGCTGGGGTGATTAGTAAAGGAGTCGGATTAGGTAGAGGATATGTTTAGGTTGAGAAAGACTTTAAGTATGGTAAGGTGAAATCTTGCTAGGAATGAGAGAGAGTTAACTACTAGGACTCTTGTCGTTCGTGGAGTAATTATGGATGTAAGAAATACTTAGAGTATTAGACCAGGAGGTATATTATGTGGAAAAGTTTTGGGGGAGAAAAGTATGTAGGGTTAGTGTGGGAAGGTTTGTAAATAGGGGTGATGGAAGGAGCAGACAGACATAAAAAAAGAATAGAAAAAAAAAAATCCACACAAGATACCAAGACTATTATGTAATCCAAGAAAAAGGGAGGAAAACCAATCAAAGGAGGAGAATGAAAATAAAGAAAGGAAAGAGGAAGGAAGAGGAAAAAAGAACAAGAATAAAATAAAAGGAACTAGCAGCTGTGTGAAATAAAAAAATAAGGCAAACTGTCCAATATATATATAAAAAAAACAACATGTGAAAGTAAGAGAAGTGTGGGTTAAAAGAAAAAAAAATAAAACAGCAATAACCATACCAAAACAAAAGCACTGTAAAAGCAAAATAAAATAAAACATCCACATTAAAAGTAAAATAAACAGTCCTCCTTATTTACGCATATGGGGTCAGGTCTATATAATATGTGCATATCTGATTGCTTTGGTAACTTTCAGAATACCATCCATTGTCTCTTAGTTTTCTTTGTACTCTATTTTTTATCTTCTTAGGTCACTCTGGGTGTTTGGACACCTTCTCTCCTTTAGCTGCTTTAGGTTTATGTGTCCGGATGTCTGGTTTCACTTTTATTTGATTCTGTACAATTCACAGGTTCTGCGAAATTCTAACCTGTGGTCAGTACCTCTGCACTCACCACCCTAGACTCCAGCCTGTGCTTCCCTACAACATGGGTGGAGCATGAACAAGGTATAATTAGAACCTCCCCCTGAGGTCCTGTGCAGATATTGTGGCCCGATGGATTTTCCTGTGTCTCTGGAAATTCCAGCTGGGTTAGCTGGTGTGGTCCCAAGATGTACCCTGGGCAAATGGGTGCTGGTTCCTGGGTGCCCACGCTTGCTGCCAGAGCTCTGCCTATTCCAAGAGTGCAGGCTGGGTGTGCTGCTTTTACTGGACCCAGGAGTGAGTGGATGCAGCTGTCTGTTGCTGCTGGTATGCTCTTCCAAGGTGTATTGAGCTGAGTTCTCGCTTAGTACTAAGCATCTGGCTACCAGGAGGGTGGGAACACCCAGCGGTGGGCCAGGAGTGCAGGATAGGTGCTCAAGGATCCAGTGCGTGGTGCCCAGTAATGGTCTCTGCCTCCCGCGGGATGTAGAAACTGGGGGTGCCCCAAGGAGATTTCCGGGTCACACAGGGTTTTCGCAGCCTGGAAGGCAGGCTCTGGCAAGGTGGCAGGGGAGGGGGGGCTAGACACACAGGCAGGCTCCACTTTAGTGGAGAGAGTGGGGCAGGCACTGACTGCTAGCAGGGGATCGGGGCGCAGACAAGGTGCGCAGAGGGGAGTGCTCGGGTCTGAGGCTTGGGCGTGCTGGGGGGTTGGGGTGCACACTAGGGTCCGCACTTCCCTGGGCGCCCGCAGGTACCTGTCTTCCTTGGTTCAGGATTCGTGGGAGTCTCTATGCTATTGTGATCCAGTCGCTGGTGAGCACACAGAATTCTGACGTGGGTGCTGCTCGCTGTTTTCAGTCCCAGATTATCTTGCTGCGGGACTATCGGGACTATCGGGCAGGCAGCTCTGCGGGCCCGCGAAAGCAGCCCGCCGCCGCCGATCAGCGTTCCGGTCCGATTGTATCTGCAGCTGGTCCGGTGTCCGATCTATGTTCTTCTTCTTCTTCAAGTTCAGAGTTCCCCCCAGGTACCAGGATTTGTTTTGGTTCCTGGTATGTATTTATTTTGTTGATTAAGACACAGCTTTCTAAGTTTTTGAACTTTATTTGCTTCAGCTACTGAGGAGTGCTGTGTCCCTCAGTTGCCATTTTGAAGATTCAAAATAAAGAAACTATTTCAAAATAAAGAATAAAAAATAGGGCTGGAAGTGTAGCTCGGAGGTAGAATGTCTCTGAAGGTAAAGTCTCTAGATTTAATCCCCAGTTCCAAAAAAAAAAAAAGAATGTCTTCAAGTACAGCTTGGTTAGTACTTCTAAATAATTCATTTTGTTACTATTTATTTGGCATGAAGTCCAAATAGAGAATCATTTGATATTTACTTGAAAGATGTGTTGTGCAAAGCATGGGCAGCACTAGGTGGAAAGGTGGTATCTTCAGCATAAAGTAGGACTTATAAAATCTACTAAATACAAATATGATTGGCTCCAGCAGCATGATGGGGGAGGAAGCCCAGCCGAGACTGAGCTGGCTGCGAGTCAGTTTCCTCACATTAGTTGAATGACCAGATGGCTTTTGGCAAGTTACTTCACATTTTTGGATGGTAGTTTTTTGTTTATCATCAGGAATTTGAACTATATAACATGGAATTAGATTCTCAATGTACAGAAGTACCTTTAAACTTGTGAAATTAAAATGTAAGCAATGAAATGCTGATCAGTTTGGCAAATACTAAATAATAATTTTCAGATGGCAAATGCTTTTGGAATGAAGATTCTTATGAACTCCAGGCAGATATATAAATTGCTGTTATCTATTTACAAGGCATAAACATGGCAGTTGAACACCTACTTCTAATTTATAAAGAGTTTTATAATTTTTTCATAATTTTTTGTGGTACTGAAGTGGAACCCATGGGTTGTCTAACCTCCCGACTACACTCCCAGACCTATTTTATATTTTATTTGGAAACAGGTTCTCACTAAGTTTCTGAGAGCCTCACTAAGTTGCTGAGGCTGGCTTCGAACCTGTGCAATCCTCCTGTCTCAGCCTCTCAAGTACTGGGATTACAAGCGTGCACCACCACGCCTGGCCAAGAACAGAATTTTTAAGTAGTTAATAACTGCATAAATGTCAAAACTTAAAAGAGCTAAATTTTGTGACTCATTCTAACCATTTATTCTCTTTTTGGAAGCTGCTTAAAATAACTACAGTGCATCAGTCAGTTCCAAGTGATATACATGTATAACCTAATGCCTACCAAAAGTATATGAGGTCGTTGCTATTAGGATAGTAATACTGATGATGAGTGTATAGTTGAACGTCTGGCTTAATGCCTGGCTAAAAGTAATAGGGTTGGGATTTGAGCTGAGATAGTAGAACTGATGGCCCAAGCTCTTAAGCATTGGACTAAGCTCCATTCTACTTCATGAATAGCGATGACATGAAACACAGCAGGAAACATTAATCCAAGGTAAAATATAGTCGGAATAATGCAGAAGGAATAGCTGAGGACTGAAGAGGGCATGATGGCAGCAGAAACAGATAACACCTGAGCCGTGAGGTAGGCATTGCAGAAGATGGGTATGTCAAAAGTAAAAGGAAATACAATAATAAAAGGGTACAATAATAATAATAAGAAAATATAATAATAATAAGGAAGTAAATTTTAAGGTGATAAATTAATCATAACAGTAATTTAATAATAATGTAACTACTTTTAAGAACCTGCTATGTCTCAAACACCGTGTTAACGATTTAACACATCATCTTACAAATTAGCAGAATTTGATTAGTAGAGATAATTAAGTTGGATTTAATTTTAAACTCATGAAGCCTGAAGTGCCCAAGGGACATCCTAACTATTGAGAGACTTGTAGGGAATGCAGATGGAGGTAAGTGATTCAGAATGAATCACAGAGGATGCTAAGAGGAGATTCTACCTCCTCAAAAGAAGCAAGAGTCTAAGAAAGCACACAGCTTCAACAGTACTGTCATAGTATCTGTGTGTATGTATGTGTGTTCATTTTTACATGCATTGATTTTGTATGTTACAGAGCTCACACTGTGCCCCAAAGAATCACCTCTATCATTCGTATGACTAATTTTTCTCATGAGTCCTCATCTTAGGTGCTGAGGAAAGAGACAAACACACAAACAGAAAAAGTGATTTTGAGCAATCCTTATTAGTCAAATAGTCTTTATGTTTTAGCTTGTATTACACAAACCTTTAAAATTAAGAATAGAAACAATCTCACTCTCATAAATCACATACACTTAATAATTATTAGTAATTCACCAAGTGGACTTTCCCTTGTTTACTGAAGTTTTTAAGTTATTCATGCATATCATTATATTATACCTCTAAATATTTTGTATGCATCTTTAAATATCAATATGTTTTTCATATATTTCTATAACTATAGTACTTTAAAAATGATGACCTTTTAATACAAGTTGATTTGTTAATTCTATAATTGTTTATTGTGTCGTAGAACCTGGTGCTGCTATCTACCTGTCTCATCTAGGCTCTTGTAGCTATATAACTGAGTCTGCCATCTGCCACATGCCCTGTCCTGTCCCTGGCCTGAGCTGTCATGCCCCAGCATTGCCATATGGTTTCCTCATATTGTACTGCATTCTGGTCTACTTCCATGAAAAGACAAATGTAATTAAATCAGCAAAAATATGCACACTGGACTTCCATGGGATCACAGGATTCTTGAGTCCTTTCTACCTAAAGAGAGTATGGCTTGGGAAATATGACAAACAACTGTTGATTTGTCTGAGCTTGAGGGTTTTTCCAAGAATTGATAATTTTAGTGCTGAACCTGGTATAGTTCTGTAAAATTCAGAGCAGTTGCTTATGATATTGGAAAAGCCAAAAGAAGCCTACTTTTTTCCTGGTAGAGCCATAGTACAGTGTACACTTAGCTAGGGTTGCTGCAGGTTGCCTGGGACTAACACCCATCTGTCTCCTTTGCATTCAGTGACAATATTAGTATCTCTAGCACATCTCCCTTCTTGTGCACTTTGGTCTGGAAATGAGAAACAGATGGGGAGAACTGCCTTGCAGTGTGCTTTGCTGAATCAGTAGAACCCTTCTTAGGGTCACCCTCTTAGGCAAAATGTATATGTTTCTGTTTCTCTTTCTCTTTTTATATTCTTAAGGATTTTTCTTATTCTATTAAAGAGACAAGCTAAATGTTTACTTTTTCTAGGTCACCTTCCTTCTGACTCTAGCCTTAGAGCTAAACCTTATTTGACATTAAGATACAAAAGAAAAAGATAGTCCATTTTAAAAGGGAAGCTGGATTGAGTGGTATTTCAAAATTATTTTATGTCAAAGAGCAATTGAACCTCATAGGAAATAGTACCTGTCATATACTTTAGAATATAATGCTAAATTTATTTGGGTTCTAAAAGTCATATTATATTGAGAGGGAAAAGAAGCTCCTGAAAAATGGCGCTAAAAAGTTCTGCATTTGCTACTTTTATTTTGTGAGACTGTTTGATGACAGATTGGATGGAATTTGAAAACATCTGGAGCATATTCTAATATCTCTACTTGTAAAATGTTTGTGAACATTTTTATTGTTCAGTAGGCTTGGTCAGCACTTTGCCTGATGTCCATTTATTTCAATGATGCTATGTGGCCAAAAAAAAGTCTTTAATGTTCTTTAAGCCATATGGCATCTACCATGTCTAAAGGACCTCAAAAGCTATGACTACTGGGGATCTAAGTGTGCTAGGAACTTTACACTGGAAGTGGAATGACTTATTCTATAGAACAAATAACAGTGGGGCATAAAGTCAGTTTTTATTTTGGTACCTGTAACATATATTTGATTATAATAGATAGTATATTATATCCCTCTGGGACGGACAGCTTATAGAAGACAATGTGCTTCCTGGAAGAAAAAGAACATAGAATGATAGGTTTCTCCCACCACTTTGTCTAGGGAACATGGCACACATTGGAGGAACACTGGGAATAGAGTTACAAGTTTTAAAGGTGCCAACAATCTAAACAACCAAGATAATCATTTTAGTGCAATATTTGAAAGAGTCAAAAGTAATGCACAACATGCACGATGTAGCTGCTATGGTTTGGATCCAGAATTTCCCTCATCTCAAAGCCACGTAGATTAAAGTATATTAGGGAATTTTATTAGCGGCATAGAATATACCACATAAATGGGTATCAGGTAGGGTACTAACTGAGCTACCGAAATGATAAAAGTGTTCACAAAATTTTTTTTTAAATACCAATATTATAATATTCTCCAGATAGCCTGTAAGAAGACCCATGTGTTCAGGACTTGATTCCAATACAGCACTATTCAGAAGTAGGAGTCTTTGAGAAGTGATTAGAACATGAGAGTTCTAAACTGATCAGTGAATGAATCCATTAATTTTATCATAATTTATGATATTATTGGGAGGTAGGACCTACTAGAAAGGAGTGAGCCTTTGGGGGTATTCGCTTGGGGACTATATCTTCTCTCGGTGCCTCTGTCTCTGTCTCTGTCTCTCTCTTTCTCTCCTTCCCAGTTACCATGAAATGGGCAGCTTTGCTTACCATACACTTCTGCCATAATGATTTCCCTTAACACAGGCCCAGAAACAATGAAGCCAGCTAAGCATGAACTATAACCATGAGGTAAAATAAGTGTTTCCTCTTGTAAGTTGATTTTGTCAGGTATTTTGTCACATAATGGAAAGTTAACAAGTATCAAATATCATAGTTAAAATAGAATTTGAGCCAGGTGTAGTGGCACACACTTGTAATCCCAGCATTTGGGAGGCTGAGATAGGAGGAGAGTGGTTCAAAGACAGCCTCAGCTACTTAGTGAGGCCCTGTTTCAAAATAAAAAATAAAAAATAGGTCTGGGGATATAGCTTGGAGGTAGAATGCTCCTGGGTTTCATCCCCAGTACTGCAATAAATAAATAAATAAATAAATAAATAAATAAATAAATTTCAGGTAAGGATTATACAGTTTTTCTTCTGTCAGAGGATTTAATATGGCTTACCATGGCACCACAAAGAAGGTCCTTCAAGGAAGATTATCTGCCCAGCTGCAGGAGGTCGGTTGTCAACCCCATTACTGTTCTCCTTTCCTACCTTCCCTGAGGTTCCAGTCCTCCAGCTACCCTCATACATGACTGAGCAAGGTAAGGGGAGAAATCTCAGGCATTTGCCAAATCAGAGAAAATTAAAAGGCATCACTTTCTTTAAAAAATCAAAGTTAATCAGTAAGCCAAACATGAGGAGGGATGAGAGAGGGAATAGGAAGGGAGTTGGAGAAGGGCCAAATAACTGATGTGTGCATGTATGCCTCTACCATCTTGTACCCCATTAATATGTATACACCAATAAAAATTTTTAAAAATTAGAAAAATAAATAAATAAAATTTCTGCTGGGTGTGATGACACATGCCAGTAATCCTAAGATTTGGGAGACTTGAGACAGGAGAATCCTAGGTTACTTGAGACAGGAGAATCCTAGGTTCCAGGCTGAAACATAGTAATTTAGCAAAACCTTATTTTAAAGTAAAAAATATGAAAGGGCGTGAGTATGTTACTGGTTTAATCCCCAGTAAAACACACACACACAACACACACACACACACACACACACACACACACACACACACATCCAAAACCAACTCCAATCCCCCTGCCATATTGGCCAGACTTTATCTCCTTTTTTTTTTTTTGCAGTTTTATTCCCCTTATTTATCACAGGTTCTCATATGAGACCCATACATTTTTATATGATGGACTAGATATGAAGAGTTCCCAGGATTTTTATCAGAATTTGCTCAAAATGTTCAATAAAAAGTGTTCCTGCATCAAATATGACTTCATTGGCTGTATTTCTGTTTAATCCAACTGTTTTTTATTAGTAACTGTTATACATATCTGAACAAATGCTCCAGAAAAAAAGAGATATTTTCCCTCAAATGCAAATATGCTTACCAAAGCTCAGCTGCTTGAGCAATGCTCTTTGTATGAGTGAATTACAAAGGGGTGATATAGGTTCCCAAGAAAATGAATAAAAAAGCCCCATGCTTGAGGCAGGAAACAATATGTTTTCTGTTATAATTAATTAACTGAACGCATACCCAGTTATAGAAAATTAAATTATAAATAACATAGCAATACTGACAGTATGGCTTTACTATTGATTATCAGTTCAACCTCAAGATACAATTAAAATACTTTTCCTTATGTTCCCTTGAGATAAAATCATTTTCATCCATGATATTTCTTTCTTTCTTCCCCCTCATTCATTCCTCTCTCCATCTCTCTGCTGATCTTGAACCTCCATCGCAGCCTCCTGAGCAGGATTTCAGGAGTGCACACATGCACAGCCAGTAGTGACTTTATAGTTGTTCCCTATCATTATCATAGAAAAATTTGTATTATTTTGTCAGACTCACTTTTCTAATATTTTATTTTTCCTTGAATGCATTTAGTTTCTGACTTTATGTAATGGTATAAATTTGCATGTTTTTGTAACATGGAAGGTGCTTTAAGTTTCAAGAGAAAACACATTATGCAATTAGAGAACATTATTATTCACTGCGCTGATGTGTGAATGCTCAAGGCTCCAGACATTCCTCTTAAAGGAAGTATTAACTTCAAAATCCACATGAACCTCATAAATGCATACCTCATAAATTCCAACGATTTATGTTTTAAATTCTGTCAAAAAGAAAAGGAAATGCAAAAAGTTAAGAGAACACAACTTTATGACATAAATATAAAACATTAGAATTTAAATCTTTAGCATCAACTTCTTGCGAATTGAATATAGGGAATTATAATTAGGGATATTGCCATCACTGACAATTATAGTCAAAGTCCTGTCTATGTGCACTTGAGCTATGGACGTTTTCTTATTATATTAGCATCTTGCATTTACGTAAAACTTGACACAGCATATTTTAATTATCATAATTACCCTGTAAGAAGGATAACTAGAGATAATTGATCCTTTGTTATGAAAGAGAAAATAGGGGCAGAAAGAGATTAAGTAATTTCCCTATCATTATATTAAAGAGTCTAAGTTCACAGTATTTTTACTTTTGATGGGCAGTTTTAGAGGATGAAAGAGGAATTGTGATTGTTCCAAAATGACTGGAGTGTAGATTTGCGGTGTAGGTTGGAACTGTTTGAAAGAGTAATTGAAATCAGTTCTAAGAAATTTGGATTTTTTATGGCTAGAATTAGATGAACAGTTGGAGGCAATGAAACAATAAGAGTTTCTAATCAGAACCTTTGTGTGAGAAGATTAATATAGTGGGATCATGAACAGAGAGAGGCAGAGACTAAAGGAGTAACAGAAAGAGAACAGAAAACAGAGTAATGATGAACAGGGCCATTGTGGGAGCAGTGTGAGTGCAGAGAAGGTTGAGTTGTTAAGTGACTTGGGAAATAGGGGTTATAGAGATTGAAAAGGAAACATTTATTAAGCCCCTCTGAGCTCTAAACCAATTGTTAGACAGGACACAGGAATCCAAACGATGAAGGTAAATAAGTTTGCCGAATGGCTGGGGTTTGCAGTTTTGCCAGACTAGCCGATTGGCTCCCTGCACTGTAATTCATCAGTCTTTCACACTGGGCCCCTGGATGACTGGTTAAGTGTGAGTCTCTCTGGTGTGGGCCTCCGAGGTAAGCAGCCTCAGAGAAGCAGGTAACTTCAATGTATGCTTCTGTGGCCAGTGCGCTTCTGAGAAAGAAGAGGCAGAGCTGAACTAAGCATGCTCACTTCCTCCTTCCCCATTTTCTAATCAGAATTTCACTTTTATTCCAGTGAGGAATAGAGAACAAATAAGAAGAGACCAAAGTTTAACCAAAAAAGTTATTCTGAGGAAGTTTCTCACAGGAAATTTTGATGACTTGGAAATAAATGAGAGATCATAACAAAATCTCATCAAATGGCTTCTTTTTAAACTTATGTTTGTAGGAAATAATTAAAATCTCATCCTAAAGAAGGGCTTCTCAGCCTCAGGACTGTTGATGTATTTGGCCAGTTAATTCTCCATTATAGGGAGCGCTCTTGTGCATTGTAAGATGGTGAACACAATGGTTAGCTTCTACCTATTAAATGCCAGTGTCACACCTGTCACAACAGACTCCAAAGACTGTCGCCATGCATTGCCAAACTTCCTCTGAAGAGCAAAATTATCCACCCTCCAAAGGACGTATCCTTGCTCACTTGCATTGTTTTTTGCTCTTTAGTTTGCACAGATTTGCAATACTGAAAATTTCTGTAAACACATTAATGATTATCTCTGTCATAAATTATATATGATGATCTATTAAAGTATTGCAATTTTAAGCATTTAGTTTGTTTTAACTTCTTTTTTGTGTGTAATACTGGGAATTGAACCCAGGGGCATTCTACCACCGAGTTACACCCCAGCCCTATTTTTATTTATTTATTTATTTATTGGTGGTACTGGGGGTGGAACCCTTGGGCTTTCTACCTCCGGGCTATACTCCCTATTTTATACTTTATTTGGAAACAGGGTCTCACTACATTGCTGAGAGCCTCACTATGTAACTGAGGATGGCTTCGAATCTGTGCGATCCTCCTGTCTCAGCCTCCTAAGTGCGGGGATTACAAGTGTGCACCACCACACCCAGCTTTATTCTCTATTTTGAAATAGAGTCTCACTAAGTTGCAGAGGGCCTAAGTAGCTGAGGCTGGTTGTGAAGCTGTGATCCTCTTGTCTCAGCCTCCCACGTATTGGGATTACAAGCATGAGCCATCACATCTGGCTTCTTGTTTTAACTTTTTAAAATGAATAATATTTTTATCCATTTCTATGCATGTCTTTGTAAACTTTTTAAATACTTTGAAAGAAGTCTAGAAATTAAATTTAGGGAGTCAAAATAAACTTTTTAATATATTTGATATCATGTGCCTACATACATTTTTTGAAAAGTTTGTGCTGATTTTCAGTATAAACCTGTAATTAACTAGGTAGGATATTTTATCAGACCACATGAGCTAAAACTCCATTATGTCTTTTGCTAACTATTTGCTTAGGCAAGTTTTTAACTGTTATACGCCTATTTAATTATTTATTTAGAGTAAAATGGTACAAATAACTACCTATACCATAAGTATGTTGTATTTAATGGGGTAATACATATTCTATATTCTAAAGACCGAATATAATAATTGCTTGATAAATATCAATTACAATACATGAACCTACTATGTTAAAAGCATACTTAGGCTAATTTGTATATTCTATGAAATATTCATTAATATTCTATGTGGAAATTATATTCTAGTCAAGTGTGATGATGCATGCCTGTAATCCCAGTATTCGGGAAGCTGAAACAGAACTGAAGGTTTGAGGATAGCCTGAGAAACATAGTGAGACTCTCAGCAACCTTGTGAGATCCTGTTTTCAAACGAACAATAAAAAAGGCTGGGGTTGGAGGTTGTAAGTAGAATGCCCGTGAGTTCAATATTCCAGTACCAAAAAATAAGTTATTTCAACTTTTATTATTTTGGCTGCTATTTATTTTCATATACGTATTAACTATATGTTTTGAAAATAAACTAGAAATCATGCTTTTATTTTGACATAAAAGGATAATGTACTTCTATTAATTAGTCTTAATTTTCCAAATATCAAGTATTTTTGCTACTTGATACAATTTTTGCAATGTTTCAGTCATTTTACAATTTCCATTTTGTTTTATGATGACATTTAAAAATTTTTAATGTGCTAAAATATTTGAATCTTATTTTTGGTGACTTCTACTGATGTGGTATTTAGAATGTGTTTCCTCATCATAGGAAAAAGTAGTCTATATTTTCTTTTGGTTAAGCAATTTTTATTTTCAAAAATAAATACATCAGGGATTTCTTTTGTCTAAGTCAGCATATTATTTATGTCCCTCATTAATTCCACGAGCTTCTCAGCAGAAATTCTAGAGTTTTGAAGAAAAATTAATCATTATTGGAAAATGATGGTAGTGCTCCTGTTTCCAATAACTACATTTCCTATTTGTTCAAGACTTAAGAGGTGAGCCAACATTGTTTCTCTATTAAATCTCTTATTTACTACTGGATTTCAGAATGACAGATATCCTTTATCACATGATGAAAATATTCTATTTTCAATTTACACACCACTTTAATGAGAAATATTTGCTAAGTTGGTTTAAATTTTTTTCCAACCTGGTTAACTTTACCTTCTTGGAGGAGATATCTTGAATATGCACAATTACCAATAGTTTGTGAAGGAAATATGCAAAACAAAGCAGGTAATTGTACATTCTGTCATTAGCTAAAACTTTGAACCTGATAGCATATATTTTGGATTGAATCATGTTTTTGTTCTTCCTGTGCCAAAATCTTGCTGTTAGGGTTTTTACACAACAACACAAATAAACTGATAATAATAAAATGATGATGACACTGAGAATGAGTATAATTAACGCTTACTAAATGTTTACTATATTAACCTCCTGTGCTAAAATTAACATGCTTCATTTTACTTATTATTTTTATTAAATGAGGAAACAGCAGAAAGGCTAATATATGCTTTTTAAAATATATTTTCTAGGTGTGGTGGTGCATACTTGTAATTCCAGTTCTTAGGAGGCTGAGACAGTAGGACAGCCCCAGCTACATAGTAAGACTTTCAAAAGCTTAAAAAGACCCTGTTTCAAAATAAATAATAAAAAAAGACTGGGATTGTAGCTTGGAGGTGGATACCCCTGAATTTAACCTCTACTACAAAAAAAATTCTTATTTTCTAAATAAATATGGGATATAAGAGTAGACATTTCATAAAAAGACTCAAGGCTATCCTTTATTTCTTGATGAAATTCATGTCTAGAAAGAAATCTTCCTGTCAATGAACTAGTTCACAAGATTTTGCTTTTCCTGATTTCCATGTATCAAGACCTAATGTATCACCTTCCTTATACATTTATGATCAGCATTGTTTGGGTAGTTGAAATTTCTATTGACTTTGAAAGAGAAACATGATGGGGTATAAAGGGAGATAGACGAGAGCATGCGATGCCTTGGCCATTGGTAGCTTACTCAAGAGTGCCGGTGTGGCTAGAGTGCTGAGGTTTACTTCTCAGGATACTGAAGACTCCATCCCAATTTTAATAACAGTGGCGTTTAGTGAATGCTTTTGTAGCTTCATAGATGCTGTTGATGCTATTTTGATGCTTCTCTGATATGCATTTATATAGGATGGAAGGTAGAAATATACCAAATTTCCTCTGCACATAATCTAGAAATCTATATAAATACAGTTTACTAGTTAACTATAGAGTACTATTAGATTTGTTGAATCTCACAAGGACTATTTGGGCAAGTATGGTTATTTTGTAAATGGATTTTAAAAATAAGGTAAAACAAATATTCTGTTAGCACATTGTCCAAAAATAAGGGATGATTAATGATTGACTGCCCCACCAAACTTTAGTGCTGCTGTTATTAAATGATTTCATAAAACACTTTAATAAGATTATAATTTTTATTTTTCAAAGAGAAAAAAGGTTAACTAATTGATTTGGGGTCATGAAAACATTATTCAATTCAAATAATTGATCTTAGGTAACCTGAAAATAATGTATTTCAAGTATCTACACATAAGAAAAATCAGTATAGCCCCCCCATGTAAGGTAAGAAAAGAAGAGGTATAAAGCCAGAGAACAGTAGCGGCAATTTAACAACCAAAGGCAGGGTATCTTGTGCTGGAGTAAGAGGACGCTTACTTTCCCATTTGAAATAAACTCAAGAAACAGACATAAAACCAGTTTTCAAAACACTAGACACCAGGGCAGGAAGGTCAGTTATCTTTGAGGAAGCCTATGATTTTCCTCCATTGAGTTTCCAGGCTACAGAACAGGAAGATCAAAACAAGGCAGAGCTTACAGAATATGAGTTAAGAAGGCAGAGCTCGAGGAGCAAAAGAAGCTGCTTTCAGGGTAGAGAAACAAAGAGGAGCCGTCTGTTCAGAGACAGGACATAGAGCTCTAGAGAGGATCCCTTTCGGTGATTCAGTAGAGTCATTATATGTGCGTCTGTGTGAAAAAAAAAAAAAAAAAAACGACCTAATACTGTGGAAAGAACTGGCTGGAAGAATTAGAGACAGCTGTGCCCTAGATCAAACAAGCCCACAGATAGCATCTAGCTTTCACAAGCCAGAATAGAAGAACTTGTAATGGAGGAGACATTGGATAGAGGAGTCTAAGTCTTGTTTCACTAATGGCAATGATTAACCCTAGAATATTGTCTGGTATACCAACAAATTACCAAGGTGAGATTCTAATGGGTTAAACTGTTCCCAAGGATCATAGCAGCACCCCAGAACAAAGCTCAAGAGTCTTCATAGAGAAACAAGAATACTCTACACCTTAAGAAGGTCAAATACACTAGCTGACATCCCTTAAAAATTATCAGAATACAAGAAGCAGAAATACACAGATTAGTCAGAGGAGAAAATTCAATCAATACAAACTGACACAGATCTGACATATGTAGTAGAATCAGCAGCAAAGGAGATTAACATTCTTACGAAGGAATGTTTGAAAATGGAAAATAAGCTCATGAAAAAACTCAATAGCATTAGTCATTAGGGGAATGTAAATGAAACCCACAGCAAGATGCCACTACATACCTATTAAAGTGGCTAAAATTAAAATTATTGACCATACCTAAATGTTAGGGAGGATGTGGTAGAACTAATATTCTCATACACTGCTGTTGGGATATGCAATCGGTAAATTACTTTTAAATATTTTAATTTAAATATAAACCACCATATGGTTCACCTATTCCCTTCCTTATTCATAGAAAATAATGTGTATTAGAGCTTTATGGCATGAAAACTACTGTGAACATTTGCCCATAAATCGTCATATGGATACATGCTTTATTTCTCTTTAAAAGATATAAAACCTTGAGCTCTAGAAGGGCAGGAAGCCTGTCCATCTTGTCCATTGCCCTACTTAGTCTCTAATGTCTGGTCATCTCAAGATTTAAAATACTGATGGACAAATATAATATGACTTACTAGGGACCCTGTCAGCAGGTAAACAGATAATCACATTGTGGCATATCAACACCATGGAATATTACTTCACACTAAAAAGAAATGAACTATTGATTCATGCAATGGCATGGAGGAATCTGAAGATAATCAGGCTGGGTAAAATAAGTCAGACAACAGAGTACATGCAGTTTGATTTCATTTATGTAAAGCTGTAGAAAATGATAACTAATTTGTAATGATGGGATGAAGATTATTGATTACCCGGAGAGTCAGAGTCAGGAGAGATGACAGGCAGAAGTTTGAAAGAGGCATAAAATAATGTTGGGAGGCAGTAACAGATTTGATTTCACAGGCATACGCAATGCTCCTTGTATGCTAGGCAGATGTTGTTATATGTGAATTCTGCTCCAATATGAGTGTTTACCACCCCACTCCTCCAAATTAAATTAGTATCTGTCCGATGTTATTATCTTATTCTGGTAACACAAATAAATACAAGATATCCAACTGTTCCAATACTTCCCTATTTTTTTTTCTGATTTATCTTCTGCCTGCCCATTGAAATTGGTACCTCACAGCATTTTCTCCTTGGTGTTTTATATCCTTGGTTCTATGTGCTCTCTCTGCATGATTTTTCTTATATATTGATATCTTCCCAACTCAGTGAGACCCTGTTTCAAACATACAAAAAAGACTAAAAAAATAGGGCTGGTGGTGTAGCTCAGAGATACAATGTCCCTGGGTTCTATCTTCAGTACCTCAATAAATAAATAAATAAATAAATAAATAAATAAATAAACAAATTAATTAATATAATAAGAAACTTGAATAGCTTAAAATGGCATTGTTGTATAACCACTCCATATTAAAGCTTATATGCTACAAAGTACTTCTTCAAAGGAAGTTCAAAGTTTAGAGTTGTTTATATATGAAAGGAAAAAGCTGAAAATTATTATATCTCAATTAAGAGTCAAAAGATGAACATTTTAAAAAAGCAGAAAGGAATAATAAATGACTTTTACAATGCACACATTGATGACATATACGATTGAAAATGAAATGAAAGAATACGAATGACACTTAGACTTTCTTTCTTGTCCAATGAAAACAAACCAAGCAACATACATGAAATGAGGCTGCTAAGACACGGAACAACAGGAAGGGAAGGACTGTGACCTCTGAGACAGGAAGGAAGGAAGAGTTTCCACTTCCGGCCTGCAGAATGTTTTCTCTTTGTAGCACAGGAGGGGAGCTCAGTCAGAGCCTAGTGCTCATCCTGAGCTGAGGAAGTGGAGCTGAGAGAGCAGGGAAGCCCGGACAGCTGGGACTTACAAGGCAAAGAAGTAAGAGGAGACTGGGGCCCAGGGGGCACTGGAGAGTTGCAGAGGGCCCTCCTGCAGTACTCTGCAGAACTGAGTTGACTGCATGCCCATGAGGAAGCTCTGATAAAGGAAACATCCATCACAGAAACAAAAAGGTCAGAGGATGTCAAGAAATAATTTAAAGACAAAATGAAACACAGAAAGCAAAAAGACTTTGAAAATAAACAGATCATTTAGTAATTGGGAAAAAATATTAAGCAACTGAATATGTGAAGAATTTTAGGTCCTAAAAGAAAAGTGTGGTAGGAGATATTTTAAAAAGCAGTCAGCCAGGCCTGGTGCCCACACTGTAATTCCAGTACTGACAGGAGGATTGAAGGTTCAGAGACAGCCTCACAACTTAATAAGACTCTCAGCAATTTAGCAAGATGCTGTTTCAAGAAGTAAAAAAGCAAATAAATAAAATAGCTCTAAGAGTGTAGCTCAGAGATATAATGTCCCTTGGTTTGATTTTTTAGTACCAAAAAAAAAAAGGATTGGCCAAAAATGTTTCATTTCTGGTAAAACATATAAACCTACTGATGTTGAAAATTAATTAACCCTAGGTATCTTAATAAACATGAAGAAAGTTATACTAAGTTTAATGAAAATATAGATGCTTAAAACCATTGTTAAAGACAAACAAAATCAATTGGGCATGATGACACAGACCTATAATCCTAGTCCTTGGATGGCTGAGACAGGAAGTTTGCAGACGAGAGGCTAGTCCTTGGTAATTTAGTAAGACTGTTTCAAAATAAAAAATAGGACTAGGGATGTAGCTCAGAGGTAGAATGTCCCTGGGTTCAATGGAATGTCCATTTTCTTTTCTTTTTTATCAAAGGCTTCCTCTCCCAGTAAGCAGATTTTGGTTGCAGTTTAAATTCTCCTGTCTCTCCAGATTTCAGGGTGACAATTTTCTCTCACAGCTTCAATCCTCTGCATGACCTGAGAAAACTCTCTTATTTTCACTTTGCTCATTTTTAACTTATTGTAAGGATGAAAGTGACAACTTCCAAGCGGCTTTTATATGAGAACTGAAACCAGAAGTCCTGCACTTCTGTGCTTTAAAGCACACTGCTAAGAGAAGGCAAAACACGCCCAAACCTCAAGACATCTTCATGGCATATATCTGATGAAGGACTTTTACCCATAATATATGCAGAAATCTCAAAACTCAATTCTGGGAAATTAAGCAACCTATTAAACACAGACAAAGATTTGTGGATGGTAAGTAAGCACATGAAAATATGTTTGGCATTAATCTTTGGGGAAATGCAGATTAAAATATAAAAAAATAAACATTTGTTAGAATGGCTAAAATCAGAAAGACAAGTATTATAAAGAAGAGAGAAGGGCCAGGCATGGTGGCACATGCCTGAAATCCCATTATTTGGGAGGCTGAGGCAGGAGGATCTAAGTTTGGAGACAGTCTCAGCAATTTAGAAAGGCTCTGTTTCAAAATAAAAAATTAAAATTAAAAATTCCTGGGGGTATATCTATGACATAGAATGCCCTTGTGGTCAACCGTAGGACCAAAAGAAAAAAAACATAGCAAGAGAGAGAGGGAGGGAGAGGGGAGAGGGGAAAGGGGAGAGATAGAGAGATAGAGATAGAGATAGAGATAGAGATGAGAGAGAGAGAGAGAGAGAGAGAGAGAGAAGAAAGAGTGCTACTGGAGTTCTTATGGTCTGCTGGTGAAAATAT
This sequence comes from Muscardinus avellanarius, assembly GCF_963383645.1. NCBI lineage: Eukaryota > Metazoa > Chordata > Mammalia > Rodentia > Gliridae > Muscardinus > Muscardinus avellanarius. The sequence goes on from NC_137790.1 coordinate 81,444,495, forward strand.
AAGATGGCATAGTTTGGAAAAAAGTTTGGAAGATTTTTTTTTTTAAGTTAAGCATATGACTACTATCATGTGCTTTCTCTGTCATCTACCTAAATGTAATTTCCTAAGAGAAATAAAAGTTGACATCCACACAAAGATGTGCACTTAAAGTTCTGTTTGCAATAGATTTTAACTGAAAACAACCCCCCCCAAATCTATGTGATTTGATTGGATTAACAAACTGGAATATATACAGCCAAACAAACAAATGAAATGAACTATTGCTACATGCTACAATATGAATGAGTGTCATATTAGATGTGCTAGAATATAGGAGACTGATAAAAAAAAAAAGAATGCATTATACATGTAATGCCCAGTTCAAGAAGTCCTTAAAGAGTAGGGGGCAAGATGGTTGCCTCTGCGACCACGGCTACCAAATATGACCTGCATTCCTCAGAGAAGCCATGGACACCAGATTTTGGTTTAATATCTGATTGGGACAACTTAAGAAGGCATTTTCAGCAATGACTTCCTATATAGAATACAGGAAAGAGAGAGTGGATAATGGTGGAATTAGAAGCAAGATGACAATGAGGTGCCCGCCATGCAAGAAAAGTGATTTTTGGGAGAACATCCCAGAAGAGATTCGACAAAAGACTGCTTTAGCTGCAATGCTGGAGAACTCTTAACAACATACCTTGGAAGAAAAATGATCTGGGTCTGGTGGAAGGAGCTGAGCAGTGCCAGATGGGAAACCCAGCCACGTGTCCCAGGGAACTCCGTGCTCTTGGCCACCATGATCCTCTATGCTGCGCTGGGGGCCAGGATGTGCTTGGAACAGCAGATCCTGCTCTACATGGTGAGGCTGTGGCCTCTGCTCTTGGAGGGGAGATAAAATCCATTGCTGCTGAGTGCTCGATCTCACAACCTCTACAAAACACACATACTGTCTTCTTTTATTAAAATTATTGGAGAGGGCCCACGATGGCGTCCAGTATTCAGAAAATGCACACAAATCCTATCCAATCCACCTTGAACTTTTGGAAATAAAAACTCCATTAAGGGGAGCTGCTCCTGCCGCACATGCTTAGGAATTCTGGACATCATACCATGTAAGGAAGGTGCTCAGGGAGAACCAGGAAGATGGCAATGGCGGCAACAGTGGCGGGGTGATGGCAGCCAGTATTTTAGAGAGGCAGAGATCCAATCCAATCTATCTTGAACTTTGGAAGAAATCACCCCAAAGGTAGAATGCTACCGCTGCACATGCTTGGGAATTCTGGACAATATGCTGTGTGGGAAAGTTGTTTGGGAGAATAACTGAGATGGCAGCGGTGGCCAGTAGTTGGGAGAGGCAGAGATCTGATCCAATCAACCTTGAACTTTGGAAGAAATCTCCACAAAGTTAGGCTGCTACCACTGCACATGCTCAGGAATTCTGGACAACATGCCCTGTGAGAAAAGGGTGTGGGAGAGAACTGAGATGGGGATAGCACTGGTGGCAGTGGTGGCGGTGGCAGTCATGGCAGCGGCAGTGGTGGTGGTGGTCGCTGTGGTAGAGGCCAGTAATTGGGAGAGGCAGAGGCCTGATCCAATCCACCTTGATCTTTTGAAGAAATCTCCCCAAAGATAGATTGCTACCGCTGGGTATCTCAGGAATTCTGGACAATATGCTGTGTGGGAAAGTTGTTTGGCAGAGAATTGAGACTGTGGCGGCAGCTAGTATTTGGGAGAGGCAGAGATCCCAATCCAATCCACCTTGAACTTTGGAAGAAATCTCCCCAAAGGTAGGCTGCTATCGCCATGCATGCTCAGGAATTCTGGACAGTATGCTGTGTGGGAAAAGTGTTTGGGAGAGAACTGAGATGGTAGTGGCAGCAGGGGCAGCGGTGGCCAGTGTTTAGGAGAGACAGATATCTGATCCAATCCACCTGGATCTTTTGAAGAAATCTCCCCAACAGTAGAATGCTACTACCGCACATGCTCAAGAATTTGGGACAACATGCTGTGTGAAAAATGTGCTTGGAAGAGAACCGAGATGGCCATGGCAGTGGCAGCGGTAGCCAGTATTTGGGAGAGGCAGAGATCCAATCCAATCCACCTTAAACTTTTGAAGAAATCTTCCCAAAGGTAGACTGCTACTCCTGCACATGCTTGGGAATTCTGGAAAACATGCTGTGTTGGATCTAATGGGTGGTAACCTAGGCAGGTGGGGAGTGTCTGGAGAAGGTGTGTCCTGGGGGTGTGGCTTGAGGGAATGTGCTTTTGAATTCAAGTCCCCTTACTTATTTGCTCTTTTGCTTCTGGCCTCCATAATGTGAGAGCAGAGTCCATGCTTTTTCTCCATCTGCTTCCCACTACCATGTTCTGAGCTCCTCAGGACCTCCCTGTCATAAACTAAACCCAAGGATCTTCAAAAGAAAAAAATACTGGCAATTGAGTCTTTCTTCCTCTAAGTTGCGTGGTCAGCTATTTTGGATTACAGTGCTGAGAATGTAGACTGAGACAAGTTAGCAGGCATCCTCTTTTCATATAAGACCTACATCTCAGGGTTTCTCTTAAAGTGTGACTTAGTAAATATTTTTTTTTAGCTAACTGCCATAAGTACTAGCAAAACTTATTAAAATCATTGTTTTACTTCTAAACTGCCACAATTATATCTGCTATTCTATAAAGACTGCTTGTCTGAGCAGTTTAACTTGTCTCTGCTAATCATCATGTAGAATGGAGCTCTGGGGATTTCACAACTATGCATGCCTTCCAGATCCTACTTGTTCAATTAAGACATCATTAGTTGGCCCTACAAAAGGATTGCACACACTTTTAAATGTGCTGTAAACAGTCTGTGGAATATACATGTTCATTGTTTCTCTTTTTTAATTATTACATGCACTGTATTTGGAATTTATTCATCAAAAATTTGAAAGATTACTAAAGAGATCCAGAAATAAAATGCATACAATACATACAGCAAAAAAGACAATAAAATTATGTTAAAATCATTAGGGCAAAACAAAGGTCAATGCAATTAAAAAACTTACAGATAATATGAACCAATTTTTAAAATGTGCTAGTAACTACACAGACACACACCTGTAATTTGGAAGCTGAGGAAGAAAAATCACACATTCAAGACCAGTCCTGGCAACTCAGCAAAACAGTGTTTCAAAAATAAATAAATAAATAGTAAATAAATAGATAAATAAATTAATTAATAAAGATTGAGGATATAGCTCAGAGATAGACTACTTCTGAGTTCAACCTCCAATATGGAAAAAAGGTGCATTAGTAAATGCAAAAAATGCTACATTAAATAGGAAAATAAAATTGCATAACATATGGTTGTTATTTTCAATGATATATATATTTAAATGATGGGTACTTCCGAATGTCAAAATAGCACTTTTATGAGATTATGCATAACATGAAAGTAATATTCTTTGGGAAATATTTGCATAATATGTTAAATCCAGTAGCTTTAATCCAGTGAAATTTGGTTCTAAAATTTTACATCTATAAATTCTACTGAAATAATACTGACATGAAGGCAAAGATGAAAAAATAGATATTTGATATATTTAAGCTGATTTATAGTAATTTATGTGCCTGTATATTTCAATTTATATGTCTATAGAATTTTAGTAATAGTGAAAAATGGAAATATCCTAAAAATAATTAAAAGTAAGAAAATGATACATGTATAATATAAAAGTATATGGAAATAATGGGATAGTTTCTTTTTCTTTTTCTCATATGATCATACAGATAGAATATATGACCTAAAATGACAGAATAAAGCTGAAAAATACTATTATAATATAGTCACAATCACTTTTAATGAACTAAACATACGTGGAAAAGTTCTGGTGTTAAACATATTAAACTGGTAACAGTAGTTACTTTTGATGAGTGTGGACATGTGAGATGGTAGCTCAATTTTTATTTTATACATTTCTGTGTTGAAATTTTGATTGAATAGTTCTACATGGATTAAAATTAATGAAGAAAATGTACATAAAGCAACTTACAACTTTCCCAAGCAAACAGACACACATGAAATGATAGCCCCATTCTTCCATGGCCTGGAAATTATATCCTGTGAACCTCCTTATCCCTTTGAGTTCTAGGATCATATTCCAGATGTGAAAATTCTACTCCTTTAAAATGTCTGTGTTTTCTTTTCACATTAACTTATTAAAGTTTTCCTCTGCGGTTGAATGCTAAATCTCTACCTGGTGTTCTATTCATGTTTTGAACTTGTTCCAACTGTCTTTTAAATTCCTAATTATCTTATACTGATCATGAATAACTCAGTGTGAAGCTTTCACCATTCCAGGTCAGAATTAATTACTTTTCGTTTATTTTAAATCACCTGTACATAGGCTGATTATAGTATCTACCACCTTATTTCTTTTGTCTTTGACTTTGCCTCCACTGATAAACTAAATGTTGTTCAAGCATATTGAAGAAAGAAAGGATGGAAGAATGGCTCACATGTAGTGACCAAACAATAGATATGGGAAGTTTTATCCTGAGTATCTCAATAAGGCCCAACATTCTCAAGTTATTATTGTTTCCTCTCATCACAAAGCTCTAAGAAAGAGTTCTAATACAAAAAGTAAGTGGGAAAAGTAGGATGGAAAGCAATGACTGTCTGAATACAGAGTTTGTTAAGTCTCATCTCACAGGCTACCTGCCCAAATTCTGTTAGAATTCTGTTATAAATCTTTATATTACCACGGCTTAGCATAGGAGCTAGTTCAAAAGTATCTCAACACATCTTCAACAGAATAATAAATAGATCATCACCATGCTTCATGGTATTGCATTTTATACAATGATACATACATTTCTGTTCTCCAGAGTTTCATAGTTTACAACACAGATAACCAAATTATAAAATAAATAACATGGTAGAAGTAAAAGCAGCTTGTGTGACATAAAGTAACACACACACACACACACACACACACACACACACAAACATACAACAGACTCTAAGGGATGAGGGAGTATCTAAAAAAGTGTCATAAAAACAAGTGGCACTTGAATAATCACTTGGTAATTAGGTGGGATTTTACCACTGAAAAATGGAGGGATTGGGAAGGGAAGGGAGATAAACAAAAGGCATTTCTAATTAAGGAGAGGCACAAAAAACAAGTAATAGAGATTCTTACAAAATTCTAAATAGTCTAGTCTGTGATCCAGCAATAAATTTAAAATCAGGTCAGAGAAATGGAACCTTGTGTTCTTTTATTCTTTGTTTTCTTTTATTCCTAGGGAACATTACTAAGAGCTGTGTTTTAGGATGATTATCCTTACAGGGAAACATTCTGTGTGCTAGCAGGGAAGAGAATATGAGGACATGGAACTTACTTAGGAAGTAATCTCAATCATGGACATGAGAGGCAATTTCAGTTTAATCCAGAAAACATATTGGATAAAGGAAAAAAGGGAGACCCAGACTAATTAAAGAGATTATAGAACTTTTTACTTTATTATCTTGATTTAGATTCTTTGTGAAATCTTACAGAAGCATTCAGTATATATGCTATGTAGACTTTAGTTTCTGACCAGAATATAAAATCAACATATTGGGTTGAAAAGTTCAGTATTGCTTAGCTAATCATACCAAAGCATGAGCTTATTTTTTTTTAATATTCCAAGTCTTAAGAGTACAGATTTTGTTCAAAAAACAAAATCAACATATCAAGATATTGTCCATATCCATAAATGAGATATAAAGTCATTTTAATTAACTATAAAGACAATTAAAGTCATTAACTTCTATATAGTGTGGTATTCATGTCAAATATACTCCTTTTAGATAGATAGGCATATGATGAATTTTGCAGAAAATCATGGTTGATAACAACTGAATAGAAACAGATGGACTGGAAGTTTTCCAAAGGCCTTACACAAAATATTTATTATAAAAGCATAAAAAGAATTTGCCTGGAACACTGATTAAAAATTTACTGCTTTGTTGATGCTTAAAAATGGCTGATTTTAGAATTAAAATATCCTTTTTGTCCTATTTTCCACATATTGGTAGAGTTAAAAGGAAAGACATTCTAATCAGGGATTAGTCTTTGGTACTAAAAATATTGATTTTAAAACAAACACTATCAAAATCAGGGCAAGGAGGAGTAAATGATATTATTCTTTTAGTGCAACCAAAGCAAATGACATGCATTTCACTTTATTTTTTAGGTACTGGATCCATTAGAAGAGACCTATATGAATAAGGCATTACAGACGAGGAGAAAAAGGAATAATTTGTTTTGAACTCTTAGTCATTTTGACTAGTTTTGAGACCATTGTGCTATATTAATTAATTAGTTTTGGTCATGGGATGAAAATGCAGTCAAACTTTTGCATGAACTTTTATTTTTTTCTTTATCTGAAGTGGCTAGAAAAGTGGCTATTTTCTTATATTTTTAGGATAGCAGAGAGGAACATCATATAACAGTGCAGAAATGCTTGATTTCAGGGAAATTTTACCTTCCATGAATACTGATTGGTGTATCTGGAAGAAATTTACAGTGAACCAAAATGAAAAGTTAATTGAATCACTTTGGTAATTAGACACATGTCAAATGCAGCCCTACCTTAAATGAAAATGTGCTTTCAAAGTGCAATCTCAATGAGGTCACCTATCTGAGATGAAAACAGAGATAAAAACAAAAACAAAAAAAACGCCAAAAATAAAATGAAAATGAAAAAATGAAAATATTGAGATTTCTAAAAGGTAAGAAGGGAAAATTAGACTGAGGAGGAAACAGAGAGCAGAGGCAACTCCTGGGTTTCCTGCCAGACTTGTCTTCAATTTTAACTAAGGGTTCTCTTTTTTATACCCACCTAGTTTTATGATAATATCCACTGCAGGAGTTATCTGTGTTCATAATTTATATAATGAAACATTTTTATTCATTAAAGTGCATTCCACAAAGCCAGAGACTAACTAGTGAGAGACAATGGTCAAATATTCAGGAGTTTTTTCAGTGTTTAATAACTGAACCTGGCCTTGATAAGGGTATGCATATCACAAACATTAAACACTGAGCATCAGAACATTTTTTTTTGTTGTTGTTGTTTTTTGTTTTGGTACTGGGGAATTAACCCAGAAAGATTTAGCTTTGAGCTATACCTCCAGTCCTGGTTTTATAATTTTGAGGCAGTGTCCCAACTATTTACCCTGGTCTCAAACTTGTGATTCTTCTGTCTTAGATTCCCAAGTACTGGAATTAGAGGTGTGTACCACCATTTCTGGCTAGGACTTTTGTTTTTTAAGGATCTGTTTACCAGAACATCGTTGCATTATTCCTCTTCATTACACCTTGACATATTAGCCCAAATTTGCATCTTGATTTATCCTTTTCTGCCTTAGTCCACCAACATTGGGCCATGTATTCCTAATCTACCCTTCTTATATAGGCTAATTACTTACTGCATAAAAATATAACTGCATGGTGGTATAAATCAAAGAATAAAATTATATCAAGAGTACTTAGAATGGTTCTTGATATATCATCTACACATTTTAAATATTTGCCAAATTTATTTGGAATCCCAATCCATTTTCAGCATCTGACTTTGTCATAATCATTGTGTACATTTTTTTTCTTTCTACTAGATATGGTGATCCTCAACTACAGGAAAAACTGCAGTTTGTGAATGTATGTAAGTTAAAAATAGACTTTTGTTCTATAATTCTGAAACTCTGCTAGGAATAAGAATTATCTGAGAAATAAAATGAAAACAAAGATACCTGATCTCTGTCTCAAGAAGTCTTGATTCAGATGGTCTGTGGTCATTTCCAGATATCTTTATCTAACAAACTAAGATGTTTTTCATCCAAGTACCTTGATCTATATTTTAAAAATTGTTCTTCTAATTTATCAGGTTCTCTCAATAAACATTTTTTTGTTCTAATACACTGAAACTGATAATTATTTAAGCAGATACATGTGCCTGATGTTGTTTGAAGTATTGTATAATTTATTACTATAATTCCCACAATAATCCTAGATATTATTTCCATTAACATTCCCATTATACAGATGACAAAATTGACACAAGATAGTTTAAGAATCTTACTCACATTACAATTACACAAGTAAGGTCATTTTTCAGAGGTCTTCACATTTATTTATTTATTTATTCATTTATTTTTGGTGGTACTGGGATTCCTAGAAGCCCTTCTACCTCCGGGCTACACTCCCGCGGGCTACACTCCCAGACCTATTTTTTTAACTTTTTTATGTGGAAACAGGGTCTCTTAAGCCAGCGAGGCTGGCTCCGAACCAGCGCGATCCTCCTGTCTCTGCCTCCCAAGTGTGGGGATTACAAGCGTGCGCCACCACGCCTGGCTAAAAGGCCTTCACATTTAAATACAAAGTTCCACTGAAATAATTACAGCATAATTATTCATTCTAACAAATGACAATTTAGGAACCACTCTATATCCATTATTTCTTTTTGATCCTCTTAGCAGGAATTATCATCCCTATTTAAAAGTAAGAAAAATTAAAATCTAATGACTCACAGAATTTGCTCCATCACACAATGATTGTCATCCATATTTAATCTTAGATTGTCATTTGCATCAAGTGTTTTTCTTTTGTCACTAAAAGTCCAACTTTCTGCGCCAGGCGTGGTGGCGCAAGGTTGTAATCCCCGCCCTTGGGAGGCGGAGACAGTAGGATCACGCAGATTCGAAGCCAGCCGCGCTGGCTTAAGAGACCCTGTTTCCAAATAAAAATATAAAAAATAGGTCTGGGAGCGTAGCCCGGAGGTAGAAGGGCTTCCAGGACCACACACACACAAAAAAAAAGTCCAACTTTCTTTCACTGTACTCACATTAATTGTGTTAAGCTCTTGGTGGTACTTAAGTATCAGCATGTATCTCACTGTCTCACTGTGCTTTGCAGTACAGACCTGCTCAATGCCCTTTTCGGTGCTAAACTTTCACTTGGAGGAAATAATAGACTCTAATTTTTCAGGCTATCTCTGGTGGTCTGTGGAAAACTAAAAGCAGGCTGGCTTTGACATTATCATATTTCAGGTACAGGATTTACCTGAACACTCTGTCTTGTGCAAGTCAGTTACAAACCTTCCTCTTTTGATGTCAGTGCTTTACCTGAACCTACAACAGACACTCATTGGCTATCTCACTTCCCAATATTATTCTCATGAAGATTCCTCAGCTCCACAATACTTCCATTTTTTGTTTAATGCTTTCCTTAATAGAACTCAAGAAACTAACCACTAAGAAAATGAATAATTACAATTTAAAAATGGGCAAATGAACTAAATATACATTTAACAAAAGAAATTCAGATGGCCAATATATGTATGAAAAAATGTTTAACATCATAAGCAATCAGAGAAATGCAAATTAAAACTACTCTGTGATTTCACCTAACTCCCATTAGAATCATTAAAAACACAAACAACAACACAAATGCTGGTGAGAGTGTGGAGAAGTGGGAACTCTAATACATTGTTTGTGGAACTGTAAATTAGTGCAACCACTTTGGAAAACAGTATGAAGCATCCTCAGAAGAATGGAAGTGACCCTACCATATGATCCAAATACCACTTTTGGGTATCTACCCAACAGAATGGAAACCAAACTAATGCATGCATATCTATGTTCATAGCTGCACAATTCACCATTGCCAAACTACAGAGCCAGCCAAGATGTCCATCAATAGATAAATGGATTACAAAAATGTGGAATATGTGCAAAATGGAATTTTACTCACTCATAAGTAAGAACACAGTTACATCATTTACAGCGAAATGGATGGAATTGGAGAACATTAAACAAAGTGAGATTATTAAGTCGCAAAAAGTAAAAAATTATATGCTCTCCCTAATATGCAGAAGCAAGGGAGAAAAAAAGGTCAAAAAAGGTCATAGGAGAAACTCTAGACAAAGAAGGAGAAAGCATAGATGAGCAAATCAGGTGATACCTGAGAGGATGAGAGGGGGAAGAGGAAAATTTCCTAATGTATATTATGCACATTGACAAATATACCAAAGTCAATCCATAAGTCAAGCATGAGAAGAAGGTAGAAGAGGGGTATTGGGGTGGTAATTGTGGAAGGGCTAAATGAGTGATGTGTGCATGTATGCCTCTACCATCTGTACTCCATTAAGATGTATGACCACAATTCATCAATAAAATCAAACAACAACAAAGCCAATTGTTTGGTAATGAAGAAAAGTTCTTCCTTATCCTTCTTTTATGGGAGAAAGCTCTGAAAACAGAGACATGAAAAATAATGAATTGTAGTCTCTATCAAAGCTACCATTAAAATTAAGCAAATGTATTATGATTGCCATCCTACCTTTTAATGAGTTGGAATACAGATGATTTATTTCCTTAAAAGATGAGAACTAGAATTGAAGTAGAAAAGAGAAATAACTTTCTTTAAACTTATCTGAGTGGCACAGATAACTTTCTCTTTTCTGGCTAAATATCCCATTATTTTCACAAAGCAACCCTCTTCACTAAAAACCAGAAGACCTGTGTAGCTTTTAGAAATGGAAATTTTTTGATATTCTGAATTTTTATAGTATTTATTCTATTCACAATGCATATTATATTCTAATTTTTCTTTTAAATGTTGAAACAGTACAGCATCCCTATAAGCAAGACACCATCTTTTTATTAAAAAAATGTTCAGACCTTTATTTTCTTGCAATCATTTTTACTTTCATTGGCTTTGTTTGTATACATGTCTTCTCTACTAGACTCGCAAGCAAAGAATTTTTCTATATATTCTTCGCAGTAATTTATACAAGCCACATTCAATTTGTTGAACCCATAAGAATTAAACTTACTGAATTCAATTTATTGAATGCAATAGTCAGATATTTAACTGACCTAGGTTCTTTGTAATAGTGGACTATTATTGACAAAAAATTGGAAAAAAAGAAAAGAAGAAAGAAGAAAGGAATAAATACAGGTTCTAAATTTTTATTCAGAAGATTATTTTATGCATTTTATCATCATTAATCTATTATATAAAGATAGAATAGTTGTGGCTATAAGATTTTTAGAAATGTTTTATTATCATTACTTTTTAGATCTAGGAAAACAAAACATTTAACTAAAATGTAACAGCACATAAATTACTTTAAGTTGAATAGAAGTTTATTTTAAGTGGGTTTAACTAAACTTTTTACTTCTCATAAAATATAATCTTCTCTTAGAAAATACTTTTTCTAGCAACTAGAGCGATGCATCCTATAATTTTTTATTAAATCATTAAAGATTATCAGAACTCATGGTAAACTAAAAACACAACCTGGTTAAAGAAGATGTGAAGTGTTTCTTGAGAATTTGGAGTAGTGTAGTTATTGAGGAAACTGGATATCATTGGATCTTTCACATTTAGAAATGTATTGTCACTGGGGAAAAAGGAATGCAATGGAATTTGATACTGACTTTCATTAAACTCCATGGAATATCCGTCTAAACATTCAATTTATGATGAGTTTTCAACGATCAAGCTTTTTCTCTAAACTTCTGAAAATCAATACAATTAAAACTGATAATTCCTACAAATATTCTGTACCACAAGACTCTTCTTTTCTTTTTCTTTCCTTTTCTTTTTTTTTTTTTTTTTTTTTTGGTGGTACTAGGGGTGGAACCCAAAGGCTTTCTACCTTTGGGTTATACTCCCAGACCTATTTTTTGTATTTTATTTGGAAACAGGCTCTCACTAAGTTGCTGAGAGCTTCACTAAGTAGCTGAGGCTGGCTTTGAACCTGTGTGATCCTCCTGTCTCAGCCTCCCAAGCACTGGGATTACAAGCGTGCACCACCATGCCCGGCAAGACTCTTCTTTTCAAGTGGGCCATGTATCCAGTGGAAATTTTTTGTCTTATTTTATTTGGCTAGAAAGCAAAAATCATAAATTGAAGAAAATAGAATATATTAAGTATTGTTTTACAGATGATCTGTATATTTTAGCACTTATGCAATACTTTCAAACATAAATTACTTTTTAATTTTTATTCATTATTCCTAAGATACCCCATGGTATTCCAATTCACTTGTAATAGAGGCATATTAGTTATTTATCTTAGGAAACACAAATAACTAGCATTAAAATTCAAAGTCTCTACACTCTAGTCTACTTACCTATGCTATTTTTCATTTACATTTTCACATTCTGGAATAATTTTACATTATGTTCTCTGAAACAGCAAATTTGACCCAGATAGGATTGTTTTCTTGATTTCCAGCAGAAAATAGTTTTGTTTTTTTTTTGTGTGTGTGTGTGTGTGTATGTGTGTGACGAAGTGTGTTTTAGATTATATTGCAGGGTTGTTATAGGGAAGAAACACCTAAATATATGCATAGACTGTACTCAGAAGATGGAAATTTAAAAATATTCAATGCTGGACATGTAGTTTAGTAGTAAAGCACTTGCCTAGGATACATGAAGCCCTGTGCTTGATCTCCAGCAATGTAACTTTTAATTTAAAATTTAAAAAAATTAAATTATTCACATGTGTTCTTTCTAAATGTTAGAGAAAAAGTAAAAACCAACTTTAAAAAGTACTATTTTCACTGGTTGAAGTAAATATCAAGTTACCTTTGCATTTAAGCAAATTTCCTTAAGCTAATTGGGTCACAGGCCTTTTGAAAATTTATTCTGATGTTTTCAGCTTTTTGAAGAAGGAATAAAAATATATCTTAGGGAAACCTGGACCATTAAATTTCTACAATCAGAACACCCACATTCAGGGCATCCAACCGTCTACCGATAAAAACAGAATGAAAAAAAACCTGAGAAAACCCTTCTGAGGTTCTGCTTTGTAATTTTTGTGAGGAATTAAGATCTACCTATTGGAACACAAATAATTGTCAAACCATAAGGCTGGGCTCAGTGGTATAGTACTTGCCTAGCCTGTGCATGGTCCCGGGTTTAATCCCAAGAGCCTCAGGGAAAGAAAAGTAACAATATAAAATTTTCATTTAACTAAAAGCATTTTGAAGACCTCTTCAACTCATACAACCCAGGTTTCCACACTTTTAAAAGATAGTACTTAGCTGGGTGTGGTGACACAAGCTTGTAATCCCAGAATTCCATAAACTGAGACCTGAGGATCACCGTACAGCCTCAGCTACTTAGACCCTCTGCAACTTAATGAGACCCTGTTTCAAAATAAAGAATAAAAAATAGGACAGAGGGTGTAGCTCGGATGTCGAATGCCCCTGTGTTCCATCCACAGACCCCCACACAGCCAGGTGTGGTGACACAATCACTTATGGGATTGTAGGATTTTTTAATAAGAAGGTGCCCTAACTTAGTGTAAGAATTATTAGGGCTAATATAAGTGAAGACGTAAAACAAGAGATAGAGTCCTGCATAGACTTTGAATTCAAGACTGTTACCGAAAAGTTTATGAAGAATCCTTTAGGTCACTAGTCTAAGATGGAGAACTTTATATAAAAAGTGTACTTGCCATATAAAATCAGGACTCAAAATGCTACAATGTCAGTCAACCATCACCTTCCCTTAGCCAAGTCATATCAGACACAAAGAAAATTGTCCTGATACTCACTGGAATGAGCAAAATTAACAAGCCTATGTCTAAAATGTTGCACATACAAGTCAGCAGTTAAGATGAATTGCAATTCAAGTTCACATTACCTGAATGTTCTAAACGATAATAAAAAGGATTTGCTCAAGATGATGAGGAATTAGCAACAGTTCTAGGCCACTTGAAAAAATCAAACCCTAAGTCATCTCTGCAGCTTACTAGTTCTACAGGTGATGCTGTAAAATAAGCAGAATAAGCAGCTTAATATAAATACACGGGGAGACACACTCATAGTGAAACAAGCAGAAACAGACCCAACACTGCTTCATAGTTATGCCCAGATGATGATATACCTGAATTTACTAAGTTAAAAACTATAAAAGCTGTGCTACATGTATTGAAAATTATTTAACATTTTTCAAACTACTAGAATTTGCAAAAGTAAATACGTTAAAAATTATGTAATATAAATTCAATAAAGAGATTAGACACAACTAAAAAATAAAAAAATTAGTGAATTGCATTAGAATAGACAGAAATAAAGTGAAAGAAGACAGTAAATGAAATGCTGTAAAATATTTTTATTTTTTAATTTTACTTTATAATTATTTTTTTGGTGGTACTGGGGTTCCTGGAAACCCTTCTACTTCCAGGATACACTCCCAGACCTATTTTATATTATTTTGACTTGGAAACAGGGTCTCTTAAGCCAGTGCGGCTGACTTCAAACCTGCACGATCCTCCAGTTTCCGCCTCCCAAGTGCAGGGATTACAAGCGTGCGCCACCACGCCCGGCTTGTAAACTATTTTTATTGTTAAATTCAGAGAGAATAAGACAGATATGAAACAGAATCAAGAGATAATAACTAAGAATTTAAAATCTCAATGAAATCTAATCCCCAAATTTAAAGACTGTAGCCAATCTCATGTATTATATAACAATATCCACATCTAAACATATGAAACTGAAATTTCTGAATACCAGATACACAAAGAAGCTCATAAAGTACTTACAGCATTAGAAGAGTTTTCTAATACTACCTCTATCCCCACCTCTGTGGCCTCCCCCTTCCTCTCTGTTTTCTGGGTATCATGAGCTGATCACCTTTCTTCTACCACACCCTTCTGCTGTGATGCCCTGCCTCAACTCTGATCCAAAAAATACAACCACTGACCACGTACTCCAACTTCTAAATTTGTTAGTCAAAATAAATCTTTCTTCTTTTAAGTTGTTCTTGTCAGGTATTTTAATAATCATAAGAACTATTTAATGTATTTTGACCTGAATGAATAAAAATTATCACCCTGTATTCTTGAAGACAACTTTTAATTATACTATTATGTTGTAGAGGAAAGAAACAATATCTCACAGTTATTGGCACTAAAGAAAAACATTTGGTTTAGAAGACATAGACCATCAACATCTAGCAGCTGGGAATCCATGGATTCAATTTCAATGGAAGAGAATTAGGACATCTCCTGGTGAATTTGTCTGCTTTATCCTGAACAGAAAAGAGATTCCAAAATGTTGTCTCTCTAGAATATTCTAAATAGTGATTAAATCTCTCTTTTGGGCTCCAGAAAAAATATGTAATTAATTTACACCCATGTTTTTTCAATCCACCTCTAGTAAGTAAAACCTAAGTAAAATTTATATTTCAATCACTTTATTAATGATTTCATATCATAGAGGCCAAGAAGGATAATGAGAGGAGATCTAGTTTTTAAGGTAAAAACATCAAATGAAGGCTGTGAATTTGAAGAATTAATGACTTAGTATCTATGCAGCTTTTACATATATTCAGAAGCTCAACATTGCTATTTTGTTTTCCCAGCATAGTGCTAATGCTTGCATTGTAACCGAAGCCTGGATAGTGCCTCAAATAAATATCCCTAAATCAAGAGTTTAGTTAAAGCTCCACATCTGGGTCAAAAAATGACCATTGAACATATAATAAATGGAAAAATAATGCTGAAATAGACTTTTTTGGACAAAAAAATTGGGAGACAACTCTTTTTATAATGTTTGTATTACGTTATACCTATGCTTTTAAATGGGGTATCTTTCTTGTCTTTTTGGACTGGGGATCAACCCCAGGTACACTTGCTAGGCAAGGGCTTGGCCACTGAGCTACATCCTGATGTTATAAATAGTGGCCCCAGATTAAACTCTTAATTGGTTGATGAGAAAAATCCCTCAGTTTATAAGAAGTATGTATTTATATATTATCTGTGTTTCTATATTTTAAATGATATTTTAACTTGAGTTAGTGCAGTATCAGTGCTGTATGCTTTAGAGGATCACTATAAACATCTAGATAAAATGCACTGAACTTAGAGACCCAGGTGCTAATCTTGACTAGTAGAGAGACTGTATGCAAATGCATTTAACCCTTTCTCATCCTTTAATAACTCTTAATATAAAATTGTTGTAGAAAATGTCATGCCTGATTCATTTGTATTACCCTTTGCTGAATACTTATTTCAGTGTAAATGCAGATGTATTCACTAAGAATTATGTCAGATTTACTGCCATATCTCTGTTCTTCCTTAGTTGAAAAGATAAAACATTTTCTGTTATATTATATTGATTGGTCATCTTTGAAAACAAAAACCTGAGTTTGCTAGCAAAAAAATAAAATAGGCAGAAAAACTGTCATGCTGCTTAGCTGTGCTATTCAAGGCTCCAATGAGTGTTTGAAAATAGACCAGAGAAAGTTTACTTTTTGCTTTTCCACAAGCAGCCACATTCTTTGTCTTCAGATCTTTTCCCAATAATTAACACTAGTACAGCATTCTATAAATAGATGTTTTGCCCTTTTTTGTAATTATTTAATGTTCTGCTTTAGAAAGATCATTTATCCTTGGGGGAAAGTTAGATAAGGATTTTTTTTGAAAGGAGGATTAAAACCAGGGCATTGTACCTCCAAGCTACATCCCAGCCCATTTTATTTTCGCTGTGTTGCTGAGATAGTCCTTCAACTTGAGATCCTCCTGTTTCAGCTTTTCAAGTAATGGGATTTCAGACATGCATTACCATGACTGGCGTGAGGTAGGAATTAAAATATGCAATATATAAGTCATTTTTCTATGTCCTGTCTTGTATTGAGTCAATGTGTATGTGTAGAAAGAAAACTTACAACATGCAAGGCAGTGTGCTTTGTGTGTAAAGATGAAAAGACACAGTTCTTGTCCTTAATAAGTTATAGGTTACAGCCTAGTGAAAAACACTAGAAGCTAATTGGCAGTGTTAAGCACAGGAAATAACAGTATACGATGGAAACAATAATGAAGGCATGACTAATTCTGCCTGCAGAATGTACAAAAGGCGTCATACACGCAGGGACATTCAGGCTCAATCTTGAAGAGTGGGTAGGAGTTTGACAAGTGAGGAAGGAAAGTATTCAGAGAGAGAACATCAAGTTCAGAGTAATCGTTTGTGAAAAGCCATGAAGTACATTGAAAGAACTGTGAGGGACCATTTTACTAGAAAAAGAGTGAGATAAAACTGATAACATCAGTGCACAAAATACATTGAAGGAGACGCCAAGAGAACAGATCAAAGATCAAAGCAGATGTTAGGACGAAGGTTTGAAATAGAGTAGTGACATTAAATTAATGCCTAGTAAATGAATGGTTTTAAGAATTAATGAATCATGTCAAAAGTCCAACTGACTACATAATCACTGTGTAGAGATTTATAAGAAGTGCTTATCATGTGATCAGTCTCAACAGGCTAAAAACAAAAGTGGTTCAGCCATTTGCACATAACAGTGTTAATCATTTCAATTAGATATGGGATGACTGCATTGTTTATGTTTGAAAGAAAAGAATATTCTGTGGCTGAGTATTACTACAACAAAGAAATGTATGTGTGCTGCACATATTGTGGTAGCAAAGGGAAAAAATACAGCCTATGAACAAAAAGTTAGGTAAGGTCCAGACTATGCAGTAGTTTATCCTTTATCTTGAATGCAATAGAATGACGTCAAATACTCATAGGACAACAAGATAAAAACAAATCTATGAAGATCTATGAAGAAGATAAGATCAAAGGAATCTATGAATGTCTTGAACTATTTCATTTTTGTACTTTTTGTACAATTTTAAATTGTTCTTTTAAGAAGATTGGTAAGATGTTAATTTTTTTTTAATTTTTTTGATGGTACTGAGGACAGAACCCTTCTAATTCCGGGCCACACACCCAGACCTATTTTATATTTTTATTTGGAAATAGGGTCTCTTAAGCCAGCGAGGCTGGCTTCGAACTTGCGCGATCCTCCTGTCTCCGCCTCCCAAGCGCGGGGATTACAAGCGTGCGCCATCACGCCCGGCAGATGTTAATATTTTTGAAGTAATTTTTTCTACTTTATGATGGAAGAAAAACTCACCAGGTAAGGGCCACTATGAATGACAAAGAAACTAGAGAGAGATTTGTTTTGTTCCACTTTGGTTTGGTTTGATATGGTGTTGTTTGTTTATTTTGTGGAAATGTGGGTAGACTAGGTTATAATGATGGTCTTGAAGATACAAAACAAAGAATGCATTTAAGAAAAAGTTATAAGAAAGTATAAAAGGAAATTGCTGACGAATTGTAAAAAATATACATAATTATTATGGGAAAGGCTATGTCAAGATATCCAAGTTACAGGGCTTGGTACTGCGGTTTATTCTATGGAGGTAAGGAGAACTGAATATAAACAGAGGGTACAGTGGGGAGAAGAGCATGGCTTCATTTTGAAGGTATCCAAGTGAAGACTATTGCATTATAAAGAAGCCTAAGATAGACACAGCAATTTGAAAAGCATCTGCACATATGTTATAGTCAAAATTTATTAGGAGAAATATTTAGTATGATAAAAAATAATCTATGAATAAGCCTTCAAGTATTCCAGGTTTTTAAAACTTATGTATTTTTTAATTGATGTATAAAAACATAAATATTTATATTAATGCCTACCATGTGATGCTTTGATACATATGTACATTATGACATGTTTAAAATAGGTTAATCATAGCTAGTTACTTAAATATTTATCATTTTATGATAAAAACATTCAGAATTGTTTTTGTGACTGTCTGCAATATAGAGTACATTACTGTTATCTATGATTAGCCTACTGTGTAATAGCACACCAGAACGTCTTACTCCAATTTAACTAAAGCTCAGTACCAGAACTCCAAATTTTCAATGCCCAGATTGAGCATGTAACATAGAAATATATAAACCAGAACAGCAGAATCTAACTCAGGAGTATGTTGAGTGATGGAAGTAAAGGGTGAAGAAAGTTTCTAGAATGTGGGAGTGGTCAAGTGTGCCAAGTACTACCAAGAATCACATTAAGTGGACTCAATAGTTCTTGTTTTTTTCAATGACATGTGGCCCTTACTGATTCTTGGAGAGATATTTCAAGAGAATAGTGGGAGCTAGGCTGAACTATTTTGAGCAGTAATAGGTAGAGAAATAAACAGTGTTGAATAAATTAAGGTCCTCCAAACATATCTTTGAAGAAGAGGAGCAGGGAAGAGGAAGCAAACAACGATGAGATACGGATTCAAGGGAAGATCATTTTGGTGTTGTTTCTGGGACTATTTCTTTCTTTTATTAGGAGACATTGCCATGTTTTATTGCCTGTGAGAAAAATCCAATTAAGGGATATTACTAAGAAAGGGAGATTATTCTATTACAAAGAAGTTATATTCTGAATAAAAAAATCAAAGAGAAAATAGGACAAATTAGAAGCACTAGGAAGCACATACCCATGGGTAAAACAAAAGCTTGATGAAACAAATATATACATACTTAAAGGAAAGTAAAGCAAAAATAAAGTACATTGGCTGCAGTCACTGTCTACTGGCTATAACAGTTATAGTTGTAGGTTGTGCAATCCTAACCAGTTTTGTGGGCTGTGTGAAGTTACTAGTAGCTTAAATTCTTTGTCTATCAGTCAAAACTATTATAAGGATAATCTGAATCTCTTAGAGTTGTTTTAAAATATATACTTTATAATTAGGAACAAATTACTTGCAATAGACTTCAAAATCAATTGAAATAAAAGGACATAAAACATTGAAGTTAAAATATACCTCTTTATATAGCAGTTCCTTTCTTACACAACTGTGCTTTGTACCATAGTTTTGAAGGAAAAATAATTATTTCTGTACAATAAGAAGATGTTAAGACTAGAGCAAATATATATTCCAACACTCTACCCTTATAATTCTGTTTTATGCTCATAAAAATGTGGGTTTTACTTTACTTTGCTATTATTCCTGCATAGAAATTTCTTGTTTGGAGGATTTTTAAAATATTTCTATGCTTCAGCAGATATTAGCACTCAATATATTGGTATTGCAAAATAATGTATACTTATATGGGAGAGAGGAGATTTCCCCAAATGTACCAATGGGAAGTATAATTCCCTTTAGGAAAACATAGTTTGACTTGATTCAGAAATTCATTGTCTCAATTAGAATATAAATTGTTTCTGTACTTTAAAAAAACTTCTGTGATCACAAGGCCTCTTAGACTAATTCAAATACATTTGACAGAGGCTAAGCATGATAAAAAAGAAGTAAGGCCAGAGGAGCTTTTACACACTGTCCATTAGAATGTAAACTAGTCCAACCACTATGAAGATCACTATGGAGATTCCTCAAAAATCTAGGAACAGAACCACCATATAACCTAGCTATGCTACTTCTATGTATCTTTTCAAAAGAATTAAAATCAAAATACTGTAGTGATACATAAATGTCAATGTTTATAATGGCGCAATTTACAATACCCAAATTATGGAACAAACCAAGTGTCTGTCAACACTTGGATAAAGAAAGTGTGGCTTGTACACACAATGGAATTCTACTCAGCCATAAATAAGAATAACATTAGATTATTTGGAGGAAAATGAATGGAACTAGTGAATAGTATTCTAAGAGAGATCAGCCAGTCTCAGAAAGTAAAAATCATATGTTTTCTCTCATATGTAGCTGCTAGATAGGAAATAGAAAATAAAGGGACTTCGGGTAAGTGAGGAGAAAGACCAGTAGAACAGTAGAAGAGGATTGGAGGAGGGAGCTAGGAAAGAAAAAAGTAGGCTTGGTGAAGAAAATGGTTCCAATAATGCTATGTCCATATCTGCCAATCTCACTAATATGTGCAGGATAGGGATAATGGGAGTGTCCAGAGGAAAATACACCAAGTGCTATGTGAATATATGTTTGTTTCACCTTGAAATCCGCTGATGTATAGCTACAGTGTACCAATAAAAGTCTATCTTTTAAAAAGTTATTCTACCTTAAAGTCACGTAGAATAAGTAGATTTTATGGATTGAGCTCTATGTAACACTCAGAATTATCAGCCAACAAAAACATACGAAAACTATTGATCTAGGGCATCCATAGAAGGCATAACAGTGTTTCCACCAACAAATTGCACTGAAAAATCTACATGGAGTAAAATGAACTGACAAAACTAATTAATGTTGCAAGAATTCCAATAGGATAAGGAAGAAATACTATACCACTATTGTTAGGAATTTAAAGAAAATAGATGCTAGGTTTTAGATTTATCTTTTCAGTCTATTCAATAGAAGCAAATGTAAAGATACACAAATTTTATAAATACACTTAGCAGTATAATAGAAGCAACTCACCTGTTCATACACATAACTGGGTATGGCAATGCCCTGCTCAGATAAGTGATTTTTGTGAGGGTCTGGAAGAGCAGATAAAATGGGCCAAAGATGAAGGAGTAAAGCATGACATGGAATTGGAAGTCTTTATCTAAAGCACCGATCAAATGTCTAAGTAGCTAACCATCCAGAGAAACCTTGAAAAAGAGATAACTTCGCCTTATACTTTCTCATACAATTATTTGAATCTAGAAATTAAAATTTTAGACTTGCCCAGTGGAGACAAGTCTGGTCTTTTTTTTTTTTTAACATAAAGACAACTACTTTGATTGTTTATTGGGGATGGTAGCAGGATTTGTAAATACTTAGAACATAATTACCAGATAATCTTCTGAATAATTGTTAAATGTTGTTTCATGATTGAAAGAAGACGTAATATTTAGAGCTTGAAAATATATTTTCATAGAAAGGCCTTTTAAATAGATACATCTCAGCATTACTGGTTTATATTTTCAGAGTCTGAGTAAATGTT
The DNA here is from genome assembly GCF_963383645.1 of Muscardinus avellanarius. Taxonomy (NCBI): domain Eukaryota; kingdom Metazoa; phylum Chordata; class Mammalia; order Rodentia; family Gliridae; genus Muscardinus; species Muscardinus avellanarius. The sequence goes on from NC_137790.1 coordinate 81,466,212, forward strand.
TCATCATAAGTAAACATTCATGTATTGATGATGCCAAAGAAAAAGTTAAAAACCACAATCATTTACATGATTGTTTATAGCAGCTTTTTTCATATTTGACAATATTTTGGATGTAAACATTTCTTTCAGTAGGTAAATGGATAAACTATGATATATCCAAAAATGGAATTATTATTCTATGATAAAAACAAATGAACTACCAAGCCATGGAAAGGGGAGGAAGAAACTCAAATCCATATTACTAAGTTAAAGAAACAAATCTGAAAAAGCTTATACTGTATGATTCCAACTATATAATACCTAGAAGAGTCAAAACTGGAGATAATACAAAGGTAGGTTAATGAGGGAAAGATAAACATCCATGATGTTGGATATATTTCATTATACATTTTTCAAAAACCATAGAATAAACAAGTGCTAAGAGTGGTGTGTGCATGTATGCCTCTTCCATCTTGTACCCCATTAAGATGACTACAATACACTAATAAAAAAAAAAGAGTAAACTCTGACATCAGCTATAGATTTGGAGAGATAATGACAGTCAGTGTAGGTCCATTGATTGTAACAGTATACTATGGTTGTGCAGGATGTTGATTGTATCAGAAGCTGTGTGGGTGGAAAACCAGGGGGTATAAGATAACTCTAAGTATTTTCTACCCAATTTGAGAGTTTGGAACAGGAGAATCTCAAGTTCAAGGGCAGCAACTTAGAGAGGCTTCCAACAATTTAGGGGGACCTCATTTAAAAGTAAAAAATAAAATAGGCCGGAAGTGTAGTTCAGAGATAGACTGCCTCAGGTTCAATCCCAGTATCACAATATGCAACAACAATAGAAAAGAAATATAGGAAATTTTTGTGATCAATGTAATTTCTTTTGATAATTTGTGGAAAGAGGAAAGAATGAAAGGAAAGAAGAGTACTGGTTCTCACTGAAATGATAGTGGAAAATTATAAGCATTTTTCTTCATGTATAGTATCACAATCAGGACTAATCCTGATAATCTGTATACTAATCACTCCAATAATTTCAACTATAAAATTAGCAAAAAATGTAGAATGGCAAATTAAAAGGGCAAGAACTAGAAACATATCTTCAATTAATGAAAATGTTAACACCAGTTCTGATCCATTTTGGGGAACAAAATGTAACAGCGTGCATATTCCTCCTGCATTAAAATAAAAGAGAAATATCAAGAACGTAAGTGACAAAAACGAAAGAAATGATGTTCAAAGACTTTCCATGGACAAATGAAGATGGAAGGTTATTGATTGATGTGCACCAGATCCAGCTGCAAGGTGGAACATGCCCAGGGAGACTGAAGACTTGGGAAGACTCAATCTGGTACACTGAGTAGTAGTGATCTTGGACTCAGGAAAGGCAGTGAGTTAATTTATGCATGGCAAGATGTGGCAATACTGCCAGATTGTTTAATAGCAAGTCTTAAAACAAGCCACAACCTACGAATGGTGGTACATGCCTGTAATCCCGTATTTAGGAGGCTGAGATCGGAGGACTGCAGATTCCAGACCAGACTCAGGAACTTACACACTCCAAACCTAGTGAGACCCGGTTTCAAATACATATGCAAGAACCCCAATGCCAATCTCAATATCCTATAAGGAAAAAGGGTGAGGGGTAAATAGGGAGCCTAGGTAAAGCTCACCAAATCCTGTGTGAATGTATGTCACTATCACTGTAAACTACAGTATGATATGAGACTAAAATGCACTCATAAAAGTATTTTTAAAATAAATAAAATAAATTATAAGAAGTCATTTTGCAAAAATAAAAGTATCCATATCACAGCTGGGCGTGGTGGTGCATACTTGTAATCCAGCATTCGGGAGGCTGAGACAGGAGGATCTGGGTTCATGGACAGCCTCAGCTACTTAGTGAGCTCCTTTGCAACTCAGTGAGACCCTGATTCAAAATAAAGAATAAAAAATAGGGCTGAGGGTATAGCTTGGAGGTAGAATGCCTCTGGGTTTCATCCCCAGTACCTCAAAAAAAGTATCCATATCACATTAAAATATAAATAAAAAGGTCTGGGGGTATAGCTCAGAGGTGAAATGCCTCTGGATTCAACACCTAGTGCACCCCCCCACATACACACACACATAAGTGCACAAACACAGACAAAAGAAAGAAGAAAAGAAAAAGAAGAGAAAGGTCTTGAAACAAACTGTTTTCCTTTTCGCCCTGTCATACTCACTTAGAACATTTTATAGCTACTCTGAGAAAACCTGGGAATGAGTTCAAGATAATAGGGGCAGTACAAAACAGAATAATTTTATAAAATTTAATGGAGGAACAGTCACTACTAAAAAGCATGGGAAAGTCACTGGATACAAAGAGAACGCCTTGACTTTTCGGTGAAGAGCACTTACATTATTAAATGATGACATGTGGTCATCAATTTTTAGAATCATTCTATAGTTAGATAATGGAAGACAGCCATGATTTCAAATATAGAATATAAATATTAATTACTCAAATATGTAAAATAAATGATGAGAAACAGACATTGCAAAGTGTAACTGGGGTTGTTAACTAAATGAGGTACCATTAGTATGTAAAGCTGACAAGAAATTAGAAGGCAGTGGATGTTAAAATAATAAATAGAATATAATTTAGAATTGCATTCTGAAGACTGAAGTGGAAAGAAGTTTATAATAGTGGAATCACTATTTTATTTAAAGAAGCATAATGGTATTATTAATAATCTATATACTTACCTCACCACAAAATAAAGAAGGAAGGCTCAAATTTACAAATCAATAAATAGTTACAAAGACTATTATTTAAATTTATTGGTTAAATACTGATTCAGAGAGGCAGAAGTGGTAGAAATATACAGTAAGACAGTTAATTATTATTTTCTTATATATTTTGTAGTATTTGTTTTTAATTATCTTAAGTAATTGATTAAAATTTGACAAAGCAAAATACTGAAGCAATGTCACATTTTTTCTTTTTCTTATTTATTTATTTATTTATTTATTTATTGTTTTATTTTATTTTATTACTACTGGAAAGTGAACTCAGAATTCTACCTCTAAGTTACATCCCCAGCCCTTCTTTACTTTTTAATTTTGAAACAGGGATTCTCTAAGTTGTTGAGGTTGTTCTTTTTTTTTTTTGGAGGAAATAATAATCTTTTAATTAAATAATGTTGAAAAATAATAATTACATGAAAAAGAATAAAATTTGACCCTTACTTAATCCCATATACAAATATTAACTCAAAATAGATAAAAGACCTAAATATAAATCTTAAGACTATGAACTTTTAGAAGAAAATCTGGGTCATAAAACCTCACAACATTGAAATTGGCAGTGATTTCTTGGATATGATTTCAATGGCACAGGCATCAGAAGGGTAAACAAACTCCCTAAAAAAATAATATTGTATATCCAAAGACAATGTAAACAGAGTTAAAAGTTACTGATAGAATGGGATAAAATATTTTCAAATGCTATATCTGAAGGTATATTAATATTCCACCTTCCTGTCTCAGCTTCAGTACTGGGATAAATAAATAAATAACCGTATTCTTATTTCAATCTTAACCTCTGCCAAGCATATGTTGTATGATATCGGATAAGTTTATAACCCCTTGATGTAAAATAAATCATATAGTATCCATCTTTGGTCATTTCTTTTGAAAAAGAATCTTTTTTTGTGTGTGTGGGTCTGGGGATGGAACCCAGAGGCATCTGACCTCCAAGCTACATCCTCTACCCTATTTTTTATTCTTTATTTTGAAACAGGGTCTCACTAAGTTGCAGAGAGCCTCGATAGCTGAGGCTGTCCACAAACTGCGATCCTCCAGTCCCAGCCTCCCAAATGCTGGGATTACAAGTGTGTGCCACCACGCCTGCCTAGGAATTGTTTTTATAAGGGAAAATTATCTGCTCAGTAGTTAGCATAGTATTTAGCATGCAGAGAGTGCTAAGTAAATAGGAGTATTACTAATAGTATTAGAGTTTTTCATCTATAAAACATCTATGTAGTCCACACTAAGAGCATGTTTTCTTATTAACTGGACCTGATTATAGCATATTCCTCTTGTAGTATTCCGCTGGATTCATCATTTACTTAATGTTTCACTTTTATTTGTTGAAATATTTCTCAGTTAGAGGCATATATTATACTTTTAAGGAGTAGAAATCATATTTTATGCAATTTTGCTTCTCCTAACTCATTAGAATAGCAACTGGCATTGAAATAAATATTAAAGGCTCTTAAAATTATTGAAAAAATATAGAAAGTATATGAAGTCTTTTCTTACTAATATGTATTATGTGTCCATATGAATGGGCTTCACTATGGAATTTCCGTACACGCATATATTATGCTTTCATAATGTCCAGCCTCCCTTCTACTCTTTTCTCTTCCCTTCTCTCCTCCCTCCTCCTGACTCCCTTCCTCATCCCTAACAGTCCTTCTTCTACTCTCAAGTCATATTTAATTTTGTTTCATTTAATCTCTAGTTTCCACAGATGAGATAAGACATGTGCAACTTGTCTTCTCTAGTTCCATCCATTTTCCTGCAAATGACAGAATTACTTTGTTCTTTATGGTCAAATAATATTCCATTATGTACCTAAATTCTTAATTCAAACTTCAGAATATTGGCTTTAATAATATATTTGCAATGGCCAGGTGTTTCCAAACTTATTCAATCTTTTAAATTTTAAAAAATTTGGTAAGAAGAGTAAGCATGATGTCCCAATCCCATCATTCCAGTTGGGAGGCTAAGACAAAAGGATTACAGATCTAAGGCCATCATGGTAACTTACTGAAAACCTAATTTAAAAGAATGGGGTGGCTACAAGTGTATGTAGTTCCGATAACACACCTCTAGTTCAATCCCTGGTTCCACACTACTGCCTCCGTACCCACACTCAAAATTTGGTAAGAAGGGTGATATAATTATTCTCATGTAAAAATATTTAATGTCAACAAGGGACAATACATATTCCAAATGTCCATATGTTGGTTTATGCAGAATTCAAATAATGAGTAATATACTCATCATAATTAAAAAAATTCCTCCCAAGTTTTTGTTTTTTAGTGTGCTGTGTCCCATTTTGGAAGCGCTTAAAAAGTAGCCAAAATAGTTTTGAAAGCAGATACCACACTTTCTAACATGGAATCTTAACATGAAATATATCTGTTCTTTCTCAAGAAAGCTAAAGAACATTGTTTCATTCACTCACAAAACTTAAATACAAAAAAAAAAACATTGGCTTTTCAAAATTCAAGAGAGATAGAATATGAGCTGCTTAAACTGTACTAAGAATATAGGATTGGGTACATAATTTAAGAAAACTGCATAGCTCGCTGGAGGATGCTTGAGTACTTTTGCTAGATACATTCACAGTTTTAATGTTGTTTAATACCTAGAAGTTATTTTGGGCAGAGGCGTATATGTTATGCCATTTAATGTTAGGAGCAAGAACACCCAGACGAAAATTAAGCTCTGCCTTTACTTCTCTGTCTGTCCTTGGTTAAGCCACCCCCAGTATCTATCTTTTGCCTTCCTCAGGGACTCAATATTCTTTTCCAGTCCAACATGCTATGATTCTATGAAAATCTCTTTCAAATAAAACTAGCAAGTGAATAGCAAAGAGATAATCTGGGAGGTGACTAAGCACTTGAAGGAGGGTATGTCACCTGAAGAAAGGTAGTATTCTTATTTGATGGAGTGTGTGTGTGTGTGTGTGTGTGTGTGTGTGTGTGTGTTGTGTGTGTAATTTGGGGATGACTTGCTGCTGCTTTTCATAATTGCAATAAAACTTAAGTGGATCTAGAGAAAACTGTGTCATGATATTACATCCATAAGAATAAATATGTTTCTTGGAGTTGAAAAAGGACTTTATTTTCACTATGATTTTCCTTTGAAATGACTTTATGCAACATGGCTTGCTTTCCTTCACTCTAAATTATAGCAGTTTCTATTGCATTGAAAACATATTTTTAAACTTGAAACTCCCTTTTGGGTAACTGAACGACAAAGCATCTGCAAAACTGAGTGCCTGACAGAAGGAATGTTGTCACTGAGAGAGGAAGATTAATAGTAGTAATAGCAGCCCGGGTTTGACCCTCTGATAATCCGAGACCTCCATGGAATAGTTACCTCAAAATTGCTGTCCCCATGATGTAGTTACAGGGAGGAACTAGGGCAATGGAAGTTTCAAACCGTAGCAAAAAGTCTGGAATTAAAATTCATTTGCTAATGAGGGGTATAGATGTATACTAAGCCATGCATATTTTTATTTGCATCATATTTATGAAAACTGTAGACATGTTATGTTAGTATGGGAACTCCTGAGTACTATCATGTTTTATCAGAATTTTATTTTGAGGTTTTATAAAAATAGTCTTATCACAGCAGCCTCTAGTAACATGAACAGTGAGAAAAAGCCAAGGAATATCTCTATTTTAAAAAAAAATAAGATATTTAGGCCTTCAATGTACCATATGTCACTGCTGAATCTGCAGCTTTCAAAAAGCTCATGGCCAAGGTATAAATAAATACAGCTTACTCATTCCAGCAACAGACATTTCTATTTGTAGCAAAACATTTAGTGTGGATCCTCCAGCTTCAGATTGGGTCCTCAGTTACAGACAGCAGTTACTGACTGGAAAGCCTTCTCCAAATATCAGCCAAGGTCCTAGAATATTCTAGCAAGACATTTCAGAGAAGCAAATAAAGGTTGTGCAGCCTGCTGATGCTTTTGGAACTGGGTTGCTTTCCAGAGCATTTTCACCATAGGACTGAGGCTTATGTGACAATTCTAATGGTGGTGTGCCACACTCCTCCTTGTTTATGTGTTACTTCTGTTTCTTTGTTGCTGCAGGAGCTCACAGCTGAGGAGAGAGGAACCCAGAACTGGTGACAGCTTGGCTCAAGGTAGCCTAGCCTCACACCTGCTTTCACAATCTCATTTGACATTTGATAGGACACAGAGGTTAGAGGAAGAGAAGAGGGAATTTTTAGTCTATCACATGCTTTCTGTTCACATGCAAAATGACAAGGGTGACATTTTAAGGCATTTTTCACAATAAGATTAAGACTAACAGAGCTATTCATTACTCTTAATTATATTCATAAGCATCTGGTGATTAGAACACACTCATAAATTCAGATACCTTTAAATTATATAAACTAGATGGCTTAAAATATAATTTTAAAACTTTATGAACAAATGTGTAGAGAGTAAGACTGCATTTCCCAAGATGGCACCTATAAGTTTAGAAAAAAGTTATGGAAAATAAAATAAATCAAGTCAAATAAGTAAATAAAGTCCTAAATTATTTGTATGGTGAAAGATATTTGAGTAGATAGACAGTGTGAAGATTTATATATAATAAGAAATATTTATTTTATTACTGCTGGACCTGACAACTGAGTGACAGTTAATCTTTGCCACTTGGGGCCTCAGATTATGCAGGAGACTGTTACACACTTGGAAAAGACAGCTAAAATTTTTCTTCTACCATGTGCTGTTCACTGTTCCATTATTATAACCAATACCTGACATAAGGACCTTATAAATAGAAAAGCCTTACTTAATTCATGGTTTTAGAAGTTGCAATCCACCTATGCTCAGAAAGCAAAAGGCAAGAAAGCAACCAGGGCCCCCCAATCTCCTTACAGGGCACTCCCCCTCCCCTGTTATAGGAAGACCTCCCACTAGCTCTCAATTCTTAAAGGGTCTACCATCTCCCTACAGCACCAAGCTGGAACCAATCCTTTAGCACATAGACCTTGGGAGACACTTGAGATCCAAACTATAGCACACAATAAGTTTATAAAAAAAAAGGTGTGAATGAAAATAATTTTGTTTATATTAATTGGTATTTCTATCATGGAGTTTTCTTTCTTCTTTATCTGTTAAGTGTATTTATATTATAGTCAAGTTACTAAGCATATATATGTAAATATATCTACTCACTGTTTTCTAAAATACACATAGTTATAATAATAAAATGCATACATGCACAATTTTATGTTCTCTTGGAATCTGACAATATGTTGACATCTTGCATGAGTTGTTAGCAAATTTACTAGCTATAATATTTATAATTTAAATGTAATTAAGACAACTAATGAGACATAAAGTTTTGTCTACACATCTTTTTTTTTTCTTCTTTCCGTGCTGGGATCATATCCAAAATCTTGGCACATGCCTAGGAGTCTACGATTAATCTATACCCTGAGCTCTCCTCTATAAAATGTAAAACTTAAAATGGTAGATCCAACCATTTTATCTATAAGATCCTCTAAATACTATCTTTTTGGTCATGACCCTCGTAATAATCTAGGGAACTAACATGTTTCTGCATCTTGGTCCCTAAGCTTCCATACATTAAAACATTATTAGACCACCTGCTATGTGTGAGAGCATCCATCTTAAAATAGTATTTTGACATCTTCATAACAGTTAACCAAAACCCCTTATTGCTAGAGCACCCATTAAGGAGGTGAGAAGTAAAACTTTACATTAGTCTCTATAGACACCAGAGTGTACCCCTATCTTGCATAAAAGCAGAGTCTTTGGGAGGAGGATAACAAACTACAAATAAAATGGCTATTTCAGAGGTTAACTCAGTAGAGAAATGCATCCAAAAGAAAAGGTTAGCAAAAAAGGAACCTAACCAAAACATGACAAAACCAAAACCTGACGTTTTCATACAATATCAAGAAACTCTTTTCTTTCCCATCCTTAATTTTATTTCTTTTGTTTTGTCCTTGGAGTGCTCACAGGATGAGAATTCTGGGTTGACTTGGGATTCGGTTTGCTTCTACTCATCTGTGCGTGTAAGCTTTGGATTTCTCAACTGTGTTTTCTTTCTGGTGTACATACGAGAATTCCATAAAAATGATCTTCTAACAACCCTCAGACTGCTGTGCTTGGCCTCTAGTTTTGATCATCTAGAGAATGTAAATATAACAGTTCAAAAAGAGATGATTAGATTGTCAACAAGATATATTTACCATTTTGCCTGTATTTATTAAATTGTGAAATTATTCTTCTCGGGTAGCCTGGAGATCCTGCAAATACAGCACATGATACATAAAAGGAATTTAAAATAGAAATATGTTGGATAAAATATTATAAAATGAATTGGTGTTTTCACATTTGCCAAATGTCTGCACTGTACCCATTTTTGAACCATCTGGTTTTACCTAATGTTAACTTCAGCGATGATTATGATGCCCATTCTTTTTAGTAATGTGCACCGTGACTTATCCCATTATCAGCAGATTGAAATTGATTCATTTATTCAACATGTGATTATGAATATCTTCTATATCTAAAACATTCTTTTGAAATGAACAAAATGTATTACATTTCCCTGAGTTTACAGATCATTTTAGGGAAACTAACATAAAAACAATCACCTTAATGACTATCATTAAGATATATAAATAGAGGAGAAGAAACTGCTTTTAATCTGTGAATCAGATGTTTTCAAAGAGTCTGTGATTAATATTTTATCACAAATTTGTATTTTGTGGCAGCTATGAGGAATGGGCATTTCTTCATTAAAAAGTAAAGGCATGTAAAAGGGTATGAAAGCAAAAATAAAAAATGTATATAAGAAATTGCAAGTATTTATGTATGGCTAGACTATAAAATAATGATCAAAGAATTTGTTGAATATATGTAGGGAAACCAATAAAAATTGAAATGATTTAAATATATAGAGAACATTTTCTAATGGATTATCTTTCTGCACAGTCTAAGTATTAACTTTATTCAAATTATATGATAAAAGCTTATGTATTTACATACTTTGAACACATTTGCTTATTCTTAGCTCATATATTTTTATGGAAGCACGGAGAGGCTTTGACGATATTTTTCAGTCTTAAGTCATTAAAAACTTTATATAAATTATATTTTGCATTTGTTGTGAGTTTCTAGTTGAGAATATTCACACTCAATTATATAACATGTTAGGTGAAAATGTATTTTAGTATTTAATCATAGTAAATTCTTTATTTAATTATTTTTTTTATTTGGTGGTGCTGAGGATTGAACCCAGGAGTATTCTACCTTTGAGATTATACCCCAGCCCTTTTTATTTTTAATTTTGTAAAAGGATCTCACTCTAAGTTCTGAAGGGCTTCACCAAAAAAAAAAAAGAAGAAGAAGAAACATCTTAGCCAATACTGATATATTTCTGTTATTATTATAACCCTGTTTCTCAAATTTTAAAAATATATATTTTCCATAATTCATTTTTCTGTGGTACTGGGGTTCCTGGAAACCCTTCTACCTCCAGGCTACACTCCCAGACCTATTTTATATATTTTTTTAAATTTAGAAACAAGGTCTCTTAAGCCAGTGAGGCTGGCTTTTAAACTGCGTGATCCTCCTGTCTCTGCCTCCCAAGCGCAGGGATTACAAGTGTGCACCACCACACCCGGCTCCATAATTTATTTTTATTTCTATAATTTCCACTTCAAAATGCTGTATGAAATATTGTCATGTTATTTGAATATTGGTAGACTAGAGTAAGTATGCATACCTGAATATGTTTGTATCAGCATTCATTTGACTAAAGTTTTATTTTAAAAAAAGATTTAGCTGCAGTAGGATATGTTGATGCATATCTCTTATTTCATTACTTGGGAGGGTGAGACAGAAAAATCACATGTTCAAGGCAAGCCTCAGCAACTTATCAAGGCCCTCGGCAACTTAGTGAAACCCTATTTCAAAATTTACAAAAAAAGTTCTGGGGTTGCAGCTGAGAGGTAAATTGGTCCTGAGTTCAGTTCCCATCACCAAACAAAACACATACACACACACACACACACACACACACACACACACACACACTCAGACACACTTTTAACTGTTATATTCTGAATTTATTTTTAAGTTATTTTCTGTCCTTTTTTGAATTTTTTATTTGGTGCATTGTAGTCATACATCTTAATGGAGTACAAGATGGTGGAGGCATACATGCACACATCACCCAGTTAGCCCTTACCCAATTCCTGCCCCATTTCCTCCTCCTTCCTCCTTCTCATATTTGGCTTAGTGATTGACTTTCATATGTTTGTTAATTTACATCATGAACATTAGAGAATTAATCTCTTCGCCCCCTCATCCCCTCAGTTAGGTCATCTTATTTGCTCATCTATAGTATCTCCTTCTTTATCTAAAGTTCCTCTTCTGAACCATTTTCTCCCTAGCTTTTGCATAGTAAGGGGAGCATTCGATTTCTTAATTTTTGTGACTGAATAATCTTACTTAGCATAATGTCCTCTAGTTCCAACTATTTCCCTGTAAATGATTTGAGTTTTTCTTTGTCGCTGAGTAAAATTCCATTATGTACATATCCCATAGTTTTGTAATCTATTCATCTGTTGATGGACATCTTGGCTGGTTCCATAGTTTGGCAATTGTGAATTGTGCAGCTATGGACATTGATACACATACATTCATTTGGTAGTTTGGTTTCCATTCTTTTAGGTAGATACCCAGAAGTGGTATTGCTGGGTCATATGGTAAGTTTGTTCCCATTTTTCTGAGGATCCTCCATATAGTTTTCTAAAGTAGCTGTCAATTAAAGATGTACCAAAGCCTGGAAATTAGGCCAAAGACCTTGAAGCTCCTTGAAGAGGCATAGGTCCAACACTGCAACACATAGGCACAGGTAAAATTTCTCAACAAGCCCTGAAAGGCACAATAAACAATCCACTTTTTAGGTGTATTAGTACGTCAGATTACGTTAAACTGAAAAGCTTCTATACAGCAAAGGAAACTATCAAGAACCTTAACCAAGAGCCAACAGAATAGGAGAAGATTTTTGCCACATACTCCTCCAATAAAGGACTAATATCTATACTATACAGAGAACTCAAGAAACTCAGCACTAAGAAAACAAATAACCCAATCAAAAACAGACAAGTGAACTAGACACTCTATGAAAGAAGAAATTCAAATGGCCAATAAATGCATGAAAAATGCTCAACATCAGAGATGCAAGTCAAAACTACTGTTAGATTTCACCTAACTTCAACTCGAACGGCAATCATTCAAAACACAAACAACAAATCCTGGGGAAGATGTGAAGAAGTGGGAATTCTAATACATTGTTTGTGGGGGACTGCAAAATTCTGTTCTTTTTAATATTTGGAAAATTCAATTTTAACTTTACTAATATGCACTGAATTTTAGAAATAAATAGCAATAATTAGATTTTCTTTTAACAATTCTACAAGAGTTTGTGTATGTGTATGAGCTAAAAGTTTAATTAATTAGCATTTGCTTTTGCTTGCCTGTATTTTCTTTTGCAAACTTTTAGAGAGAACAGGGAATCTAAAGAGTTGCACTTTAGTATGAATAGCATATATATATTTTTGTTTTGTTTTGTTTTGTTTTGTTTTGTTTTGTTTTGTTTTGTTTTGTTTTGTGGTACTGGGGTTCCTGGAAGCCCTTCTACCTCCGGGCTACACTCCCAGACACCTATTTTGTATTTTTATTTGGAAACAGGGTCTCTTAAGCCAGCACACATGCCTGGCTTCGAACCTGTGAGATCCTCCTGTCTCTGCCTCCCAAGCGCAGGGATTACAAGCGTGCGCCACCATGCCCGGCTAGCATATATATTTTTATATATACATAATGAACACAAATTACTGCTGAAATGGTGGTGCATGCCTTTAATCCCCAGATTTGGGAAGCTGAGATGGGAGGATCCCAAGTTTGATGCAAGCCTCAACAATTTAGTGAGAACCTCAACAACTTGGGGAGACCTTGTTTTAAAATATAAATAAAAAGGTTGGAGAATGTAGCTATGAAATAGAACACCACTGTGTTCAATTTCCAGTACCAAAAAACAATGACAGCAAAAAAAAAAAACACAGGTTATTGGTACATAAAGAAAAATAAATAAAATACCAGTTTTGTTGCATAGCAACACTGAATTCAGTAACAGAGATAAAATATACAGATAACAACAATAGTCACCATAACCCCTATAAGGATTAGTACAACATGATGTTAACAATTTGGTCTCTAGAGACAGATGGACCAAACTTGGATTCCAGCTTTGTCAATTATAGGTTGGATGCCATCGAGGCAAGTTACTTTACCTTTCAACTCCTCAGTGTCCTCATTGCACATAAGCAGAATTGTAATATATTCATTTAAATCAGTTTAAAATACTTACTGCTCTACCTTTTAAAAAAAATTTATTAGTGCATTGTAGTCATATATCTTAATGGAGTACAAGATGGTAAAGGCATACATGCACACATCACTCAAATAGTCCTTACCCAATTCCCACCCCATTTCCTCACCCCTCTATCCTTCTCATGTTTGGCTTAGTAATTGATTTTGATATGATTTTTAATGTATGTCATGTACATTATGGAATTTCCCTCTTTCCTCTCCCATCCCCCTCATTAAGGTCACCTTATTTGCTCATCTATAGTTACTTTAATTAAAGACATATGATGAGAAATTTAAGTATAACATGAAGAACATCAAAATACAATATTTATATCAAGGAATTCAGGATGTAACAACTGAACTGGTATCGTCCCCTAAGACTCCGACCCGCAGGGGCTTAGAGAATGACACAGACACCTCTTCAGCTGAAATATGAATTCTTCTTTAGTGGATCCTTAATATGTCTCAATATGTCTCCTAATATCTCTCACAATGCGTACAACAAGCACAATATATATCAGCATCATAATCCCTCCCTCTATTCCCTACCAACCCCAAGTTTTCCACAGCTAGGGCATGCACATTTCTGACTCTCTCATAGGCAGGCTGGTGGTAGCACGAGGTGCTGCGTCACTGATCATTCTGCAGGCACGTAGCATGGCACACTGCGCATGCTCAAGGAGACGTCCATCTTGTGAGTTTCATGACTTGGCTGCAAGCCTAGGCGCCATCTTGAGTCCACACTGGCAACAAGCCTGGGTGCCATCTCGGTCCAGCCGAGTGGGCCCCGACAAACTGGGCCATAAAATTTTTAATTTTTGACAGGCGCAGAAAGTCATTCTGGGCAACATATTCTAAGGCTTGAAGGCAGAAAAATTGGAAAGTCAAGATTTCAGGTTACTCTGAATATGGAGTTCATGAAAGGAAATGCTGAGAAGTGGTGCTTAAAATATAGACACAAGTCAGGATGCAGGAGCCCTTATCTCTCAATATATCCCAAAGATTACTTAATTCTAGTTACCTCTTAGATATTGGATGGTTTTCTCTACAGATTTTGAAGCAAGTTGCTGTATGATTTCCAATTACATAAACTTTGTAATATTGAGTAGATTTAAAGTCCTATCAAATATAATAGGTCTTATACAAATGGACTCAATAATTATCAAAGTAATGTCTACAGGTATAAACATGCTTCACATCAAACATGAAGCAGCATTGTTTGGAAGATACTGCCAGTGAAAACAATATCAGGAAGACAATTGGCTGCATTTACCACAATTTGTGAAAAAGCAGAATAAACTTGTTGAACACAAAGAATGAGGATGAGGTGAATAGGTCATGTCAAGATTTTGTCTCATTCTGTGTAAATGGTCTCATTGTTGATTTGCTCTTTTCTCTCCACACACAGACTGTAGACAGTGATAAAGATAGATAATGATGTAATATAGACAATGTTGTTCTGTACTACTGAAGTCCACAAAATAAGATAATACAGTAAAACGCTGTCTTCTAACAATTGACTGTCATTTACAGTCTTTAGAGGTGATGCATACATCCCAGTGTGTGTGCATTGGTCTGAAATTTTAAGCTTCCAATGATTTCAGTCTGAACAACTCACTTTCAATAAACCCATATGTTGCATCTATTATAAACTAATTGCTGCGGTAAACACCACTTTTATGGGGTGGGGGTGGGGAGCAGAAAGAAGACAATTGAAAAAAATCCAGGGTCTAGGCCTTCTTTGATCTCACATACTTGGTACCAGGCTGACTACAAGAAGCACTAACAGCAGCTACCAGTGAATATAGAAGATTTGTTCCTCCATGATAAGGTAGGAATGGATCACGAGATCACAGAGTGAAACACAAGTTAGAATTTGAAGAATGATTAGAGATTCATAGTTTAAAATATTTTCCATGTTGGGAATATTTCAAGAAGTTCTTAACTTGAAAATTCTTTCATTCAGAAATAATCAGTAAGAAATTATTTAAAACTTGTAAATCCAGGTATATTTAAGGAAACAGAAGTAATGTTTTAACTGTAAGTTTATTCTATATATTATCTTATTTCAGCCTCATGACAACATGTAAAATAGGGATTTTATGTCCATTGTTCAAAAAAGTAAAATTAAAATTTTGAATGAATAATATAGCAGGAAATTGAACCTAAGTGTGTCTAGGCTATCTTCAAAGTCTATGCTGTGTGTGTGTGTGTGTGTGTGTGTGTGTGTGTGTGTGTGTGTAACTGGGGATTAAACCCAGGAGCATTTTCTTTCTCAAAGAAACCGCAGCTTTTTTTTGAAACAGGGCCTTGGTTAGTTGCTGAGGGTCTTGTTAAGTTGTTCAGGCTGACCTGGAACCTGCCATTCTCCTGTCTCACCTTCCTAAATACTGGGAGTAGAGCCACATGCCACCATTCCCAGTTAAGTCTGTGCTCTTAGTATTTTCCAGAAGCCTCAAAGGGATAGATAAAGAGAAAAGTAGAGAATTATGAAACAGGATTAGAAAAGCCAATGGAGACAACTAGCTTTGGAAAGGAATGGAGGTTCCACCTAGGATGCATTCTTGACACAGTTTTGGCTCTTGTGTAATTTTTGATAAGTGATTTAACCTTTTCCGAGCCTCATTTTACCTTCTGTAAAGTCAAGGTGATAATATTAAGAACTATGTCAAAAGGATTAAGAACTATGTCAAAAGAATTAAATAAATACAAAATATTTAGCACAGTGCCAGTAACTTTATTAAGAATTAACAAATATTAAATCACCATTGTGTTTATTAAATTATATTATTGTTACAACTTACTAATGATGTAATAAGTAATAAAGTTTATATTAGTTTGGGTGTTGCCTTAGGAAACTCAAATGTGGTATGGCCTCTGTTATGTTAGGTGAGAAATCCTAAGGCCACTGCAAACCCCAATAGCCTGTTGTCTAGATTTTTAGAAATGAATTTAGCTACATGCTATTTGTAGCTTGAGAAACCAGAAGAGCTTTCTCATTAATAGCACAGCATGATTCCTATACCCAATTACACTATATATTTAATTCTTCCTTGTAATGCAGTTCTTTTAAGAGCATAGTTGTAGTTAATTATGTAAATATATTTTGCCTCAACCCTACCCCCGGCTTAACTGAAAACTCTCTAGAGGCCCAGGCTTGGCTGAATTCATCTTTTTAGAAGCATTCATGTTTGCTACATAGCAGACCTTTAACAGTCATTTGCATAATGAGTGCCCTCTTGGGTGAATGGAGAAATTATAAAATTTTAGAAAATTTCCCAAGGGTCTCATCATATTTTTTACTGATATATATTTCACTATTCCCATAAATAATTCTAGAAATCTTTATAAAACAGTAAAGGAATTTCCCTGAGCTCCTGCTGAGGCAGTTTTTATTCTTAAGGATAAAGAACTAATAAAGAGCTTCTCATTTCAGCCTGTAAAAGTAATAAAGTTGAAGTAGTTCAAAAACTGTAGGCATGAGTCAGGTCACCTTTCACGTTATGGAGACTAAAGTGTG
Organism: Muscardinus avellanarius; assembly: GCF_963383645.1. Lineage (NCBI taxonomy): Eukaryota > Metazoa > Chordata > Mammalia > Rodentia > Gliridae > Muscardinus > Muscardinus avellanarius. The sequence goes on from NC_137790.1 coordinate 81,482,933, forward strand.
TCCTTTATATCTTAGCTAAACTACAGCATTGGTGTAGCCTTGGTAGCTTCTCCAGCCATGGTGACCTTATTATTGAATATAGGGAAAATGTCATAACAGATCATTTTTAACCAATAAATGACAATAGGGAAAGAGACTTTCAAATGGACAAAGATTTGAGCATATGGATTTTATTATTTTTGCTATGATTAGACTGAAGTTTGAAATGAAACATAAAATGCTACCCTTTACAAAATATTTTCATGCATAGATACTTCATTTAATCTCCAAAAGAATTATGAAATGGGGTACTTTTATTTTTCATATTAAAATGGGGATTCAAAAGTATTACATGGTTCCATATAATCTTAGTATAACTCTGAAAATGGTTATAGATGGTTCATAAAATGAGCACCAATTAATGGTATGAGAAAACCCTCTGGTAATAACATATGAGTTGTGAACCTTTGAAATTAAGAATGTCTTTTTGTTTTACTTTTGAATGCCTTATTTGAAGGAGTCACTCTTTACTTGGGTGGTATTTTGATTTTCTGTGACCACATAAAAGGATTGTTATTTTCTGATAGTAAGATATTTATTATAGTTTTTGAAGGGAAATAGGAATTTTATCTAACTACATTCTGAAAATTTGGCAGGTCCTATGTTATAGTAAACAATTATAATGCTACAAAAATGATGAGCTGTTCTAATCTACCTCCTGGATCTTTTGCAAAATTTGACTTTATGATAAATTGTTTATCCTAAAACTGACTCACATGAAAAAAATTCCAAAAATAATGTTTTGTTTTCCATGGAAACTTTTAAAGAAAATTTAAAGGAATTTTCATAAAATTTAAAATAATTTTATAAAGGAAGCTATACAATATTAGAATTTAGCCCTTGAAATATCAGTTTCATTGATTTTAAGCTTGTCAGTTAATTAATATGTAAATTGATTGGGAAATGGGTCTTTAATTCCAGTTATCATTGTTTTAATTGTATTAAAGAAATGTATGAACACAGCAATGAGATCAGTTAGGGCTTTGAAGCAGATACTTAAGTTCTTGGTTCAAACTAGCTTAAGTTATTAGGGAATTTGTGGTTTTACCGTGGTTTTTCCCATGTTGTGAAAACAAATCCACATCTTTTACCTTTTAGATACATTACAGGAACTTTGTAGTTCCTGTAATAAGTAAGATGAAATCTGTTTGTCTACTTCTTGAACTCACTGTGCTTTGGCCAAAATAATACAGCAGAAATGAAGCTGTAGTAGTTTCTATTCTAGGCTTCAAGTTGTCTTAAAAACTTCTGTGAACTTTCTTGGGAGTTCTGCCTTGCTTGCCCTGTGAACAAGTTTGGATAAAATCCAAGGGGATTGAAAGACTAGACCAGAGCCAAATTATCCCATTTATTACAGTTACGGTTTCAAAAATGAGGAACAGCTCAGTGATGAGTAGAACCATACTGCTGACTACAGATGACAGCTGAGTGGAGCCAGAATCAACAAGCTGGGCCCAGCATAAATTGATCACAGTAGAACTGTCAACTAAGTAATTTTTTTTTTTTTGGTACTGATGATTGAACTCAGGGGTGTTCAACCTCTGAGCTATACTCCAAGCCTTATTTTATTTTTTATTTTAAAATAGGGTTTCACCAAGTGCCGAGGACCTCCCTAAATTGCTGAGGCTGATCTCAAACCCCAAATCCCCTTGTGTCAGTCTCCCAAGTACTGAGAATACAAGCATGTGCCACAATGACTTTTGTAAGTAAATGATTTTGGTTTTAAACCATTGATTTGGAGAGGTTCATTAGGTAGCAATAGCCAATTGATACATTCACATATCTGGAAATCCAGAAGTAAATTAGGCTCAGAGTTGGCTGATGTTGTTCAAAATCCCCATCAAGGAGCCGGTCTCCTTCTATTTCTTCTCTCATTCATCCTCAACCTGTTTTGCTCAATATGTTACATATTATTTAGGGCCATCAGTATAACATTATCCACAAATGATTATCCCTGAACTAACACACTAGTGCAGTAATATAGAATTTGCTGTGTCTAAAAGTTGAAGCTAACCACTTGAAGACACAGCTAGGGGACACAATAAAACCAGGCAAATTATAAGACTTATGACCAAAAAAAAATCAGACAATTTAAACCAAGTAGGTTGATGTAAAAAATACTTTTGTCTGGATCAAGTAAGATGACTCAGAAATGAGTGTTCAGTGAATTTTTGTTTTGTCTTCATGTGACATTCAAAAGTTAAAAGGCAACTACTGAATTTAATTAGCATCAGCAAACTGAAGATACCACCAACCAAGTCTGTGGAAGGCAAGAACAGGAGTCACCCGTCCTAAAGCTTGAGCTGCAGTATGTGCACTAGGTCACACCAAGATGATCACCAAAGGTTGGTCTCCATTCCCTAACTTCCTAGCATTAGCATACAGATTTTTAGGATTGAGGTTTAGAAATGTATATTAAATGATATTTCTCTTCACTTTCCTAATTCAGGAGCAATCGAGCATGAAGGCAAAGTCATTAAGCATTAAATAAAATGAACAGATTTACTACTGATAAAAATATATAATAGGCTGGAAGAAGTGGCATTAAATCAATCAAAAAACATTTCCTGAATTAAACATTATCAATTTATATTAGAGACACTAAGTCTAATGTTGCTAAACTTAGAACAGGAAGGAGCAGAGGTTGCTTTGGTGCAGTCAACATGCTGGCTCCTCAATCATCATCCCTAACAAAGCCAAACATGCTAAATTACTTCTCCAAGTAACATGCTTTTTCAGTAAACGAACACAGGAGCAGAAGGAGGAAAGAGACTATTGATTCTGTGTAGTGTTCCCAGAAAGCCATTCCTGAGTTTATAGTAAAGACCTCTGTAGCTTTATGGGTTCCAGTCCTATCCAGGGTAGGAATTTACCAAGGTGATCTACTTTACCTTCAACTTTGAAAATAGATAATAAGCATTTTTATGCTACTCACCATTGATTTAGTTATTTTAATAAAATAAGCATATGTATAATTTTTTGCTTTTTTACTTTTTCCATTTGTGTATATCTCTTTAAGCCACTTGGACATGTATTTAAGGAAGACTGTGAATGGAGTTTCTAAAATAATATTTTTAATTAGCTAAAAAACCTTCTTACCACTACTTATTAAATATTTCTTCTTTATATCACAACTTCATAAAGGATTTTAAAGATATATACTACTGATAACTGTCCATGGAATCTGATGTGGAAAATAAATTTGTCTCTGAGAACTAAACTGAAACTATATGATCTAGTGAATCAGAACAAGGGGTCTATGAAAATGTGAAGCCATGTAGGATAGACAAGACTTTTCTCAGACCAGAAAATGTGTGTAATCTTCAATGTATTAAACATATTTAATATAGATTGTGATTCATGGGAGGGATTTTTAGTCATAGGATACAGAAAAAGTAGATAATAAAAGCAGCCATAAGCAGCATCTATCCTATATGGTTCCTTGACAAAGAAGCTTTTATCACTAGGCTGAATTTCTGATCCCAATGGTAAGGTTGTATCTTCAGTGGGGAGACACATAATGAACTGAGACCAACAGTTGAAGGAAAACTTTCAAATATCACTAATATTTTCTTAAATTAAACTGACAAATTAAATTAAATTGACATTGTTCTTATTTCCTTCTCATCAACAGAGCTTCTGAGGAAAATGACCCTCTTGTTAAGTCTTTCTTCCAAAACACAATTTGTTGATCAGGTAGACTTTGACTACTCTCATTCACTGACATAGTGATTTCTCACTAACAATAAAATGGATTTTTATTGTGATTTATATTTTCATACAGCTTGATTATGTAGAGATAAGGTCCTGAACTTATTTATAAAAAAGTGAAAAATTCACTGTAAACTGTTACTCATTCTGAACATGATGCTAATCTGATAATCCCCATATGGCAGCTCAAAAGAAGATGCCAAGTCATAGAAATGTAATTGAAGTGCTGTCTTTTGTGGAATGCTCAGATTTAATTGTATTCTACTAAGAAAACATATTACCTCATATAGAACATATATATGTATATATGTATGTAAGCACACATAATATAGAATATATATATATATATGTGTATCATATATTCTGAACTTCTTTTTTGCCTTATTGCTAATTCTTTGAAACAGTCCCATACTAATCTATTTTTTTTTAATTTTTGTAATTTCTTTTAAAACTTTTTTACTATTTATTTCTCTATAAAGAAGTGGAACAGTTATAAAATTATATATAAATTTGACAAAAATGTACTATTACAAAATAATTTATATAAAATAAAACTTAACTAACCATCACTCTCTCAATAGTTCTTATAAAGATATGAAAAGATGAACTGTCTTATTAATTTAAGTTATATTGTCTATCTCTCTGAATTGAAGATAAACTATGTAAGTTTCTGTTCTTGAATTTGTCTTAAAATTTTATCTAAATTTTTGTCTAATTTTTAACTATTGTTGCTGATATGCTAGAAAGCAGTAAATTTTTGTTTGTTTATATGAAATATATAAATTTTACTCATCAATTCCAAAATGTTTGTTATGTATTCAAGGTATTCAAATGCATAGAGATGCAATTTCACTTACTCATTTTTGAAAATGGTACCTCAGTTTTAAGTGTTATTGCAATGGCTAGAATATTCCAAGTATGCTTAGTATATAAGTATACTAAATTAACAAAAGGTCCACAATAGCTTAGTTAAACTAAGATACAAATGTAGCATTTAAATATGATTGTCTCTAGTAATTTTACAATGTTTTCTTTAAATAAATACCTAGTTAAGTAACACCTTTTATGGTGTTTTCATTGATTTACATCTAAACTCAAGCCTTTTGTAGAATTTTAGTGAAATGTTACAATACAACAGAATTATTTTTCCTTTTACAAAAGTTATGTCAACATTTTAAAACATTTTATGTTGAAAAAATATTCAAATATGAAAAATAGAAGAGCATATTTTATAGATTGAAGAAGTATAATCTTTTACTATATTTGATTTATGTATTATATATGTACATTACAATCAAGTACAAACTAAATGACATTTTCTTCTAAATTCTCTAGTTGCATTTCTATAAAAGAAAAACATTTTATATATAATCAAAACATAAATTGCTTATTTAATATGACTAACAGTAATTTTTTTTCAGCAAGATAAGAAATCTTTAATTGTCAAACAAATGGGTTTTTGTAGTTGAGTTTTAAAACAGGATCCAAATATGTTCCACACATTAGTACATATAAGTCTTGGACATAATATGTATACATACATAATTTGTATAATTTACTATATAATGTATACACATAAACTATAAGCATTAATAAGTGTGCTTAGTCAAAATAAACCTAACTAGGCTTTCTCTTTAGGTTCTTGATGGTTTCCTTTGATGAGCAGAAACTTTTTATTGTGATGCTATCCCACTTGTTAATTCTTGTTTTAATTTCCTGAGCATTGGAGGTCTTGTTGAGAAAGTTACTACCTGTGCCAATTGTTGGAGTGTTAAACCTATGCCCTCCTCTAGTAGATTCACAGTCTCTGGTCTAATTTCCAAATATTTGATCCATCTCAAGTTGATTCCTGTGCACAATGAGAAGTAGGGATTTAGTTCCATCTTTCTACAAATGGATAGCCAGTTCTCCCAGCACCAGTTGTTGAAAAGACTGTCTTTTCTCCAGTGTATAAGTTTGGCCTCTTTGTCAAAGATCAATTGACTATAAGTGTGTGGGTTTGTTTCTATATCTTCTATTCTGTTCCATTGGTCTGTATGCCTGTTGTGCCAATAGCATGCTTACAGAATGGGAGAAGATCTTTACCAGCCACCACTCTGATAAAGGACTCAAAATATACAAAGATCTCAAAGGACTCCACACTAGCAAAACAAAAAACCCAATCAAGAAATAGGCAACAGAATTGAATAGACACTTAACAAAAGAAGAGATACAAATGGCCATTAGGTATATGAAAAACTGTTCAACATCATTAGTCATCAGGAAGATGTGAATCAAAACTACACTGAGATTCCAACTAACCCCAATCAGAGTGGCAAGCACAAATAAGTAAAATAACAACAAATACTGGTGAGAATGTGGGGAAATAGGAACTCTTTTACACTGTTGGTGGGAGCGCAAACTAGTTCAGCTGCTATGGAGATTGGTGAGGAGATTCCTTAGAAAACTGAAAATGGATCCACAGTATGTTTCAGCTATACCACTCCTGGGTATCTTTCCAAAGGGGCTGAAATCAGAGAACTACAGTAACATATGCATATCCATGTTCATAACAGCACAATTCTAATAGCAAAATATGGAACCAACCTAGGTCTCCATCAACAGATGAATGGATTGCAAAATTTTGGAAAATACACACAATGGAATTCTACTCAGCAATAAAGAACAAAATCATGTCATTTGCAAGAAGATGGAAAGTCCTGGAGAACATTATGTTAAGTGAGATCAGCCAAGCACAGAAAGAGAGGGAACATATGTTTTCTCTAATATCCCCTAACTAGGGAGTATTAGGGATACCAGAGGGAATCCAAATAATGGAGGAAAAATCTCAGCACAGCTAGAAAGGAAAGGTAGAAATGAAAGAAGGCTGAAGTTGATTAATGGAGGAGCTACATTCGAATATGTGTATAAGTGTGAATGTAGCTTGGTCAACCTGGACACTCATTGTTGGGGGGGGTAGAAAAGGAGGAAGGGTAGGGCACCATATACTGTGTGAATGTATGCCATTGTCAATATGATCCACATTATTATGTGAAACTCTAGTGTACCAAAAATCTAAAAAAATTAAATAAATAAAGCCAACTAGTTAACATTCCTATAGAGCTATGCTTGAAATAATTATTTCTCTGTTATGGAATGCCAATAGATAATCAACTAACTACTTAACCAACCAATAGAACCTGCTGGTGATTGACACTTCACAGTGATAGCTGGAAGATTTGAAAGAAGTAGTATCTTTGCATACTTTATATACTAAGATTCAAAGGTGAAAAATAGATTAATATGTTATATCCAGAGTTCATTTTGTAAAGTTTGATTGTTAAATGATAACATTGTCTTACTCACCAAAAAGTTATTTTATGTAAAATATGCCAACTATCTTGTGTCTATGTTAAATATTACATTATTGAAACAAAGTTGTGTGAAGATAAAATAAGTAAATAAAGTTTCAGCATTTTAATACAATTTAATATGGGTCAGACATTTTAAGGAAATAAAATTCTAGAATAATATTATTTAGAGATATATATGTTTGAATACTTAATAAAATATATAAAATTTTAATTCAGCAAACTACTAAAAAGTATGAGTTCTTCAAGGAAGGCAAAATTGATATAACAGATAATGAAACAATGAAATTAAATATAATAATTGATCAAAGAATAAAAATTTTATGATAATTTCAATGTGTGAATATAAAGGTACAAAAGGGAAACAAAGTTACACATCAGAAAATAGAAGACCCGCTGGGCGTGGTGGTGCACGTTTGTAATCCCAGCATTCGGAAGGCTGAGACCTGAGGATCACGGTTCAAAGACAGCCTCAGCTACTTAGTGAGGCCCTCTGCAACTCAGTGAGACCTGGTTTCAAAATAAAGAATAAAAAATAGGGCAGGGGGTGTAGCTTGGAGCATGATGGTACATGCTTGTAATCCCAGCATTTGAGAGGCTGAGACTGGAGGATCGTGGTTCGCAGAGAGCCCCAGCTATTTAGTGAGGCTCTTTACAACTCCGTGTTTCAAAATAAAGCATAAAAAACACAGAGCTGGGGGTGTAGATTGGAGGTAAAATTCCCTTGAATTCCATTCCCAGTACCATAAAGATCAATCAATCAATCAATCAATTAATTAAAAATAGGGTTAGAAGTTTAGCTTAGAGGTAGAATACCTGGGTTCCATCCCCGGACCCGCAAAAAAAAAGAAAATAGAATACCTTTTCTTCCTTTTTATCATTTTATGCTAGATTTAACTTTTCATGCTATTTATAAAACTTGAAAAATTGATCTTAGTCACTTTCTTTCATAAAAGTTCAAGAAATTAGCAAATTAGCTCAGTATGGTAGTGCACACCTGTAATCCCAGTACTTGAGAGGCTGAGTCAGGAAGATCACAGGTTCGAAGGCAGCCCCAGCAACTTGGTGAGGCTCTCAGGAACTTAGGAAGGTCTTATTTTCAAATAAGAAAAAAAATTGGGCTGAGGGTGTAGCTTTAAGTTAGAATGCCTCTGGGTTCAATATGCAGCACCCACACACACAAAAACAAAAAAGTTCAAGAGATTTACTTAATTTAAATAAAACAACAAACAATTTGTTGCAGGGAGACAGATAGAAACAAACTGGAGAAGTTGATAGCATAATAGTATTTTCCCCTGATATAGTAATCTGTTGATTGCCTTGGGCAGATACCATGAAATTCTAGATCTATTGTTATAATAAGGAATTAAATGATTATAAAATAGTCAATGAAAGTTATAGTTGAGATACACTAAGAATTATAGTCTTTTCTATCTCCCTCATTTCTCTAAGTAGTCCCATTTGGTATCCTTTCTTTGCAAGCATGAAATATCAGTAGTATAGAACCCTCAGATCTCTGAATTAGCTGGAGTTTGGCTGAGTTAAGTTTTACAGTGTGACAAGCAACTTGTCTGCTAATCACTGTCATGGGCCAATGGGGCAGACGTGCTCCTGACATCTTTTTTGACCAGTCAGCTCACTAAGCATGGTTTTCTTAAGACAAGGACAGAGCAGAAGAGAACAAGAAAAAGCAAAAAAGACTCAGCATCTAGGCCCAGAAATGGCATGCTCTTACTTCTGTTTCTTTTGTCTAAAGAAACCAAGGCTGAGACAGGAAGATCTGTGTTCATGGCCAGCCTCAGCTACGTAATGAGGCCCTCCACAACTTAGTAAGACCCTGTTTCAAAATAAAGAATAAAAAATTGGGCTGGGGGTGTACCTTGGAGGTAGGATGCCCCTGAGTTCAACCCCCAGCACTACAAATAAAATTTTAAATTAAAATAAAAAAATAAGTCAGACATGATGGTGCATGCTTGTAATCCCAGCACTTGAGAGGCTGAGACTGGAGGATCGTGGTTCACAGATAGCCCCAGCTATTTAGTGAGGCTATTTACAACTCCGTGTTTCAAAATAAAGAATAAAAAACACAGAGCTGGGGTGTAAATTGGAGGTAAAATTCCCTTGGGTTCCATCCCCAGTACCATAAAGATCAATCAATCAATTAATTAATTAATTAAAAATAGGGTTAGAAGTTTAGCTTAGAGGTAGAATACCTTTGTGTTTAATCCCCAGGACCAAAAACGTAAAATTAAAAAAAAAAGGCTTAATCTTCTGGGTATGGTATTTGTACACAGGTAATCCTAGCTACTCACAAGATTGAGGCAGACAGATTGCAAATTCAAGGCCACCCTGGGCAATTTAGTGACACTCGGTCTCAAAATATAAATTTTAAAAAGGGTTGGGCATGGTAGCGCTCACCTATAAGTCCAGGAGGGAGGCTGAGACAGGAAGATTGGAGTTTTGAAGTCAGCCTCAGCAACTTAGCAAGATCCTCTTTCAAAATAAGAAGGAACAAAAAGGGGTAGGGATGAGCAGGGGGTGGTGGCTCACATTTGTAATCCCAGGATTTGGGAGGCTGAGAACGGAGGGTCGTGGTTTGCAGCTAGCCTCAGCTGCTTAGTAAGGCTCCCCACAACTTAGTGAGACCCTGTTTCAAAACATAGTCCAAGGAGAAAAGACTCTCCTAGCCCGGCGTGGTGGCGCATGCTTGTAATCCCAGCATTCGGGAGGCTGAGACCAGAGGATTGCGATTTGTGGCCAGCCTCAGCTACTTAGTGAGGCCCTCTGCAACTCAGTGAGACCTGGTTTCAAAATAAAGAATAAAATATATGGCCGGGGGTGTAGCTTGGAGGTTGAATGCCCCTGGGTTCTATCCCCAAACCCTCAAAAAAAAATTTTTTTTTGATTCTCCTTTCCCTGTGAGGCCCCAGCATGGGCATGAAGAATGGGGTATATAATTTAATTTGATAAAAATGAAAGAGTTGCTTTCTGAATAGCACACTGATCACAAATATCAGTTTTTCTAAATGTTATGTTTAAAGTACACATACCCAGGATCTGGACATGATGGCACATGCCTGTAATCCTCGTTCTTAGAAAACTGAGACAGGAAGATCTCAGGTTTGAGACCAGCTTGTGCAACTTAGAGAAACATCTCAAAATAAAGATAAAAAGGGTTTAGGGTTATAACTCAGTAATAGAGCAGTTCTGGATTCAATACCCAGTACCATAAATAAATAATAAAATTCTTGTTTCCAAGAATTCCTTATGGAAAAGTATCACTGAACTCACAAGTTCAAAAGGTATATATTATATCTATTTTGCCCTATCTAAATTTTCTGGTCTTGACTGTATAAATGTAGGTTTCATCTCTGTTGCCAAATTACCTTTCTGATTTAAAACAGTGGTTCTAAAACATTAGCATGCACCAGAGTCACCTAATGATTTTGTGAAAATATAGAATCCTGTACCCCAGAGTCCCAGTGGCTGACTCATGTTTGGGTGGGACATATATTGACAGACAAGGTATCATGCTTGGGAAACCAATAATAGAATCTCTAATAACTATCTGATGCTAATCAATTTCTGTTTTAGGAGGCCTCAGGATTCCTTTTTATTTTCACTGTATCAATTTTGAAAGAAATGGTTTTATCTAAGACAGTTCTCCTTGTCCCATCTTCTATTCACAGACACCAATAAATCTGAGGGGATTTTGTACTTCATCTGACTTTGGGTGATTTACAAGTGGTGGTTTTTCAAGTCTTTGTGAATATCCAGTAAGCCTGTTTGCCTCACCAGCTAACTGAGTAAATTTAAGAGAAGAAATCAGCTTCCATATGTATTAAAAGCTTTTAGTATTAAAATACATCACCTTTAAATATGATCCCATCCAGCAAATAAGTATTGCATTCCCAATTTGACAGTTAAATGGAAATACAAGGAAGGCTAAGGAAGTTCTCTACTAATATTTATATATTTTAGTGGATTCCCTAATGAAATTGACATTGACTACTACAGAATCTTGGAGAAAATAAGCTAGGTGAGAATCATTAATTTCTTGAGGTACATCTGTAGGATGGCACAGGACAGAGCTGGTGAGCACGGTCATTTTTCAAAGGGAGTGAGAAAATGCAGATTGAAGAGCATCAAAATGACAGTGATAGGGATCAATTCACATCTTGTTATTAATGTTGCTTATATAAGGAGAAAGAAAAACAAGTTTTTTTAGGGGATCAACATCCCTCTGAATTAGTGCTTTTTTCAAAAAGCATCATGTTTTAATCCTTTTGCATAACGTAATGGAATCTAATATTAAGAGACTATGAAAAAATACAAATATTATCCACTGCATAGATGGACAAATCATCATTGGGAACATGTCAAGGTCACACACCAACCCAGCAAGAGAGATAGGACTGAAATAATTGATTTTTTACTCCTTCTGTGGTACTAAGACTCATATGCCGAACAAAATTTTCATCTTTCTTCTTTAGTAAGTAAAAAAGGTTATTTAAAATGTTAATGCCAGCAGAATCATTAATCAATCATGCTAATTAAAATAGAAATTTTAGAAAGAATCCACTTTTTCTTTTGCTCTAAGCACTGCTAGTGTAATTATTCATAAAAGCAATCTGATTTTGCTTATTTGTTTTAGTATTACCTCTACCCTCTGATTTATTCCTGCTGCATAAATTCTCCTGGTACCAAACTTAGTGTTAAAAACAATCATTTCTATTTATAAGACAAACCCATTCCATCCAGAGAAAAAAAAACAAAAGATATTTGTACCTTTGATGAACATAAACTCTCTCCCCAACCTCAGCCATTGGTAATCATGATTCTATTCTTCACTTTTATGAGTTCAGCTTTTTAAAATTCCACATGTAGCTGGTCACGGTGATGCACCCTTATAATCCCAGTACAGGAGGATCACAGGTTCGTGGCCAGCCTCAGCTACTTAGTGAGGCCCTCCACAACTTAGTGAGACCCTATTTCAAAATAAAGGATAAAAAAATGGGCTGGAAGTGTAGCTCAGAAATGCCACAGGGTTCAATCCTCAGTACCACAAAATCAGTCAATCAACCAACCAATCAATCAATACACATGTAAGTAGTAGTTGTCTATTTGTGCCTAAATTCTTGTGCTTCATGTTCTCTATGTACAATCACATTGTTGCAAATAATAGGATTTCATTCCTCACAAGGGTGACTAGCATTCCATTGTACACATGTCTTAATGTGCTTCTGCTGCAAACTAGGTAATTTATAAATAGCATGCATTTATTTCTCCTAGTTTTAGAGTTGGGAAGCACATGGTCAAGGAGCTGGCAGGCACATTTGCTATTTGGTGAAGATGTTTCATTGATGGTGTCTTCTCATGAGGCATCTTCACATTACAAAAAGGCAAAAGGAAATAGGGCCAATGAAGCATCTTTTTTGGGAGGGTTTTGTTTGTTTGCTTTTTTCTTTTGGTACTGAGGATCAAACCCATGAACCCAAAGGTATTCTGACTGTGCCCTATACACCCAGCCCTTTTATTTTTACTTATTTCTTCTTCTTCTTCTTCTTATTATTATTATTATTATTATTATTATTATTTTTGGTGGTACTGGGGTTCCTGGAAGCCCTTCTACCTCTGGGCTACACTCCCAGACCTATTTTTATATTTTTATTTAGAAACAGGGTCTCCTAAGCCAGCGCGCGGCTGGCTTCGAACCTGCGCGATCCTCCTGTCTCCGCCTCCCAAGCGCGGGGATTACAAGCGTGCGCCACCACGCCCGGCTATTTCTTATTATTTTGAAACAGGGTCTCACTAAGCTGTGGAGGTCTCCTCTAAGTTCCTGAGGCCAACCTCAAACCTGCAGTCTTCCTCTGTCTCCCAAGTACTTAAATTACAGGCGAGTGGAACCTCATCCAGCTCATAGGAGGCATCTTATATAAGAGTACTAATCTGATCTATGAGGGTGGAATGCTCATAATTTAATCACACCCCAAAGGGCTATCTGGGATACACTTATCACATCTTTTATCCATCCATCTGTTGAAATATACCTACATAATTATTATTTTTCGATTAAAAATGAAATAATTTCTAAAAATTACAATGATTTTTCATTCAACATGGAGATGAGAAAATTATAAAATTTATGCTCCAGAAGACATACAAAACATTGTTTACAGTTGAGAGGAACTGTATAAGATTTGAGATTATACCCTAAAAAACCATTAAAGGTATTTACTTCAACACTGTTAATTTATAAAAGGGAATATTCAAAGCCTACAAAGGAAAAGCCATGACTCATTCATGACCACACGATTACATGTTGGATTTGTATTGTAGTTGGGTCTCATCTCCCAATTGACTGAAGGGATTGAATTTAACAATAACAATAAAAATCACTCAATACTTTCTTTAACCCCAGGCAAATAAGAGATGCAAATACATAATGAGAACTGCCTTTATCCAGGGGCCTGCTCTTCAGAAAGCAAGTTGACGCAGAGACAAGTGGCATTTTTATTATTTTATCCTTTCACAATGAATACAACAAATGACTCTAGTACAGCATAGAGAAAGGACAATTTTCTACCAAAGTTACAGTGTGTGATTTGAATGGAAATGATACTCATGTGGGGGTGTGTACTGAGTTGGTTTGGAAAACAATGGGCGGACAACAAGGCTTTTGAGATCCCCTAAATGTTTATCTGATTGTGGAAGATGTTTTAAGACAGTGAGCAAAACTTCAGAGGCAAACCTTTGGGACATATAAAAAGGAAATATGCTGTATGACTTGCGCTTGAAGGAGAAGTGGGAGATAGACTGAGACTTTACACAGGAGTGGATGTTGACAAGCAGTTTGGGGTTTGTGAAGGTATCACTCGCATCTCTCCAAGTCTCTGATTGCATTGCTATGCTTAGAAACTGCGCTCAATAAATCTCACATAAGTGTTCAATCAACTGATTTTTTTTTCTCTCGATTTTCACTTTAACATTCAAAGCTATTTAGAGTATCCTTGGTTGCCAGAAACCTGTGAAGAGCGCTAGATTAGATTATAAGAATATAGGAATATGTATCATAGATATTATGATTCCATTTTTCTAGGAACCTGCAAATGTAATACACACACCTGATTTTCAGAAAATAATTAAAATGCAATTTAAAATATACCTGTGTATATGGAGTTGAGAAACTATGAATTTTTCCTGGGGAGTAGACTTTCAGAGAAAGTTATATCTAATTTAATATTTGAAGAAGGAGGAGAAGTGTTCCACTTGGGTAAAAGGGAGGAAGATCTTTTCAACACAGAATTTATAAAGGGTATGTGGTAGAGGCTGAGTGAAAGTGCAATATTCAATAATGATTTTAGTTTAAATATTAGCTAATATTTAACCTAAGTATTGGAGAAGTACTAATAGTTTATGTATTCTTCTCTTATCCAAAAGGATTCTTTTTCCTCTTACAGCCCCTAAAGTAAAGACATGCAGAAGAAAACAATCACACACTTTCTGATTAGCTTAGCTGTCAGTGCCATACTCCATCAATCTATTAAGCTCTCTCTTATCACACACACAAAATGGTCTCTTTTTCTGGCCTAGAGAATGAACTCTTCTCTTTCCAATAAGTTCAAGCTGGAAGGTTGGAATTTACCAATTCTTTAAGGATCGTCATCACTGTTTTCCCTAGAGGAGCAGAAGCAGGGAGCTAAAGAAGTCTACAGGCAGTTTTTCTGCTCACTGCTCAGCCCAGCCCAGAGCCTCTCAGACTGGAAGTCATTATCAAGCCTGGACAGGTACAAAGGAGGAAAAAAAGTCATTAAAGGAGAGGGAGCCTGTTGTTAGGAACCAAGGGCTCTCAGTGTAACTACACAGATAGGAAATGAAATGTAGTCTAGTAAACAATCTTTTAATTTGATCTGTTCTGGACTTACTCTGGAATGATCAGATTTGTATTGAAAAAAATTAGGTGCCAGTAGAATTCTTGAATAGTTTTAAAAGCATGGCTTAGTCATGGGAACTTTTGTAAAAAATGATTCAAGTATTTTGTAAGAATAATGTCAAGTTTTCACCATGCAGTGTGTAGACACTTTTGTCAAGAATGTTGTCTCCATTGCCTATCAGGACAGTGTCCAGGCCAGTACTTCAGGGCATTATTTGCTCCACACAGCTCCTTGAACATATTGAAAAATCTAGCAAAATTGCCGTGAGACCATCATGCCACAGCTACTTTAGTGCACCATAAAAATTACAGTACTGCAAAGCCCATTGAAATCGACTCTAAATACAACTTTACAGAGAGCCTAATGACTTTTCTTGGCCATAATCTGATATTTTTTCTTACTACTTAGCTAAATGTTCACAGTTTGAGTGAATTTGAGAATATGAGTAAGCATTTACCACATAGTTGGCTTTTGTAAAACACAGAATTCACTATTTGCCAAAAATCCAAAATATAATAAACATTGAATATAAGAGATCAATAGAGCCTATTCCTATGCCAATTTGTTTCGTTAATTGAGACTTTTTGCCAAGCTTAAAAATTGTGGATTTACTTCATTTTCAAAGCAAACATGTGTCAAGGCTCCTGAATTATAGGTTTGTTTACCACCTCCACTTCAGCAATGAGACTTCCCAGGTTAGATTTGTTGTTTACATGGAAATTTTTTTCAGATACTGCATTATTTTCTTAGATTTTATAGAGTGGTTTCACTTCTAATTTCAAGTATATAAGGTAATTTGTCAAATTACCTTGACATCTACTTTTAATAATTTTTATTGAGATATAATTCTCATATATAATCTATACACATTAAAGGTATACAATTCAGTATTTTTAATATTCAGAGTAGTTCAATCAGCACTATCTGATTTCAGAACGTTTTCATTTCTCTTAAAAGTTATATGTACCTATTAATAGTCATTTCTCACTTGCCCAATTCCTAACTCCAACCTTCAGTCTAACTTGTCTCTCTAAATCTGCTTATTCTCCGTGGTTTGTTTGTTTGTTTATGTTTATTTTTTGGTGGTACTGGGGTTCCTGGAAACCCTTCTACCTCAGGGCTACACTCCAAGACCTATTTTATAGTTTTATTTGGAAAAAAGGGTCTCTTAAGCCAGCAAGGTTGGCTTTGAACCAGCGCGATCCTCCTGTCTCTGCTTCCCAAACACAAGGATTACAAGCATGCTAGATGGTTTATATAAATGGAATAGCACAATATCTGTCCTTTTCTGTCTGGGTTCTCTCATTTAGAATAGGATTGTTGAGGAGGTTCATCAGTACCTTGGCATGTAGCAGTACTTCTTTCCTTTTTGTGGCTATGTAATAATCTAATGTATAGACATGCAACCCTTTGATTATTCATTTGCCTGTTGATAGGCATTTTGATATTTATTTATTTATTTATTTATTTATTTATTTATTTATTTATTTATTTTGTTGGTACTGGGGTTCCTGAAAGCCATTCTACCTCCGGGCTACACTCCCAGACCTATTTTACATTTTTATTTGGAAACAGGGTCTCTTAAGCCAGCACGGCTGGCTTCGAAACTGCGCGATCCTCCTGTCTCCACTTCCCAAGCACAGGGATTACAAGCGTGCGCCACCATGCCCGGCATGGATTATATGTACTTTTTAGCTATTATGAAGATTGCTGTTGTAAAGCCAAGTGTGGTGGTGCACACCTGGAATCCCAGTACTTGGGAGGATGAGACAGGAGGATCACAGATTCTAAGTCACTCTTAGCAACTGAATGAGACCCTCAGCAACTTAGCAACACCCTATTTTAAAATTAAAAATAAAATAGGACTTGGGGTACAGCTCAAAGACATAATGCTCTTGGGTTCAATCCCCAGTTTCACATATGCACACATACACGCACATACACACACACACTTACACAAACAATATATATATATATATATATGATGTTATAAAATGAACTTTCTATACAATTTTTATAGATATGTATATTCAGTTCTTTTGTGAATATATAAATGCAATTGCAATTGATGGGTCAAGTAATAGGTCTACATCATAACATCTTTTGGTTGTTATGAAAACACAAATAATGGGATAAATCCTCTTAAATTTTTAAATGTATAATATACTAGTTGACTATAAGTACAATATTGCATGGTGTTACAGCATCTCATGCAGATCTTGAGAAAGCTCGATCAGGGAATCTGCAATGGTGTAGATCCCCCATGAAGTATGTCTAGCATTCCTTTCTTCAAAAATTTATTTGGATTAATGTGTATAATTGGAATTTTATGTATAAGCATTATAACTAAAACTGATGGGCAATGATTTGTGAGAGACTAAGGCAGCAAAGATTTTTTCCCAAGGATAAAGTTTGGGTCAAACATCAAGTTCAAACTGACCTTAGTTTGGGCCAATGTATAAGATTAAGTGAGACAAGTGTCTTAACAAGTGTCTCACTTGTTAAGTGAGACAAAGCACACTATGATTATTTAAATGTGTGACACCCCACCCTGAAGTCTGTAAATAATAACTTTTCCTGTCCTTGGAGTTTCTGCTTGCATGACTATACCCTTGTTTTTCTGCCAAAAAAGAAAGTATAAAAATTGTAACAAATCCTAAATAAAATGGAGAAGCTTGAATCTGATCTCATGTGGCAGTTCTTCTCTCATTCAACCTCGGCTTTCTCTCACCAACACATGAATCTCGACTCTTGCTAGGGCTAGACTCTGGCAGTATGGCGCCTACTGCGGGGCATGATTGGTGAGTAATCCCCCCTCATTTTCAGAGAGCCAGGTAGATTGCTCAAGGGTGCTGCAGACCCCCAGTCTTCATAAAGCAGGTAAAGAAGGGCAATTACGTTAAAGATGGGACATACTGAATCAAAACAAAGCAGTTTCTTCATTGATATCACATATGATATCGCTAAGCATAAGAAAAGAGGTATCTCAATTTTTACTAAGCAACTTAGGCACTTTCTCTCCTTTCTACAAGAATGTTCTCCTTGGTTTCCTAAAGAAGTAACTTTAAACTTAGAAACACGGAACAAGTTAGAAAAAGAAATGAAACTATATTATACTAATCATGGAGCAGAAAGGGTCCCTGTAAAAGCTTTTCCTCTACTGAATCTTTTTAAAGATGCCTTAGATACAACTCATGAGGCAGTTTGTCTGGCCACTAGAGTGGCTACCTGGGAGCAAGCACCTCTGCTCTCTTCTGAAACAAAACCTGATATTTTATTAACCTTTGGCCGAGGGCATGCCTTTGTTTTTCCACAGGATGCTCAAGCACCTTTGTGGATTCCTGATCAATTAATTCACCATTATGCTGCATTGCTGCAGCGGGCCTTGCATTCCACCTCACCCAAATCCACAGACCTTCTGGATAACGGCTGACCATCTCCCACACAAATTTGCTAATCTTGATTTTCATTCATCATGACAGGCTCAAACAACTCACTCACATTCTGTTTTATTGTTATTTCTTTTCCTGGGAATACTTGCCTATAATTCTTTTCTAGGTCCAAATCTGTGAGAGTTCTCATCATCCTCCCCCCACTCTAAATTTTCCTTTGTTCCTTCCCTCCTCCCTTCATTGGGGGGCACTTAAGAACAGCACCACCCAAATCCACTCATTCTGTTCAGGTTTTATAATCTGTCTGTGTTAAAGCTGTGTAACGTCTTGGTCTTTCCTTTGTTCAAAACGCCCAACAGAAAAAGAGTTGAAAAATTCCTTTTTGGGGGTAACAGCTGAGAAGTTTCTTCCAGCCCCAGAACAGGAAAGCATTCAGTGTCCTGCCCCCCTCAGTCATAAAAATAAGCCTTGCAAATTATACAGTTTGAGATTACAACATGGGTTTATGTTTTAGTTATCACCCCTCTCTCATCCTGCTTGGCGAAAAGTTTTTATTTTTCCAACTGTAGCTGCAGGTCTGCCAATTATTTTTGTCTCTGGCATTGGATTTATGATAAAACATGTTAATTGTCTGGCAAAGTCTGGAGTTACATGGTACATTCCTGCTTTGAAGTTTGGGACATGTACTGTCCACCTGTGTCTTTGGTCAGTTTTTAGCCTTTTGTTCATCTCTATCTGCTAAAGTTGTTTTTTATGTCAAAAGCTCAGCTTATAAAGATAAAATATACAAAAATAAATAGTTCTTTAAAATATAAAAATTCTGAGGTAAAGCTCTTTTGTGTAATTGGTAATTAAGATTGGATTAATACAGCTTGATTTTTATATTTTAACTTTAGCCTAAACTATTATAAAAAATATAATACTTCTTCTAAGTAACAGTGTTTGTGGTTTTGGAGTTCAACTAGGATAACAGCCAACTTTTAGCTGAACAATGCCATCACTGGCTGCAGCTATTAGCTATCAGCTTAGAGGCAGAGAAAATATTTTATTGTTTTGCCTGTGTATAAAAGTTTATCCTTATTTCATATTAGTTCATGTGGCTTAAATTTTTAAAGGTTTAATTTTGTTAAAAATTTCAAAATTGTCACTCAAGATTAACACACTTTGTTTTCTTCAGGCTAAGACAACTATCATTGACTTCCTGGTAAGTAATGTTTAAGTTGTAATGTCATTCTGAAGATTTATTTTGTTAAAATAATAGTTTAATCTATTGGCTAATTATTAAAAGGGATACATTAGTGGGTAGATGTAAGACAAATTGTGTCTAAATAAGGAGCTAAACATCAACAGCCAAATATAAGATATGTACCAGTAATCATAGCTATATTTACATCTGAAATTTAAATATACTGTATATCTAGAGTCATCTAAATGTGCTAGAAGATTTCAGAAATCAAAAGTTAAAGGTTAAAGGTGTATAAGTTTTATATTATATGAGAGCTAACCAATAAAATTTTTTGTCATCTTAATTCAAAAATTCAGCATTAAGACTTGGTTAACATCTGTTTTTCCTGACTGAGTAAATGTCTCATTATCGTGCCAAAAAAAATCATCTGTCAGGTAACAAGTTTATTTTTATTAATGTCCTTCTCTAAAATTATAAAATCTAGAGCTATCTAATTTTTGTCAATACTGTTAGCTTATATAGAATTAGTCATAGTTACCAGTATATGTAGTCTAATATAAAAATGGGTCAATGTACAGAAAACCTTGATGGATATATTAATAGATTTCACCACCTGGCTACTATGTTTAATCTAGAAAATGAAATGCATTTTAACAAATATATTCTATTGTGTTTCTGGGACTCTGGCTCCCATTAATCAGCTTTTAAGTTTGACCTTTGGGGTGTCTCAACAACAGATATAAGGTAAACAAAATTACATTTGGATTCCAAACTTGGTATGCAAGATTGTTTAAAACATTGCTATGTCAGTCAGTTCTGACTAAAATGTAAACATCTGAAAAGAAAAACTAAATTTTTAATGTCCAGTCCACTGTAAAACTTAGATTGGTAATGTTAATTTTCTTCTTATTTCGTTAAAATGTGCAAAACTATTTCAAAATATAAATTCAAGATGGGAATTATAACAGAAAGAAACCAGTATGTAGGGATGAGAGAAAGATGTAAAGAAGGTATATAGTTATAAAAATTTTGGTAAGGAAGGACAAAAAGAAAGGAAAGGAATAAAAGCGTCTTGCATGATAAAAAGTTTATCCTAAGATTGTCCCAAATGGGAAAGGAAGGAATAGGATGATCTCAGAAGGCTAAAAGCAAGTCGCAGAAGGTCTGAGCATGTTGAAGATTGATTAGGTAGAATTAAGTTTATGAAGGGAATATTACATGTGATAAAGATGGTTATATTTTAAAATATTCAAAAGGTTTACAGTGAAATTAAAATAATTTTCTGTTTCTGTTTTCTATGAATATATATAAATCAGTATTAAAACAAACATCAGTTTAGCTACTTAAGTTTATCACAGCTGCCTGAAGTCAGCAGCCTCAAAGCCAACTGTTTCAAAAACAACCCACCAGACTGCTTGTGAAAATCTATATGGTTCCTCATCAATAATAAGGCTCCTAAAACTTTGTTATGAGTTTTGTTTCTCAAAGACTTATGCTGTCAAGCTCCAGATGATGCTCCAGATAATATTCTAGATAAATATCTATGGGAGCATCTTGGATAACCATGGACCCACGTTTGCTGCTCAGCATCTTTGGTTTTGGGAATAACAGAATTAATTTCAATAATTACTTCCTTAACCCTTTCCTCTGCTGCTTTAGTTACTAATATACAAACTGCTCATCATGTTAATTCCTTGTGTCATAATGTTTCTTTTGCATTAGCTACTCAAGAAGTTATAGAAAGTTAGAAAGTAAATTTTCAGTGATCAGTGATGGAAGAAACTGTTCTTTATTTAGGTAATCAAATTAAAAATATAAAAACTAGATTGCAAGTTAAATGCCATGGTCAATATAAATGGATTTGTGTTACTTCATTACCCTTTAATCATTCAAAATATACCTAAAAACAAGTTCAAGCACATCTCTTAGGAATATAGAATAATACACAATTTGCCCCTAATTTAAAAACGTTACAAGAACAGAATCAATCACTGAGTAAAACCCATTTAGATGTTAGTTCAACTGCTGATCTAGCTTCTCAATTTGTATCCAAATTCCAGTCAATTTTGAATGTACGTTTTTGATGGAGTTACACAGTTTCCTTGGGAATGTTTTGCTTATGTCTTCCAGTCCTCATCCGCCTCGCCACACAAACAATAAGAGCCTTGGCAATTGAAGTAAAAATTCTCAAATTAAAAAACAATAAAGGGAGGAATGCTACAGCATCTCATTCAGGTCTTGAGAAATTTCGATCAGGCAATTCGCAATGGCATAGATCTCCCATGAAGTATGTCTAGCATTCCTTTCTTCAAAAAATTATTTTAGATTTGGATTAATATGTATAATTGGAATTTTACATATAAACATTATAACTAAAATTGATGGGCAGCCGCTTGTGAGAGACTAAGGCAGCAAAGATTTTTTCCCAAGGATAACATTTGGGCCAAACATCAAGTTCACACTGACCTTAATTTGGGCCAATGTATAAGATTAAGTTTGAGTCAGCCTTGTGAAGTGAGACAAAGCACACTATGATTATTTAAATGTCTGACACCCCGCCCTGAAGTCTGTAAATAATAACTTTTCCTGTCCTTGGAGTTCCTGCTTGCATGGCTATGCCCTTGTTTTTCTGCCAAAAAAAGAATGTATAAAAATTGTAACAAATCCTAAATAAAATGGAGAAGCTTGAATCTGATCTCGTGAGGCAGTTCTTCTCTCATTCGACCTCGGCTTTCTCTCACCAACACATGAATCTCGACTCTTGCTAGGGCTGGACCCCGGCAGTATGGGTCACTGATGACCTCAGGATCTGCCACTTGGTCCATCTCCCAAAGGTTCCACACTTCCCTGTAGTACCACACAGGGCCCGAGACTTTAGCATCAGGACCTTTGGGGAGACACACAGCCTGCAAACTGTAATACTCATCAACACTGTGGTTGCCTGTCACTTTTGCCTTAACTCTCTTGGTCAGTATGAAGCAGTATCTCACTGTGCTTTCCTTCAAGAAAAAACAATGTTGAGTATCTTTTCATGTGCTTTTCAGCCATTTGTCTCTCTTTTCTGAAAAAAAGTCTGCTCATTTTTCTCCCCTAATTTCTTTATTTGGTTATTTGTCTTTTAATGCTGAGTCCTTTGCATGCTCTATTAGATCCTTATTAGGCTCATGACTTGAAAATATTTTCTCCACTGATTTCTATTTTACAATCAGATTTATTATCAAATTTACTTGCAAGTTTAACAATGCCTCTCAGTTTCTAGTATTTGTTGATAGAATTAATCACTTTCTATTAGGCTTTAAGATACCCATGAAAATACTGCCATTCCAAATAATGCATCCCACTATAATTATTATATGTGTATATTTAAATACTTTTATCTTATTAAGCCACAGGATCTAGGAGTAGTCAGTGGGCAGAATTCACATTGTACAATTTAGGAATTTGTATGTGGGCCATATTTATCCATTATTATTTTATTGGTCAGAACTATTATCTTTATCTGAAGTCAATTACAAGGTCATTATAAAAGTTAAATGTTTATAATAAAAGTTAAAACTCAAAAATAAAGAAATTTAAAAATTATTCAAAATCTCTGAAGATTTTTTATCACATCTGCATCAAATAATCAGTTTTTGAAAATGTTCTTAAATATTTGTTAATTGGTTTTCCTATAACCATACCTTTATGTCTGTCTCCTAAAATAAAACTTTTGATTGTTATCACATATATTGAATTATCCTAAAGTTAAGGCTATATTGATTAGACAGAAGTTAAGAAAATACAAATGGCCAAAGTGATATGTTGGAATGACTTTTGATTATCTTTATATCCTTGGGAAATCATTTAAAATATTGTATTCAATTAAGATCGAGTATCCTCTTTGAAGATTAAACTGAGCAGCTGATAATCAGCATCCCACTAGTGAATTTGGACTTCATGTGACTGATATTCTACTGACCATCTTCCATTTTTGTCTTGTACTTACTCTGAATGTACGCACATGGCCTCTGTTATAAGGCAGTCTGACCAGTGGAGAATAACATACTAGTTATAGAGCAGTTATAAGACACTTCTGTTATAGGGCAGTCTGACCAAAGTAGAATAACATACTAGTATAGTGAGCAAAAGCAGTGTAAACGAAAGCTGTTATATACCCTTCAGATATGTGATACTTGTTTTGCAATGTTTCTGTAATTACAATCTGCTATTCAATGTAAACTCTTGTTTCATAATGTAGTAAATTATCTCAGTGTCAAATCACCTATGTAGTTATCTTTAATGTGGAGGAATAACAGATTCTATTGAAATGTTCCATTATAATATGCAATAAAATATTCAAATACTTATTAATGTTTGATCTTCTGATTATTTTTTGCCCCATCAAACCTTGTTCACCTTCAAAAAATCCATCCCTTTGGTTCCTAAATAATTAAAACTTCAAGATTCTTATTCCAATTGCATTAGGATGGCACGGCTTTGAAACCTGCATTAGGAAAATGCAGACTGTTACAGAGAGCATATTTTTCTGTTAACATAAATATGTATAAGATCTTGTTAAAGCCAATTAAGAGGAAAAAGATAAACTAGGAAAATAACTTGATAATTATGTCACTTAGGTAAAAATTAAAGAAATGAGAAATAGCTGGTTAGATACTATAATTCTGATCACTCGCTACATTTAATATTTGTCACTTCTTTCTGCATTTACTTTTTCCCATCTTCTCCTTCTATCACATGATTTTAATTGATGTTTGTATTATGTGTGTATGTATTTTCATAAATTTCTTCAGCATAAGCAGTAGGTATAATTCAACTCCTGAGTTTGGGATTATAGTTAAAGATTTAAACTGTTATTTTTTTCTAAGTATCAAGGTTCTTAAGTTTTGCAGCCTAAACTGAAAAAGGGCCTTTTCACCTTACTATGTTGTAGAATTTTGGAAAACAAAACTCAATGCTATCAGCTTGCTAAATTATCTGACAATTACTCTAGGGTTTGTGACCTTGAAGAGGTGAGCTGGTCTGTCTGGTACTTTGTTAATTAATCTACAAAATTACCAGTGAGGGTGGAATCCAGGCTAGATAAAGATCTTATCTTTTCTTGATCTTAAGTCTATCAACAAATGGTTCTTTTCACACTTAATGTTGCTGAGCAGGAAAGTCTGACACTTACTAAGCACTTAAAAGCTGGCATTAGAACAAAGTAATTTTGAAAATCACCAGGGTAAGGTCACAGCAAATTAGAATTTCATCGAAATTCCAGTCATTTTCTTTGAATGATAGATTATAAAATACACAAAAAGAAATCAGTATAGCAACTTTATATGTTCTTGTACCTTAGGTTTTAAATTGCATTAGAGAATTCTAACTTTCCCAACAATAATTAGTTTAGACTATATCTGAGATGCAAAAATGGTTATTTTATTGAAATAATTTGTTTAAAAGTGCCTATAGATCACTTTTTTGTCTCATATCTCCAAGAAGTTTGATGGAATATTAAATATGGATAGATATTCCTTTAAGTTCTTTAGTTAGATTCTTCATACTTATAAGAAAAATATTTTTTGCTATTTTATTGTATGGAAAACATAGTCAATGAGAATCCTTATTTCCATGCTGATAGAACTGAAACAAATTGGAAAGAAATACTTAAACACTTTCGGCCATGATATTTTGAAAAATTATGATTGATATAACACTTTGAGACATTTAAAATTATCTCTATAAGAATAAATAAGAGCATTTGTTCTTGAAACTGCTAAGAAAGCTTGATGGAAATTAAAAAAATCTTATCTTTATGATGTCATAAATACCCACCTTTTGTTCATTTTAGTATGTTTTTTGTTTTCTACAGACTAAAAAACTTACCAAAGTGTCATTAGTTAAAAAGTAGTTTCGACCATGATAAATATATTTAGCTAATTAAATATTCAATTTAATTAATATTATAAAGAAAATCTTATAAATATTACTAGAGATCATCACATTAGTGCTGAATTATTGAAATATTTTTCTTAAAAGCTAATATATTCTATAAGCAACACTTTTTAATATATTATATCTTCATGAATATAAAAAGCATATGCACATAAGAGGAGAAAACATCCTTATTTACAGATGACATTGTTCTGTATGTATGAAATTCAAATAAATCTAGAAACTAAATATCAGAATTAATAAATGAGTGCAGTCAGGTTGCTGGCCACTGAACCAATTAAAGCTAATTATATTTAAGTACAGTGGCAAATATTTTTAAAAAATATTAAGAACTAAGTGAAAGGTTGGAGCCCCTGCCCACAGGGGGCGGGCCGGAAGCTAGGAGGCGGAGCCCGGTGATTCCGAGAGGGGACCATGCCTCTTGATCAGGGAGAAGCAAGTTCAGATAGACAGAGAGAGAGAGAGACAGGCTCTCCCCTACCAGCTCCTGCGCCCCGGGGGGCTGGCAGCCGGCTCCCCACGAATAAAGGCATCCATACCACCTATAACGGATTTCCGTGTGTATCTGTGCACCAGGGGGACCCTCAATATCTTTCACTAAGCACTACTAATGATAACATTTAAACAGTTACGAATACAAAGTTTACACAAAAATCTTACCAGAAAACTACAAAATATGTACACAAATAATAATGTAGTGACATACCATGTTCATTGATTGAACAAAGTGTACAAAGTTCAATGTGGTACTGATTGAAAATGCAATATTGCCGGGCGTGGTGGTGCACACTTGTAATCCCAGCACTTGGGAAGCTGAGACAGGAGGATCACATAGGTTTGGAGTCAGCCTCAGCTACTTAGTGAGGCTCTCGGCAACTTAGTGAGACCCTGTTTCCAAATAAAGAATAAAAAATATGTCTGGGAGTATAGCCTGGAGGTAGAAACGCCCCTGGGTTCCACCCCCAGTACCACCAAAAAAGAAAAAAAAGAAAAAAAAAAGAAAAAGGAAATGCAATATCAATCAGTAACCTGAAATCCCAAGAAGTTGCTTTTGCTTCTATTGAGATGTTCTAAAACATATGAAAAAATGATTCTAAAACTTATATAAAAACAATTAGAAAATAGATTACAATTATAAGACAATTTTGAAGAAAGAGACATTTGAAGTACTTGCATTAGTGGGTATCAATAAATTTACTGCAAAGTTATAATAATAGTTAGCATGAGGATAAACACACACACACAAAAAAAAGATAGTCCAGAGCCAAACATCTATTGCCAATAGATTATACAGTTCAGTGGAAACAAAGATTCTTTTCAGTAAATAGTACTTGAACAATTGGATACTGAAAGATCTGAGTCCCTGCGGGTGCAGGGGGAGGGGCCGGGAGCCCGGAGGCAGGAAGGACCCACCCCCTAAGAGTACCCAGCAAGAGTTCAGTTTTTTCCCACGGGGGGAGTGGGGTACGACTCCCCTCCTTAAAAGGAAGGATCCCCGTCCAGTGGGACACAGACTAGCACTCTTTCTTGCTCTCTCTCCGACTCCCGCGGGGCCCTCTCCTCCCGCGGGGGTTGGAGGAATAAAGGCTTGTGGCATCCATATCAGACGCCCCGTGTATCTGTGCTCACCAAGGGACATGCCATGCATTTTCCAATCCTACAGATACCATATGCCATACAAAAATATTAACTTTTGACATATAAATTATAAATCTAAACATAAAATACAAGCAATAAAGATTTTAAGAAAAAACAGGAGAATTTGTTGGTGAACTGGGGTAGGTTTTCAGAATCAAAACACACAAAAATTGGTAGCCAAAATATAGATAGATAGATAGATTATTGGACAAATTAAAACTAAGAACACAAACATTCAAAGACAGCTTTAAGAAAATGAGAAGTGATTACCCCAAAGTACTAGAAATATTTGTGATATATACACATTTAACAAAGGCTTTATATTTAGCATTTACCAAACAAAACAATTATAAAATGCTAAAAAACTGAGCAGACTAGAAAAGATATAATAAAAATCCTAATAAATAAATACATAATATTTAGTTATAAAATAGACACAAATTAAAATTAAATATTAGTCACAACTCCTAAAATAAATTAATTTTACAAATATAAAACTACTGAAGTATACCAGTATTGGGAAGAGGTTTCAAAATGTATTCATGTACCAGTATAGGAAAAGATCGTCAATTTTAAAATATATCTTTGATGGTGAAGAAAGCTAGGAGCTGTGGGGAGAGGGCAGCAAATTTCCAGGCACCATGGATAATTAGCAAAGGAATAGAAGAAGCCCAAGAACATAGTGCCTTTTTACATTTCTAAAGAGAGGCAAACTTTCTCTGGAGAAAATCCAGACTCCAGATAAGACCTTTTGGCGTGTAACAAAAGACCTGGGAAGATCTGGGCTGGAGACAGAGCAGGATACCTGGGTTACAGATAGAGCAGGATATCTATATATCAAATGACCTGCCCCAGATCTGGTTGGGCTGGCTATAAGAATACTTTGAGACCAGGGAGCATAGGTGAATTCCCCCTAATGCCACTCCTGAATGGCATGGGGCTGTAATTGTCTTCTGTATTTTTATCTTTTTAATAAACTGCTTTAAATTTTCAGCAAGAGTTCGGGCTATTGCATATTTATCCTTAGCTCAGAACAAAAACCCACGGTTTTTTTTTGAGGGGAATTGTTTCTGGAAATCTAACAAAGGTCCCTGGGGACTGTTCCCCTAAATGGTAATGGTCACTCCCAAACTGTAATATTCATCTTCCACTGTAACATGAAGGTTAGCCAGATTATGAACAAGTGGAAATCCTGTCCACTGTGAGTTAGAGGTATGGCTTTATACATTTTTAAAAACTGTTTGACACTATATAATCAGGGAATTGCACAATGGGGTATGTAGCCAATGCAAATGTATTATGTTATGTAAAAAAATGTACATGAATGCTTTGAGCAGCACTCTGCTGAAATATCTGTTAGCACTGTTATACTTAAAGGCAGTGGAATATTATACAGTTTTAAAATGACAAATCTCAATTTTACATACAACAACATACATGGTTCTCACAAATAAAATGTAGAGTGAAAGAAGTTGTTACAGATTGGGAGAATATGGTTTGTGGAAACCGTTCCCCGGGGACCCCTGCTAGGGTCTCAGACACACTTTTCCCCAACCCATAACAAAACACAAAACGACCCCAAACAGAAGAAAAACCATGGATTCTTGTCCTAAGCTAAGAATAAATATGCATAGCTTGGACCGTTGCTGAAGATTTAAAGAAGTTTATTAGAAAGATAGACATACAGAAAATAGAAATACAGCCCCATGCCAAAATGGCATGAGGGGATGACTCGAATGAGTACACCAAAGGGCTTACACGTGGACCAGACTTTTTATATTCATGACCTCCATCCTGTTTGCGTGACTCTGACATAGTGAACGTCCCTGTAATGTACCTCCCCTTAACCCTGTAAGGTACCTCCCCTAGCAAGGTGTAGTGAGGTGTCTCTTTTCATGAAGGGCAAGGTCAAACCCTGTCCCATCCTCCCTAGATCATGTAGATCTGTCTTTAGAAAGAGGAAGCCCTCGCTGTCCTCTATTGACTTGTTAATTACTTTGAGCTAGGTTGATCTATGTTGGAATAGCTGCCTGTTTTAGGCAGAAACCAAGTCCTTTCTTTACCCATGTCTGCCGCCATTTTGACACAACTATTTTGAAATATACCAGTTATTTTCTTTTGAAATATATTAATAATCAGAGCTTTCCCAAATCTTACTAGGCCATTCCAATACTGGTACAGAAGTCAGATATAAAAGAGTACATACTTAGTCAGGCATGGTGGCACACGCTTGTAATCCCAGCATTTGGGAGGCTGAGACAGGAGGAACACAGTTCTTGGACAACCTCAGCTATTTAGTGAGGTCCTTTGCAAATCAGTGAGACGTGGTTTCATTTTTTTTTTTTTTTCTTTTTTTTTTTTTGGTGGTACTGGGGATGGAACCCAGAGGCCTTCTACCTCTAGGCTACACTCCCAGACTTATTTTATATTTTATTTGGAAACAGGGTCTCGCTAAGTTGCTGAGGCTGGCTTCAAACCTGTGCAGTCCTCCTGTATTAGTCTTCCAAACTGTGGGATTACAAGCATTCACCACCACATCTAGCTGAGACCCGGTTTCAAAATAAAGAATAAAAAAATGGGCTGGTGGTACAGCTCGGAGGTAGAATGCCCCTGGGTTCCATCCCCAGTACCACACACACACAAAAGTACATGCTCTATGTTCCTTTTTATATAAAATGAAATACAGGCAAAACGTAACAAAACAGTCAATGTTGTGAAGAGTGGTAAATAAAAGAAAAAATGAAAGTCATTTCAGGTGCTTTTTTTGTTGTGTGTCTTAATACAGGCAAGGAACACATATGCCTGTGTTCATCTTATAAAAATTAACTGTGCTTTATACATATGACTCACTTTTCTCTAACTCCATAGAAATAAAGAATAGAATATGATCAATCAGGAATGGTGGTATGTTCCTGTCATCGAGCTATTTAGGAGGCTGAGGCAGGAGGATTGTGACTTTGAGGCTAGGCTTAGCAAAAGAGAAACATCTTGTTTCAAAATAGAAAGAAAGGAAAATAGAAGAGAAAATTATCTGGCTATATTAAGAGCACATAGCAGAAATACTACAATGAGTATGTAATTTTTATTTTTTAATTATTTCTTAAGAAAAATCACTTCTCATGAATTTCTTGGTGAAAAATGTGGAACATCTGCAACTTTCTTTGTAATTTTATCAGGATATTCTCCAGAAAAAAACATCAAATTTCTATAAAATTTAAACAGAAAAGATGTAATCATATCTATTTAGTTTTGATTGTATTTGGACTACTCCCATTTTTTTAAAGGAGGCTATTATTTTTTAAAGTTTTCTTAGTTTTTCTTTCAGTATTGTCTTGCCATTTTCACGTCTGAATCATCTACTCATATTCCTTGATAATACCTGGGTTAAAAATTGAGCTCCATGTTTGAAACCCAGTCTACAAGTAAATTCTCTACCTCATCTTTGAGACAGAAGGTACATTGTGTCTCACAGTTTTCAGATAGCCATAAATGGAGAAGGCAACCAAATACAAATTCTGTGCTGTATAATTATTAGTCCCTACCTGCTGTGTCAGAGTTCATTAGAAAAACCTTATGGGGGCTACATGTCTCTTACTGATTGTATGTGCGACATCTATGAACTTTAATAGCATTTCCATGCACATGGCCAGGAGAGTTCCAATGGTCAAATTTAAAAATCACCATTTTCTAATTGCAATGATGCACCACGGGTCTTTCAGTTACATGGAACTCTTGGGGACCAGATTAATTTAGCCCTTAACTTCATTTAGTACAGTTTGCCCACAGGGAAATTTTATGACATTTTAAGTGTGTTTGCTATCTTGTATTATTGCTTACACAGACATGGAGTTATGCTTACAAGCTCACTTCTTTTAGACCATAGAATTTTTCAGTTTTCACCATCAAATTTTTCTTTTGTGTACTTGCTTGGATAAAGGAGTAGTTGTTTTTAATAACTGAAGTGTTTCTGGTGTGCCAAAACTTTTAATTGGAAATTTTAAATTAAACAAATATAGCTTCCCATATGTATAAACACATATGTACACACATATGTGTACACACACATTTTTATCTATCTATACATTAGATAGATAGATAGATAGATAGATAGATAGATAGATAGATAGATAGAGCGAGCAAGTAAGCTTTCTTTTTCCTATCGTTTTCTCAGAATCTGAGTTCTAGGTGTTTAGAGTTGGCTGAGTAGGCCATTAAATTTGGACATCTAATGTCATCAGATATATTAATGGCAAATTGTCTTTTGGCATGATAGTGAACAAGTATCTGAGAAAATCATGATTGCTATGCCTCTTTCTTGGTCTCCAGTGGCTCCCTGTAACAAAGAAAAGATCAATGGATGTCTGTCATTTGTACAAAAATAGGACAGCACTTTTTTGGGTTCACCCAGAGTTTTCAGAACTTGAGTATCTTTTTTATATAAATAAAGCTAATAAGCTGGGTATACAGGTGTATACCTATTATTTCAGTACTTCGGAGTCTGAGACAGAAGGATCACAGTTTCTAGGATGGCCTCAGAAATTAAGGGAGAAATTGTTTCTAAATAAAAAAATAAAATCAGGATGGGGGTGAAGCCCAAATGTGGAGTGCTCTTACATTTCATTCCCAATATCGCAAAAATATAAAAAAAATAAAAATACAACTAGCAGTGCTGTATGTTTGGGTTAAATTCATAAAAGCAGTGTGAAAGTTAAAAGTACATCACTAGATACTCATTACTGGATTATGGATCAGTGGTTCTTGGGTTTTTAGCAAACATCAAGATCACTTACCATTTTAATTTCTTCCTTTATGAAGTATTTATTTAGTTTACTTGCCCATATTTTGATTGGACTATTTTCTTAGTGCTGAGTTTCTTGAGTTCTCTGTATATTCTAGATATTAGTCCTCTATTGGAGGAGTAGTTGGCAAAAATCTTCTCCCATTCTGTTGGCTTTTGACTGAGGTTCTTGATAGTTTCCTTTGCTAAGTGAGATTAGTCAGTCATAAAAAATAAGAAATACAGTGCTCTCCCTAATATGTGATAGCTAGGGAGAAAATGGCTCACAGAAAGAATTCTAGATGAACAAGGAGATACTATAGTTGAGACAGACCAACGCACTCAACAGCCCACCAGGCTCCAGAGAGGAGTGGCGGACAGCGAGCCGAGGTGAGCCACTGTGGAACAGCGGGGTGGGATTCGGCAGATTTCTCAGCTCAGGGAGCATCTAAAGCTCCCAAGGGCTGGGCTCAGCACACCCTGCAGGGACTCAGAGCAGAGTTCAAAAACAGAGAAAAAATACGCCAAGCTCACAGCCGAGGGCGTGGCAGCAGTGCCATATTGCCACCAGCGGCAGCAGCAGCGAATTCACCGAGTCCACTACAGCTCCATCTGCGTACTAAACAACAGTGAGTCAAATTGATGGCCCTGGAGGAGAAATCCCAGTACTGTACTCCCAGGGACTTGACCCAGTGGGGGAGTGGCGGTGGCAGAGATATCACACCATAGGAGAACATGCAAACTGGCACCCCCCATGGTCTAAAG
Organism: Muscardinus avellanarius; assembly: GCF_963383645.1. Classification (NCBI taxonomy): domain Eukaryota; kingdom Metazoa; phylum Chordata; class Mammalia; order Rodentia; family Gliridae; genus Muscardinus; species Muscardinus avellanarius. The sequence goes on from NC_137790.1 coordinate 81,515,659, forward strand.
CAGCCTCGATTGACTCCCAGGGTCTGAGACTCTGCGATACAACCCAGTACAGGAGTAGTGGGACTGAGATACCACAGACTCGAGATCCAGAGCACCTTAAGTGAAGTTGTAGTGACCCAAGGGAAGAACCCAGAGAAGGCACAAACTTCCCAAATCATGGGGAAGAGGAATAACAATGGAGCAATGAATGCCCACAACCCCACAACATCAGAACCTGATAAAACAGAAATTCAGAGATTTCTAGAAGATCAAATCAGGAAAATAACTGTAGAAATAATAGAGGTGTTTCAAAAAGAATTCAGAGAGAGTAAAAAAGAGATAAAGGATGCAATTAATGAAGTAAAGGCCTCAATTCAAAGTACAAACAACCGACTAGACCACATGGAGAATAGAATCTTGATCTTAGAAGAAGATCATTCAAAAAATGAACGCATAGTTTCTAATTTAGAAAAAAAAAATCCAACAGCAGGAATCTGACATTGAAGAAATATGGGCCCATTTAAAGAGAGCTAACCTAAGAATAATTGGAATAGTGGAGGGAAAAGAAGGTGAAACCAAAGGGATAAGTAATATCTTCAAAGAAATAATAGCAGAAAATTTTCCAAACATAGAGCAAGAGGTCAATACACAGGTCCAGGAAACTTATAGAACTCCCTTTAGACAGGATCGGAGAAGAGGATCCCCATGCCACATAATTGTCAAAATGACCAATGTGGAAGCCAAGCAAAGAATCTTAAAGGCAACAAAAACAAAGGGCCAAGTGACATTCAGAGGCAAACCAATTAGAATCACTCCAGACTTCCCAAACCAAGTCATGAGAGCCAGAAGGGCTTGAAGTAACATATTCCAAACTCTGAAAGAAAACAACTTGCAGCCAAAAATTTACTACCCAGCAAAACTTTCTATCAAATTAGATGGGGAAATAAGAAACTTCCACGACAAACAGAAACTGAAGGAATTTATGTCTTCAAAAGCAGCGCTAGAGAAAATACTCAAAGAGATTAATTACAAAGAAGAAATAGGTAACACACACCAGAACCAGAGAAACAAGAGTTTCCATCCAACAGACAACTAAGATTGGTGATCTGTGGAGATTCATTATTTATGTTAGTCTTTTACCTATCTCTAAATTGTATTGTTTGCTTTTATTGTTGCTAATTTTTAGGATTTCTAGTTGGAATACTAATATACCTTCAGATATAGCATTTGGAAATATTTTATCCCATTCTCTCAGTAATTTTAACTCTGTTTACATTGTCATTGGATATACAATATGTTTTTATTTTTAGGGAGTTTGTTTACCCTTTTGTTGCCTGTGCCATTGAAATCATATCCAAGAAATCACTGTCAATTTCAATGTTGTGAGGTTTTATGACCCAGATTTTCTTCTAAAAGTTTATAGTCTTAAGATTTATATTTAGGTCTTTTATATATTTTGAGTTAATATTTGTATATGGTGTTAGGTAAGGGTCCGATTCTATTCTTTTTCATGTAATTATTATTTTTCAACAATATTAAGTTAAAAGATAATTATTTCCTCCACCAAATGTTCGTGGAAACCTTGTCAAAAATAACTTGACCATATATGGAAGAATTTATTTCTAGGCTTTTTATTTTACTCCACTAATTTATATATCTGCCTTTATAGCAGTACTACACTGTTTCAATTATTGTAGCTTTATATGGTTTGAAATCAGAAAATATACATCTTCTAGCTTTGTTCTTTTTCGAGATCATTTTGGGTATCTAGAGTCCATATTCCATATAGGATAGATTTTTTTGTGAAAAATAAATAAATAAATATATGATAGTTTCACCTTAAAAAAGAAAAAGAAAGAAATATTCTCTGGTAAGAAAGAAAGCAAAAAGAAATATTGAAATATTATCTTTAAGTCATCAATAGCTTGGTATCAGACAAATGAAACTGTTATGTGAGATTATCAACATTAATATTGGATAAATTGCTATAATACTAGATGTCAACCTCTAAGCCAAGCATGGGAAGGAGGGATGGGGCGGGAACGGGGTGGGGATTGGATAGGGGCTAACTGGGTGATGTGTGCATGTATGTCTACAAAAGTATTATTTTTATCCCATTATGATGTACGAATACAGTGCACCAATAAAAAACTTTTTTAAAAAAAGAGAGATACTATAGTTGAGCAAATAAGGAGACCTAACTGAGGGGATGGGAGGGGGAAGAGGAAAATTCTCTAATGCACATGATGTACTTTAACAAACATATAAAAGCCAATCACTAAGCCAAACATGAAAAGGAGGGAGGGGGAGGGAATGGGTGGGAATTGGTTAAGGGCTAATTGGAAGATGTGTGCCTGTATGCCTCTATCATCTTGTACCCTATTAGGATGTATGACTACAATGCATCAATAAACTTTTTGAAAAAAATATAACTTATAAGTTCATTGCAACACAGATTGCTGTTATCTGCCCCTAAAGTTTCTGATACATTAGGGCTGCCAGGAAATTTGCATTTCTAACAAGTCCCCAGGTGATGCTGCTGCTTCGGGTCTGAAGATCTCAATTTGAGAACCACTAATACAGATAAAAACAGAGATCCTGATGTAACTCCACAGCCTCATGCTTCTATTCTAGAAACTATCAAAACATAACTCTTAGAGTAGCATTATTATAAGAATAATCTTGTGTTAATCTTATTTAGAAAAGGAGTCATCTAGTAAGGATGAAAGTTTACTGGTAACTCATTTTGCTGTATTACAAGTGTACTTGAACCCAGCAGTTGTTACTGGTTCCTATAATGGCTCTCTGGGACAACAGCTTTTAGTTGCCTGTCTTCCATTCCTCCCTGCTACTATCTTCCTCTCATATTCCAGTCTTTCTTGGCTCCACTAAGTCATCGCTCTGGCTCCTCCCTGCCTCCTTCACTCTCTATGTAGCATGTTTCCAATCTGCGTGCCTCAGCACCTTCTCTTCAATTTCTCCACTGGGTCTCAGCCTGTCATTCCAACAATGAACACCTCCTTGTGGCAGAATTCAAAGACCCAAACCCACCACCATATGCCCAGCCTTTCCCTTTACTCATAGCTCCTGTGTTCTTGGATTACTTAGAAATCTCTGAGTAATAGAATTTCAGCCAAAGGACCAGAGATTACTTCAACACCAGGTCTCAGTACACCTTTTAAGTGAAGGAACTCAAATAAGGCAGACAATACGAAATTAGCTGGTCGATCCCAGCTGATAAATGAGGGACACTGCTCAGCACAGAATGTTCAATGTCCTCTGCTGCTTCCTGGCCATGGTATGGATGTTCCCTTCTTCAGGAAACCATAGGGGTGCACAGCATCCCATCTCAAATGCTCTTAGTCAGTTTAAATAGTAAAGCAAGGGGATGGGTCTATCTTGCCTTGCACAGCTGTGCCCATCTTAGGGTTTTATACATCAAGTTCAGCATATATCAGTTCCCAGTGCTGATATCCAAATTTAACTCTGATCATGACTCTAAGTTAACAACATAAATTAGTGCTAAAGGACGAATGCATGCCCAGCTATTTACTGCTCTAAGTAAGAGAGGCTGGTATAATGGAATGCTTTTTTGTTTTCTCTGACAACTTGTCTGAATTTTTACACATTAAGTTAATTTCAAACTACACTAGACACATTTGGGCTCTCAGAGGGTTGTCTCTGATTTTAATCTACTTCAATACATTATACATCGTTTCTTTTAAAGTCATGCTGCTTTATTTACATTTAACAGAGTGTACCTTTAACTCAGTTCTGGAAGGTGTCCTCTGATGCCCTGCTGTGTCCTCCTCCTCCATTGGCCTTGTCTGTCCCACCCACTCTCCACTTCTCCTCTGCTTGTGCAAATTCTCATCTTTTGAGGTGCATCTCAGGTTCCTGTTACAATTACTCTTTTCACCCTCACCTCTTTTGGTCCCTTAATTGAAGATTTTACAGCTCTTGGCCTCATTTGAGTCATTTTTCATTGTCTGTCAGTGCCTAGTAAGGTGTTTTGCATACAGAGGTGATAAATAACTTCTGCTAATAAGAAAATCACTAATTCATTAAGTAGTTACTGAGTATTAATTATGTCTCAAGCTCTATGGAAATCCCTGAGAACATAGAGAGAAAGAAAACATGGTTCCTCCCAGAGGAATTTGCTCAAGGGAAGGAAATAGGCATGCAAACCCCAAAGTAAAAAATGAAACAAAACAGAGCAAAACAAAAACACGGGGCAGTTTTATAATCGAGGCACCTCCAGGGTATACCGACAACACTAGAAAAGGGAATTGGGAAGGACTTTGTATAAGAGGTAACTCATGAAGTGAAATTTATTGGATTTGAGGGAAAGGAAATACCCAGAGCTAAAGACATGCGCAATTCACATGGCAGGTTGGAGAGAGAGTAAAATTTTTAAATGATGGAGGGTACTATGTAATGAGGAGGGCTGCAGGAGATCAACTTGTATCTTCAGGATCAAAGACATGTTAGCTTCTTTTTGTATCTTTCTAAAAGTGTAGTTCCCTCTATTGGAAATGGAAAGGATTAATGACGTGGTGGTGCAGTACCTGTAATCCTAGTACTTCGGAGGTTGAGACAGGTGGAACACAGATTTAAGGATACCCTCAACAACTTAGCAAAGCTCTCAGCAACTAAGCAAGACCTGAATGCCCCTGAGTTCAATCCCCAACAATACACACACACACACACACACACACACACACACACACACACACACACTTAATGAGAACAAAAACAATACCTCTACAAATCAAGAAAGCACTGCTTATCATTGACTTGAGTGTCTCATAAATTGTGCCTCTAAAAATAGAGAGAGATCTCAATCAGACTCATTGAGATTTAAGGCAAGAAGCACATCTCTTAGAAATATGCATCATGTTCCCATTTCAATCATATAACTGGAACTTACTGAAGATCAACTATTTACATCATAGCCGATCGGGTACTGAAGGTAAGTCTCAATTTGATCGATATGATAGAGGAAAAGGCAGACACAAGTTACAATGTCATATAATACATATTACATACGATTATATAATACTAGACAATGTAATACTATCAACATATCCCAATATGGAGAATGCTTGTTGTGGCTGCCATAAGTAGAGCACAGAAAGATGGCTCACAGCACGAGGTTATGGTAATGCTTTCAAAAGAAGGTAGTAATTTCCACCAAGAATTGGTCTTGAAATAGGGAAAGGGACATCAAAACAAAATAATCAAAGGATTGTCACTATGCATAAATTCAGCATTCCAGAAAGCCCATTTAGATTTTGGCCTTTGCTTTGCCTTTCTTGGAGCTGACAAAGTAGTGAAAAAAAAAGTATCATTTTGCCACGTGTAGTGGCTTGTGCCTGTAATCCTAGTCCTTGAGAGGCTAAAACAGGAGAATCGTGCATTTGAGGACAGCCTCAGAAATTTAGTGAGGTTCTCAGCAAACTAGCAAGACCCTATTTCCAAATAAGAAATAAAAACCAATATGGCCAGGCGTGGTGGCGCACGCTTGTAATCCCCGTGCTTGGGAGGCTGAGACAGGAGGATCGCACAGGTTCGAAGCCAGCCTCAGCTACTTAGTGAGGCTTTCAGCAACTCAGTGAGACCCTGTTTCCAAATAAAATATAAAGAAAAAGGTCTGGGAGTATATCCCGGAGGTAGAAAGCCTCTGGGTTCCACCCCCAGTACCACCGAAACATAAAAAATAAAAAATAAAAAATAAAAAAACCGGTCTGGAGTATAGCTAGGAGATAGAATTCTTCTGAGTTCAATTCCTAGTATCACAAAAAGTAATATTTTGCACCTAATTTATTTTGCAACATCTGTAGATGAATGAAATGAAGACCATCCAAATGAAATATCAAATTAAGTGACGGCACCATAACCAAACCCGAGAGATTAAATAAGCAACCTCTTTAAAAGAAAACCTTTGCTGCGGTTTTTTTAGAGCAGTTCCTAAACTTTTCTCTGTTGGTGCCATGAGACATAAATTATATAAAATAAATTATGTAGATTTATCTTAATAAGAATAAATGAGGACATCACTGCTAGAGAGTAGGAGCCTCTTCCCCAAGCGGCTGCATCAGCATCAGCATCAGCATCAGCATCAGCATCATTTGAGTTCCTGAGAAGCCATCCTTGGATGAGCCTTGTTTAGGACATTATTTATTTATGGTCAAGCTTCCATAGGCTTGGAAGCACCGAGGTGATGTGCTGACAGGCCAGATCAACAGAACACACAGCAGGCTGACCTTTGCTATTCCTTGGAGTCACAAATATTTATGAGGCTAACTTTCCTCTTAGAGTGCAGAGCCCAGAGGAGACTGTTACCCACATCCTGTCACTCAAGAGAAAGGACACAGGCATGAGACTGGAGTTGAAAGGCCTCAGATCTAGTTGTTCTATCACGTACAGGCTGTTTGACTTTGGCCAAGGCATCCAATCTCTCTGCAGCTCTAGGTCTCCCTTTAAATATGGGTGATTAATGTCTGCATTAGCTATACATTTGTTTTGAGGATGATCAGATAAAAAAAATCAGACTTTTATGTGATGTTTATAACTCCCCAATTCCTATTATTCTTACTTTTAGAGTTGAAACTTCAATAAATGCATTACTGCTATAACTTAGTTGGGATAAATCAAGGATCTGTTTGTCATTCCTTTTTTACTACCTGTTAGAATTATGGGCATAAAGATCCCATTAGATTTTGCTGTTTTGAATTTGTGTTTTCTTTTTTGTTCTTAAGCTTTATTTTAAAGAAAACACATATAAAGTGACACTTTCTTCCTCTTGGGACTTTTGCCATTTTTCTCAAATTGCAAGGCTTCTTCACATTAAAACATCTGGCATTTAATGTAATGCACACCCCCTTCCCCACCCCATGATGTGTTAATTGTCTCAAGAATGAGACCTCACAATTGTAATTAGTTCTTTTAACAGTTTTTTTTTGGCCCTGGATAGTATTTTTCTGAGTAGATGATAATATGGGTTTGTCTATGTTAGATCAACAGCCCATTGTTTTCAAGAATATGCATCTCAAAAGCCAAAAGAAGGTTGGTCCCGTCTGGTCATCATCCTATTGCTACCATCTTGGAAGCAATTTTAAAACATTCCCAAAGCTGGGTGTGGTGGCGCACACTTGTAATCCCTGTGCTTAGGAGGCTGAGACAGGAGGATCGTGCAGGTTCGAAGCCAGCCTCACTGGCTTAAGAGACCCTGTTTCCAAATAAAATATAAAATAGGTCTGGGAGTATAGCCCGGAGGTAGAAGGGTTTCCAGGAACCCCAGTACCACCAAAAAAAATATATTCCAAAATATGACTCTGAAGATCTTCTTTTGAAGTAGAAAGCAAAGAAGGTTCCAAGATTTTATTTCATTTTATCCCCCCAAAACCAACACAAGCTGAATATAAATAAATGAACCAAATGTTAATACAAATGTGATTAGAATTACTGAATTCAGCATGTGTGTCTAAATATGCTTATTTTATTCTAGTACCAACATATAGTATATAAAAATGTGTGTGTGTTATCTGTCTTTATGTAACACTTAAAACATATGGAAGCCCTGATTTATTACCAGTAAAAAGAAAGGAGAAGATTGTGGCAACGAGCATTTTAAGACCTTAGTAATATTTGGAATGACAAAAGGAGCCAGTTTTCCAGGGATAGTGAGAAACTCGCCTTTTATGTCTGCTCACCTGGGTCAAGGTGGGGCAGTGAAGAGACACAGACTATAATGTGTTAAATAGGGTGCTGGAGTTACAGAGAAATCTCAAGAGGAAAAAAAATTGTAAACTAAGGCTATAGCAATGGAAATCAAATTATTTAAACACATTAAAGACAAATTGGAGCAGAATGTGTATGTTCATGTCTATAATCCCTGTGCTTGGGAGACTGAGACAGGAAGATTGCACATTCGAGGCCAACGTCAGGAACTGAGCAAGGCCCTCAGCAATTTAACAAGACCAGACTCTGCTTCAAAATAAAAAATAAAAAATAAAAAGGGCTGGGGTGTAGTTGGGTGGTAGAATGCCTCTGGACCTAATCGCCAGTACACTCGCTGGAAAAAAAGATAAAGTAGAGAAACAAAACTGAGAAGAAGAATGGATAGGCAGTTGGATATGGGAGCAGAGGAAGAAGAAGGATGATTTGTGTTTGGGTTACTAGGTGTCACCAGAAATTCATATGAGAATTGTGATGGGAAAGGGCAGATTAAAAAAAGACAAGGGGTGCTGATAATTTTACCCTTCTGAAAAGTTTCTGTCTCTGGAGTATTCAGAAAAAAGTATTCAGTAGGCAGATAAAGCATATGTGTGTAGACCTTAGAGAAGCATCAGGGCTAAATTTACAAATTGTGGAGCCCTTTATACCTTGATTCCAAAAAATATACAAAGATGTGAGAATAGCATAGTAAATGGAGAATGTTTTTGAAGAATACCAAGGGTGATCAGAGGGAAAAAAAATGTAGTAACAAGTTTAGAGGAAACAATAGAGAAAGGAACTGGGAAGAAAGGGGGTGTTAATGAACTCAAAGGAATAAATAAGCTTCCAGAGAGGAAAATTTATTCATTTTGTTTGTTTATTTGTTTTGAAACAGTATCTCACTAAATTGCTGAGGCTGGTCTCAAAACTGCAATCTTCCTGTCTCAGCCTCCTGAGTACTGGGACTACAGGCATACACCACCAGGCTCAGTTTAAAATCCATCTTTAATATGAAGATACTGCTTTATTGCAGAATGGCATGAAGAAGGCAAAGTTCCAGTGTAGATAAATTCTGGGGAGTTGGATGGGAAACCAAAGGATTCCAAATATGTCTTCATTTTGAGACATATTTATATGGTAGAAGAAGCTTTTTTCATTTAAATGCTTGACTATACACATACACAAATTGGCATTTGGTGGAAAAAACATGCAAACTATGGTTGGACATATTTTAAAAAATGCCTTACACGTATTATTTAGCACTAGCTGGCTACTCCATCTAAAGCATTTTCTGTCCCCACATTTGTGATTCTGGGCCTGAATTAAGCAATTCACAAAAATTGTGAATTATGTTCTTTTCTAAGTCTTTATGTATTTGCTTTGCTAAACAAATAAAATATATGAAATGAAGAATCAATAGTTTATTAGTTAGAAGACCTTTCTAGCACACTGAAATGATCTTGGCAGATAACGTTCTAGATATAAATCTTCACATTTTCAGGAGGAATAGAGGTGCATTTGTTTTCATATCAAGAGAAATGGCCCTTCAGAGAGATCTATTGATTTCATAGCGATTTTGAAAAGAATAATGGCTGACTATAAATAGCAGTAGGGGTGAGGAATGAGATTGCTGTAGCTCTTTAGTAAACATAAGAAATTAGATTAGGCAATTAGGTCAAATAAGCCTTTTTTTTCCCCACTTCTGCAGAAGAAATACTCTTTGCAAGGAAGAGATTATAGCTAGGTCATTGCTAAGACTCTGGAAACTTCTACAGCATCTAGCATAGAAATAGAAGAAGGAAATTATCAAAAACAACAACAATAAACAAGAAGCAGCAAAAATAATTGGTATTGAAGATGTCAAAATATAGAAAGCAAGTAATAATGAAAGATAATAAACACTATAAAAGGAACTGAAGAGTGAGACGTGAGCTCCAAAAAGCGAGAACTCTTGCCTCACTAGATGTGAGTGTCCAGATAAGAATATTGTGGTCTAGACTATATCTGAAAGTTATATTCATAGTAGTTTGTGAAACTACAAAGAAGATACTGAAAAGCTATATGAGTAGAGGACTTTCCAGATTAGTAGTCTAGAGAGGCTATGGCGAAGGAAAAATACAAAGCAATTAAGGAAAAATCGAGTTCTTGTGGTAGGGCCACATGGAAGATGAGATTTAATCTTCAGATTTTAGGAGTTTACAGCAGAATGGTTTGGCTTATTCTTACTATTATTTCTCTTTTTGGAAGCTTTAGCTGAAAAAGGTAAATTATACTACTCAGTTTGTGGTACACGTTATCACTGGCTTCTACGGTGGTTTATCTGTTCATTTATTGTCTTTATCCCCCTAACAAGAACCATTCTTAATGTACCTTATAGATAATCATATTTACTATAAATCTTTTTCTTTGTTTTTATGCTTGAAGAGTATATGAACACTTTATTCTATGCAATTTTGTACTTCATTTTTTGTCAATCTTTAGGATTCCAGTTTGCATTTGTGATGTTATATATAAATCTAATCCTTTGCTTTTTTTGGGGGGAGGGGGTCTGGGGATAGAACCCAGGGGCATTCGACCTCTGAGCTACACCCCCTGCCCTATTTTTTATTCTTTAGTTTGAAACCTGGTTTCACTGAGTTGCAGAGGGCCTCACTAAGTAGCTGAGGCTGCCCATGAACCGCGATCCTCCGGTCTCAGCCTCCCGAATGCTGGGATTACAAGCGTGTGCCACCACTCCTGGCAATCCTTTGCTTTTAACTGCTGCAAAACACTCCCTGGTGTATACTGACTATATTTTACAAATCCAGTGACTGAATCAAGGACAACAAGATGACCTGAGATTTATAACCCCTTACCCTTCACACTACCACTGCAAATACGCCATATAAAACACTATTCAATTTCTTTGTGTATCCTTTTGAAGCTGTGTGAAAATTTATTTGTATATGCATTAATCAGTGATCTCCAGAGAAACAAATAAATAGATTGTATAGACGATATAGCTATGATAGAAGAGAATCCCCATGCAATTATGGAAATCAAGCAGCACTACAGTAGACTGTGTACAAGCTGGAGAACCAGATAAGTCAGTTGCATGGTTCAATTCAAGTCAGAAACTTCAGACTCAGGGAAACTGGTGGTATAACTCTTAGTCTGAGGACAAAGGCCTGAGAACCTGGAAGAATGCTAGACATATTCTAGAAACCAGATGCCAGATAATTTAGAGCTTCAATGTCCAAGGCCAGGAGATAAAAAGGGTCCTACTTCCAGAAGAAAGAGTGAATTCAACTTTCTTCTACCTTTTTGCTTATTCAGACCAATTGGATGGTGCCCACCCACACTGAGGCCAGATCATCCTTACTCAGTCCACTAATTCAAATATCAGTATCTTCTGAAACCACCTCACAGACTTATTTATAAGCAACACTGGGTATCTCTTAATTCAGTCACCTTGACACTTAAAATTAACCATCATATGATATGTGCTCAAGAACAGCACTGCTCTGTCAGAGTTATGCTTACTCTCAATTTGTCTAATTATTTCAGAACTCCTAGCCAGAATGCTAGTGGCTTCAGTGGCTGCTCACCAAGAGTAGATGAAGGAGCCTATACCCCTAACAATACTATTGCTATCCAGCATTCTAATTTTTAGCAGCCTAATAGGAGTAAAATGGCACTTCATTGTACTTTGAATTTGCATTTATATGCCTGCATTGATTTTGAGGTTCTCTCCTAATGCTTGTTACATTCTTTCATCTATAATCAGCCAATTTATATCCTTTCAAATTTCCTCATTATATTTGCATTGCTTGTTCTGCTTATAAACACAATTTTCTGATCACACTAGGACATCCAAATTTGCTTCTCTAATATTGTAATTTCTCTACTAAATTTGCTCACAGTTGAACCAGAGATCCTTATCTTTTGGATAATCAATTTCATCAGTTTTCTCCATAGCTTATAACTTTGAAATTTTAAGAAGTTCTTTCTAGTGAATACTTCCCAAAGATAATCCCCTAAATTGCCTTTTCATTTGTAAAATTGTAGGAGAAGAATGTTTGGCTTAATATAAATAAGTTTTGGAAGCTTAACACTAACATACTGGGAAAAAAAAAGATTTACCTTGAAATATAACAAATGTTCCCATTCTTAAGGAGGTCACTGTGAAGGTCATAGGCAAATAAATTTGAATGGATAATGTGAGTGGATGATATGTTAAAGATGTCAAAACATTAATTGAGCTGGGCATGGTGGCACATGCTTGTTATCCCAGCATTTGGGAGACTGAGATAGGAGATCGTGGTTTAAGGCCATCCTCAGCTACTTAGTGAGGCCATTCACAATTCAGTGAGACCCTGTTTCAAAAATAAAGAATAAAAAATAGGGCTGAGGGTATAGCTTAGAGGTAAAATGCTCATGGGTTCCATCCCCAGTACTGCAAAAAATATAAAAATAAATAATTAAAAAATAAAAACCCTCTTCTTCAAAAATATGCAGAAAAACCTATAAGGCATCTCAAGAGGTATCCTGAGTTTCACATTAGGGAGCAATTAGACATATAATTGAATGCTGTAGAAACAGATGCGTTATATAAAATAATAATAAAAAAGTTTGCAAGTTCTAGAAACCAATGACCTAAGAATGCTAAAATGATAGTTCTGTCTCCTACTATTTCCACAAATCCCATTCATTTCATTTCACTATTAAACACCCATCGCCTTCAGTACTTAAATCCTCAAAAGTATCTATTCTTCAAAATTATTAGCACCTTGATTGTATTATCAGGGTTATGCCTTGACTTGTCTGCTGCAGTTTGCCATAGATTTCATTGCTCCCATACCATTCCGCTAAATCTTTTTGAACTCAGCCTATATTCAGCAGCTGACCTCAATTTCTTTCAACATTACTCATATTATTATTTCTCATGTGGTTTTTTGGAGGAGGCACTGTTTGCAGTCTATGCCTCAGGTTCTAGAAGAGAGTCAGCATTCTCTTCCTTTATCTTTCCTGTTTCCAAACTGGAAATTTGGAAATTATTTTCCTAACCTTCAAGCCAGGCCATCAGACTTCACCATCTGCCACCCCCTGGTCACTTTCACCTTCTAATTCTCTATTTACTCCCCTCCACTGACTGATAGTTGTGGTTCCTGGTTCAATATCTTCTTTTATTCCACTAAACATTGGTTTCAAGTTTCAATATTTTGTCTCTCAAATTCAAAGCTCCTTCATCACCAATAGCTTTCACACTCACCTCTGCCACCCGTTCCTTTGGTAACAGTTAAAACCATGGGATCACTGATAACTTCACTACCTGAAGAAAAATCTCATTTTCAAAAGTTCTATTCTGTGACCATACATCCTAGCCTTCAGGATCATTTGTCTAGCATTTCTTCATTTTTTTTTTTCACTGTTGTTTGTTATTGGTGTTGAGGGTTGAGCCTAGGGCCACTCTATCTCTGAGATACACCCTCAGTTTTTAGTTTTGTTTGGTTTAAATTTTGAAACAAAGTCTCACTAAGTTGCTGAGGACTCACTAAATTGCTGAGGCTGTCCTCATACCTGCCATAATCCTGTTTCAGCCTTTCAAGTACTGGGCTTCCACGCATGTGCCACCACACCCAACTCTTCAACTATCACTTCCTTTCTACTATTTACCTTTTTGAATCTTTTCCTTGCTCTCTTTTTTTTCTTTTCTTTTCTTTTCTTTTTTTTTTTTTTTCAATACTGGGAATTGAACTCAGAGGCATTCTACCTCCAAGGTACACCTCCAGCCCTATCTTTTTTTTTTTTTATTTATTCTTTATTTTAAAGCAGGGTCTCACTAAGTTGCGGAGGGCCTCACTAAGTAGCTGGGGCTGGCCTTGAACCTGTGATCTTCCTTTCTCAGCCTCCCTACTACTGAGATTACAAGCATTCACCTGGCTCCTTTCCTTGCTATCCTAGAGTTCGTGATACAGAATTACATATACCACTTGGATAACACTTTTAACTCTCTAATATTTTCCTTACTCTGTTAAGCTGTCTTTAAAACCTTCAACTGTAGTTAAATTTAACTATAATATTTTTGAAAACTGAACATTGATGAATGAAAAACGCAAAGCCAAGTTGACATGTCTTACTATCAATACTTGATGGCATATCTCAGATGAGTCCTCAACACTGTCTGGTAATCTGCTATACTTTCTTAAATTTTTTTCTCCCTAATCCCCCAAAGTACTATTTTATACCATCTACTCTATCTTCAAAATTCCTACCTGACAGCCTTGCCCTGATTAACAGTCAATTTTTGACCTTGTCACATAATTCACTGAGAAGGTACCAGCAATAGATGAGGGAAATCCCTCATCTTACCACAACCAGCATATACCATTTCTCCTCTGTAATGAGAATGAAATGTCATTGACCTTTTCAAGAGGCCATTCTTCCTTTCTATGTACTCTAAAGCTCTTAGCACCACCTGAGAATAAGCCATGATCATCTCTTGTCTGGCCTGCTGTTACAGATTCTTAGTATTTCTTCTCTTTTGTTAATCTTTTCTTCTTCCTGTCCCAGGACCACACATTCTCTATCTAGCTGCCAGTGTTCTTTTTAAAACATTCCATTGATGCATCCATGCTTGGCAGTGCACACTTGTAATCCCAGTACTTGGAAGGTGAGACTAGAGGATCACAGGTTCACGGTGGCCAGCCCCAGCTACTTAGTGAGGCCCTTTGAAACTTAATGAGAACCTGTTTCAAAATAAAAGATTAAAAAAATAGGGCTGGGAGTGTAGCTTGGAGGTAAAATGCCCAATATGCGAAAATAAATAAATAAATAAATAAATAAATAAATAAATAAATTTATTGATGCAAAGTTTCTCCTTTTATTGAATTTCTTTCTGAGAAATTAAAGAATTTAAATCTGAAGAAAGGAGAAAAGGGGTATAATTCCACAGCTGACTGCTACCTGGGGCAGAGTAGCAGACAAGTCACAGTGCTCACAAGTTATGAGCAATAAATAAATTTCTGATGTTCACAAGAACAAGTTATTGGCTGGTTTGCTTTCATGGCAAAACTGAGTAATAACATATTGCATTAGGGTAACTATTATGAAAACCACAGGAGTTAATTTCCATTTGAAACTCAGTAGGTACTCAATACAGAGGAGAGAACAATTGTGTAAGTTTTAAAGAAAGGTGATTTTTCTGGATAGAGAAATGGGATATGACATTCTGAACAGAGCACTATCATACAATGGTATGAAGATAAGATGGATGTGAAATGTGGGAAATTATACATACTCCACTGGGACTGGAATGTGAAAAAGTTTAGTGAAAATCATGACATGTAAACAAAAGGTGATCTAGGTTAAGATGTCAAGGGCTTTACAAGCAATCTAGTATTTAGCTAAAAACCAATAAAGTAGGCTTTAATTAGGGCTGCTTTGAGCAGAGCTAGACATTAGAAAGCCTATTTTGGAGGCAGAATGGTGGATCCAGTAAACTGTTAAGTGACTGTAAAACATTTTTCTGGAATAATAGTAGTGAGACAATTTAAAGAATGGAATAAGATAATCAGATATTTGATTATTTCTAAGCTTTAAAATTTCAAAAAAATAGGAAAATATTTTTTCCACTTTTCTCTCATGTGTGTGTGTGTGTGTGTGTGTGTGTGTGTGTGTGTGTGTTACTGAGGATAGAACCCAGGGGCTTTCTACTTCTGGGGTATGCTCCCAGACCTATATTATATTTTATTTGGAAACAAGGTCTCACTTAGTTGCCGAAGGCCTTACTAAGTAGCTGAGGCTGGCTTTGAACCTGTGCGATCCTCCTGTCTCAGCCTCCCAAATACTGAGATTACAAGTGTGTGCCACCATACCTGGTGTCCTTTTTGTTTTAATCTGTTTCTCTAAGGCTTTTTTTTATACTTCTACCTCTTAAGCAACTAATTACCTTAATACTAGAGAAAAATATATAATTACAGTAGTATAAAGGAAAGACAAGTATCACTATATTTCATTTATAAATGATCTGATTTTCTGCCCAACCCTCTCTATCTTTTACTGATTATAGGTGTTCGATTTATATTTTTGTGAAAAAAATATATGGAAAAAAACTTAGAAAAAGAAAGGTTTATTCAGCTCATGGTTTCAGAGCTTCAGTCTACGGTCAGCCAGTTTCAAGACAGAAATATTATGGTGGCTAGTCATGTTGGAGGAAAGCTGCTTAGAGGAAAGAAGGAAGAAAAGAAGGAAGGAAGGAATGAAGAAAGGAAGGAATGAAGAAAGGAAGGAATGAAGAATGGAAGAAAGGAAGGAAGGAAGGAAGGAAGGAAGGGAGGAAGGAAGGGAGGGAGGAAGGAGGGAAGGGAGGAAGGAGGGAAGGAAGGAAGGAGGAAAGGAAGGAAGGAGGGAAGGAAGGAAGGAAGGAAGGAAGGAAGGGAGAAAGGAGGGAAGGAAAGAAGGATGGAAGGAAGGAAGGAAGGAAGGAAGGGGGGAGGGAGGGGAGGTGGTGGTGGTGGTCAGCGACAGTTATAGTCCTCAAGGCCACCCCCAGTGACCCACTTCCCCCATCCATGCCTACCTCTGAACCTTGTTGCATTAGAGCTTTTGGGGAAGACTCCAGCCATAAAACAGCTCTTTCGGGGATATGGCATTGTTTCATAATGGTAATAGGTATCAGAAAATTTAGAAAAGTTCACAGTTTTATTCTACATTTCTCTGTCCTCTGCCTGCTTATTGATATTTATGTTAGACCTTGAATGGTTATAGAACAAGCTGTTTATTAGCCAGGCTGGGTCAGTCACTCAATATTCTTCACAGTATGAGCTTTTAATCACTTTCTCAGTTCTGTATCTCTAGTTCATACAGCTTTTTTGACCTTTGGATCTACACACACACACACACACACACACACACACACACACACACCTATCCACATATACTCTTTTAATGTACTTACTTAGGGAATATTTGGTAATTATTCTTTAATCAAATTTCATGAGTCTGGGCTATGGGAAAAAGTATGGGAAATAACCTAATATGCAAAGGTGAGAAAAGTTGTTCCTATTGTATTACCTGGGTAACTGAGTATTAACCTTAGCAAATTTCCATGTTAGTGTTATTATTTATAAATTATAAAACATATCACATTGAATTCGCAGTCCACTCAGAACTCCATGGCTTAGGCTAGCTATGTGAAGTCATCTTGATCTTACATACTCATGGTCATGTTAGAAAGCCTTGGCTTCATAGGCATGCAGCCTGTGCAGTTCAATGGAGTCCTGATCTTAGAAGTGCCTTATGCTCAATTTAACACTCTGCCATCCATCCTAACACTTTTCAACATTTGTGTTTTCATTTTGCACTGGGGTGATAAATTATGTAGATAGTCCTGAGTTTGTGAAATAAAATTTACACAATTTTACACACACACACACACACACACACACACACAACTTAACTGGAAAATTCAAGAAGAGAACTTAAATTCCAATGTTATTTTTTTATAACTCAATACTGCCTAAAGTCACATAGTAGATCCATATATTCTGAGCTTGCTCTTTCAAGTTTTGTAACTTATCAAGGATCAACAACCATAAACCTTTCAAAATGATTTGTAATATGATGTAAGAGGCAAAGAGAGATTCAATCTTTACTTTTTTTTTCTATTGAAAACAATATCACCTCTAACATTTGCTAAGTGTTTTTTGCCTGGAAACAAATAGCTAACCAGAAAAACCAATCCTAGGGCACACTTATTTGTAGGGAAGATCACTGTGTGCTATTGAAACAGATGGAATTTCTAAGCCTGACTGCTTCACTCTGAAATAACAAGGCCATTAGAAATAAGCAGAGTATCCATAGACTTATAGAACAGTGCCTTATTTGTATAAATAAAAACTATAAAGGATATTAGTAGCCTGTATCTTGGTATTATGCCTTTCCAATTTTATTAATGATTAGCTAGAATCTTTTAGACTGGGACAATATGAAGCAAATGCAGTTAGTTTGCCTTTAGCTGTTTAAGGTATTCATTGCAATAAATGACATATCTTAGTCCTTCAGAGATGTGTCTTATACTTCTGTTAGACAAACTATCCTCCGGCAGTATGTTTGAGATATGGCTGAAATAGAAATAGAGATATGCTTGCAAAGATCTGTGGAGTTTTCAACAATATCTGTAACGTACAAGGTATAGACTATGTGTATTTGGGCTTGCTATGCAAATGTGCTTTTAGAATGGATATAACAAATTACAAAAAAGAGAAAAATTAATCACAAAAGTTTTCCATTCTGATTCATAAATTTTATCAAAAAATTCTCATTTTCCTTTCAGTATGCATATTAGGGATTTCCAAATATTTTCATGTAAAAAAAATTCCTGAGGCAAATCAAAGTTCAAATTTCAGCAGGAAAATGCAAAATGCCACGACATCTCTTGCTTAGGTAATGATGTGCTGTCTTACTTGGCGAGACCTTGCTTTCTTCTAAAACAGGGTAGGAATTCCTGATAACCATTTCTGATCTCCAAGTTTGCACCTAAATACTGAAAACTTGGAATTCACTGCTCAATTAGAATACTTTGGATTTCTTCTTTCGTGAAGTGTCTATTTAGTTCACTTGCCCATTTTTTAGTTGGATTATTTGTTTTTTTAGTGTTGAGTTTCTTGAGTTCTCTGTATATTCTAGATATTAGTCCCCTATCAGGTGGTGTAGGTGGCAAAAATCATCTCCCATTCTATTGGCTCTTGGTTGAGGGTCTTGATAGTTTACTTTGCTGAATAGAAGCTCTTCAGTTTCATGCAATACCACGTATTGATTCGCCTTTTAATTTGTTGTGCCTTTGGGGTCTTGTTGAGAAAGTGTTTATCTGTGCCTATATGTTGCAGTGTTGGACTTATGCCCTCTTCAAGGAGCTTCAAGGTCTCTGGCTTAATTTTCAAGTCTTTGATCCATCTTGAATGGATTCTTATGCAGGGTGAGAAAGTGGGATTAATTTCCAGTTTTCTGCATATGGTTAACCAGTTTTGCCAACACCATGCTAAGATAATTGAATATGCAGTTTAAAATAGATTAAAAATACCAATCCCATATCATAAATAAGAATAATACTATAAATTAAAGAATTTAAAATGTTAAAAGAAGAATACTGTTAGAAGAAAACAAAAGCGGTAAAAATACTGAGAAATGAAGCATTTTTAAAGGCCATACACACATTCCAGAAGTGATAAAGTACATATAATTCTTTATATAAAAACAAAAAATACCTGGCAGAGTGGAATACTCTTGTAATCCCTGTTCTTGGGGAGGCTGACAAGGAGGATTGCAGGTTCCCGGACAGTCTTAATAATGTAGCGAGATTCTCATCAGCCTAGTGAGACCCTGTTTCAAATTGAAAAACAAAATAGGGCTGGAAGTGTGGCTCAGAAGTAGAACTCCCCTGGGTTCAATCCCCAGTATCACAAAAAATTAAATAAATAAATGTAAATATAAAAATAAAATAACCAACATATAAATATATAATACTCTAATCAAAGAAACAAGATAGAGGATAATTTTAATGACATCTCTAATAGGGTAAATTATTAAGAGTTCCAAATATAAAAGCTGGGTGTGATGGTTAATACCTGTAATTCTTAAGACAGGAGGATCACAGGTTCAAGGACACCTTCAGCAATACAGTAGACTCTCAGCAACTTAGTGAGATCCTATTTCAAAACAAACAAACAAACAGAAAAGGGCTGAGGATGTAATTTGGAGGTCTAATGCCCCTGAGTTCAATCCTCAGACACACACGCACACACACACACACACACACACACACACACACACACACATAATCACACATGTTCCAAATATAAAAATGACAACTAAACATAAATGTGTATGGTGTATTTTTTTTTTTTTTGGACTGGAACCCAGAAGCAATTTACCTCTGAGCCATATCCCAGGCCTATTTTTTATTCTTTATTTTGAAAGGGGGTCTCACTGAGTTGCGGAGGTCCTCACTAAGTAGCTGAGGCTGTTTACGGAGATTACAAGGGCACCTATCTGTATATGCTTTTAAGAAATTGACCAGTTCATTAAAAATTAACCAGAAAAATCCCATACAAATATGGCTTTTCTAGAAAAATCTGATGATCTTCTAAAGCTGTATTGGTATTTCTAGAGAGACACAATTTGCTGAAATTAAGAAGATGCTGCCTCCAATCAGTCCATGGTCCCAGCAATCATTCCTGTCTCTCTGACATTTTATCTGGCCCTGTCATTAATTTAATTTCCTTGTCTGATCCCCATATGAACTTGAGTTTGTGACCATACTATAAATGATCTGAGAATTAATTGACATCTTTGTTAACTGATCTCTATCTGAAGATCAGCTATTATTTCTGAATAAGTTCCAATTTCATCTACTAAAACCCTGTATAAGCAAGGACAAAATTATATCCCTTGATAAGGAAGTACAAGTGTATTAAAATTAAATTTACTTTTCCTGTCTTTCAAATGACTTCAAATGCTGAAAAGACCATTGTTAATCTCTGAGAACTTATTATTTAAAGAATATTGAATGGAAAGAATTTTTTATAGCACAATTCAAATTAACTTACTGAATATCCAATAAAAACTCCTATCTAAACAGGGTAAGTCACATGCAGAGAGTAGGTGGACTTCAGAATGTTCAATAACTTTTTTTCAACAGCTGGTTACTTTTGAATTTGACTTTGAGAAAGTGAGTCATATAAATATACTTGAGCCTAATAAGCAACTATTCTATAATGAGAAATTAATTTGTTTAGACTAGAATAAATCAAATTAATAAAAAGACTGTAGAGTTCTTTGTGTATTGAAGCAACAGGTAAGTGGTCCCTGAACAGGTAAGATTATTAATGAAAAAAAAAAAAACAAATACATATTACATAAGAATAGAGTACATGCAATCTGTATAATCAGCCATACAAAAATCAGTGCTAGGAAAGGAGTCCTGCTGATGGCCTCATATGAAACTTATAAAACTGTCCTTAGTGGCATTTGCAGTGATAATCTACTGATGATGACACCTGCTCACAGAACTATCAGCCATCTAAGACAGTGCTACATTCATTGGGTGCCTGTTGACTGCCATGGAGAGCTCAGTCTGAGCAATCGTGAATAGGTTGCATTGAATGAGTGTATTCATGTCTTTTGGTGGATACAATCATTACTTTCCTTTCAGAATATACCTAGGAATGAAATCAATGTGTCTGAAAGTATTCATACTTTTAATCTTAGTAAATACTCACAGGCAGTTTGTACTCTACCTCAGTTTTTGCACTAACACCTGTCGTATTTTCTGTCCTTTTCAGCAGCTATTCTCATGAGATTGCACTGCAGTTCTCATTTTCATTCCCCTAATGTGGTGGTGGACTGATTTGTGAAATGCTCATTCAGTTTTTATCTTATTTTCTTTCTTGCTTGTTTTGTTTTCCTCTATTTTATTGGGTTGTTTATCTTTCTTTTACTAATTGGTTGAAATTCTTTACACATGATACATAGGAGTCCTCTGTTTTATATATGTATTAAAATATATTTTCTCACTCTACACGATGCCTTATTATACATAAAAAATTAATAAAATTGAATTCATCAATTTTTACTTATGCATTTAGTAGTAGAAAAATTTTGTCTTCTCTCCCATGATCACTAAGATATTCTTCTTGGTTTACAAAATTTTATATTTACTTAACAGTCCACAATAAAGTTTGTCCTGACAAAAGGCATATGCATCTTTTTAGGATACATTGAAAGGTTTATTTTAAAATAGATAAACTTATAACAGGTTTTATAATAATTTCAGTAAGCCAGACACTCCAGAACACAATATAGAGGTACAACAACTGTGTGGTAATTGCATAATATTCCAAAAGAATAAAGATCTTTTTCCAATGTAGAAAGAAATTAATCTATACAATTCTAATCTCTAAGTACTACTCTTTATTATAAACTATAATATTATTCTCAGTTTCATATTGTTAGGTTGAAAATAAAGTTAGGGGGTTTAGGAGGGAGTTAAAAACACCAACCAGGTTATCAGAGACTGCTGTTTTATTCAGATCCAGCTCCTCTAGAGAGTCAGCGGGCTGTGGGGAAGGGACCGACGGGCCAGGAGTCGGGCGAGTTGTGCATAGTCCTGATCAGCCAGCTGAGTCACGTGGTGGATCGGAGCAACTGATGTTTTATAGGCATGCTGATTCTCTCACAACATCTGTAGTCTCACGACCTCTGGAGTCTTGAGGCACCTGGGGTCTCGCTATATCTCCGCTTCTAGCTTCCAGGGTTCTGCTTCCTGTTCCCACTGTGCAATCACATGGGGGGGGGGGACCTGACTTATCATCCCGGCCTTTTGGTGATAATGGGTGGAGATCAAATCTTAAACTACTTTCTGCTCTCAAGGGGTGTCACAAGGGGGCCCCTTGGCCAGGAGAGGTCGGGTCCTCTGGAAGTGGGCAGGTGGAAGTATGGCTGCAGCAGAAGTAGGAGGTTAACCTGGACAGTTTGGTAATGTGCATTTGAGGAGACAAAGAAAATAGTGAGAGAGAGTCCTGGGAAAGGCAAATCATGAGAGAGAGTCCTGGGAATGGCAGGAGCCCATCAGCTATTGGTCCTTGGAGCCCTTCAAGATATGAGGTAGATTATCACTAGATTTATTAAAATGATAGCAGCATTTTTCCTGAGAAAGAAGTACACCACCCTTTTAGCAGTAAGTGGGTTTGGGTCAGTCTAGTCAAATGAAAACATGCTATTGGGTCAGGAGCATCAGTAACAAATTTTAGAGAGTTTAATACTTAAGGGTGTTTGGCATCCAGAGAGGGAGAGCACCATACTATGTAAACAACTCGACCTGCTAAAATAAAAACATCAAAGAGAATTATGCCAAGAAAAATAAAGCTTAGTGGGCTCCAAAACTGTGCAAGACAATTTGTCATGAGGCTGTTGTAGCAGAGCCCTTTTTAGACTTGAGCTGAAATTCAGGCATATCAATTTTGTCCTGTAAAAGAGGGTGTGTAGTGCGTGGGCAGGAGAGCTTGCCATCAATCCCCTATACCAGTATCGAAAAAGAAAAACTAAGGACCTGAAAGTATGAAAGGACTGAGAAGGCAACCAAAAAGAAGACTGGCTTACCCACTACCATGAGAGTTAGCCTGGGCTGGCAAGGAGGATGGAGTTTGAGGGGTCCAGGAACTGTCAGTCTTCGGCCAGGCTGAGTAGGGCCAGTGGTGGGGCCTGGTCTGGAAAGGTGGTCCCCCTGTGCTGAGGCACCTGGGCCTCACTGCTTTTCCAAGGGCACTGTTCCAGTGGCCCTCCTGGCCACACACAGGGCGCAGTCTGATTGGTGGGCGTGGCCTTGCCCCACTTGAGGTAGGCTCCTGGAGGTAGTCGTCTTTGCTGTCCTCCACCCCCAGGGGGCACTCTAGATGGCTGAGCCACCACTGCTAGCCACAGGGCAGCTACCAGGGATCTGCCTTTTGTTGAAGTTGGAGTGTACATTCCATCTCTGCCTGCTCCTCTCTGGAATTAAAACTTTAAATGCCATGTTAACCAAATCTCAAATAGGGGTTTGAGAACCATCCTTAGCCTTTCTTAATTTTTTCAAAAAGCCTCCTGAGTTGGTTCCTTAAGGAAGGATGGCAGGGGGAACAGAGCGGGTTAGAGTGGGAGGCTGTCCTGGGATAGGATGGTGACTGGGGTGGTGAGGAAAGAACAGCAGCGCCTACAAGCCAGCCCGGTCAGACTCTGGCATCTGCGTATTGCCACAAAATGTTGACTATGCCTATGACTCAGCAAAATTGCAGGCTGGCGCAGGCCAAGATGGCAACTGTGTAAGGTCACAAGGTCACGACCAAGATGGTGATTGTGACATCACCAGGCAGCAACTATGCGCCATCACAAAATGGCAGCTGGTGGAAAAATAGCAGCTGATGAGGGAGAGCATTTGGAGGGATGGGAATGCAGGGAAAAAAACCTGGACATAAAGACTTAGGACCCATTTACCAGACCACTTACCAAAGTTGTTAACCATTCTTGGGCCATCGCAACCCATAACTCAACTTGTATCAAGGCCAAACAGGCACACGGGGCATAAGTTCTCTGCTAGTTCAAAGGTTCGACTTCCCATAATTTGTTCACTGGTGAAAACGAATAACAGGAAACAGGCATCGCCATTTTCCTGATCAATCATTCAGAACTGGGTTAAGAGTTGGGAAAGACGTCTCCATCCCTTCTCAAAAACCGGAGGATGACCTGGTCATCCGAGGGTGGTCCCAGTGGACCATGGGACAGTGGATCACCAAGTGCTTGGATTTCAGGGTCCCAGTGGAGCAGAAGACCCAAGTCCAGAATCTGCTAACCATGGGAAGGAGAGGGAGCTTACCAGAGTGAAGTGTTGCCGGTCAGTGCTGGCTGCAGCAGAAGTTCTGAGAAGCTGTTGGGGATGCAGTGGAGCCAGGGCATGTGGCGCCTGTGCCTGGTGTGAGCGGCACTGGCAGCTGGCGCAGGCAGAATCAAATGGTGGCACACCAGCGGTGGCGTGGCTCGCCAGGCCCGTGGCATGGACACTGAGGCTAGGGCAGGCGGAACAAAGCAGCAGGAGCAAGTGGCACTATGCCTTCAAGTCAAGCCTGGCGCGTGACTGTGGCAGACGCCGAGGCCTGGCTGTGCACCAGAGGTTCCGGCAGCGACCAGAGCCGACCCGACCCAGAACAGTGCTTGTGGGAGGTCCAAGCAGTGGGCGGAGGTCCTGGCCTGCTCAGGTGGTCAGCAGGCTGAGCAGGCACCAGCGGCCACGGGGCGTGCACCCCCAAAGAGCCTGGCTCAAGGTGGGTGCAAATGGCAGCCTGGCTGCTGGCAGAGCCTGCAGTGGCTGCATGGAGCTTGAAAGTGGCTGCAGGATTGGAGCCTGCATGCTTTGGTGGCAGTGGCAGTGGGAGCCACGCCTGCAAGTGGAGCGCACCAACTGGGTTAACAGAGACTCCTGTTTTATTTGGACCTGGCTCCTCTGGAGAATCAGCCGGCCTTGGGGAAGGGACTGATGGAACAGGAGTCAGGAGAGTTGCGTATAGTCCTGATTGGCTGGCTGATTCACGTGGTGAATCAGAGGCACCAATATTTTATAGGCATGCCGATTCTCTTGCAACATCTGTAGTCTTGCAACCTCTGGAGTCTGGAGGCACCTGGAGTCTCTCAATATCTCCGCTTCTGGCTTCCGGGGTTCTGCCTCCTGTTCCCACTGTGGGATCACGTGGAGGAGGGACCCGACTTATCACATATACTTTTATAATTTATAAAGAACTGCCACAGGAAGAAATTTCTGGAGGTTTTCCCAGTTGTACACAGCTACTTTTTTTTGTCATGCTGACATTTGCAAAGCAAGGCCCCTCCAGATGTAGATTCCTGTGATACAGATTTCATGATTGCTTCTTCTAGGTATATTTTGAGGCCAGTCAAATTTATAATCACTCCTGTCACAGGATTACTCTCTCCATGTTGCAAGTTGTCTTCATTACTCAGAGATCTGCTGTGCAGGCCATGGCTCCCATTGAAGGACAGGAGGTGAGCATGCCCAGGCATGCTAAACTCATCTGCTTTAGTGATGCCAAGTTGCCAGCACCTCATTTGGCAAGACATATGCATTTTAGCAAATAATTGAATTGAGCAGTTTTTCTATATTTCAAGCAAGTCAAATCACCTTCTTATATTGATCAAATGTTTCTATATCTTTACCAAATTGCACGATTTTTAAATTATGTAGAGCTGTCTTAAAATAGCCAACTATTCTGAGAGATATGAGAAAATATTTAAGTACAGTTATTGATTTGTCTGTTCCTCCTTTTAGCTCTGTCAAAATTTGCAATATATATATATATATATATATATATATATATATATATATATATGTATGTATTTTTGTGGTACTGGGGATGGAAAAATCAGGGGCATTTTACCTCCAAGCTACACCACAGCCCTATTTATTTTATTTTATTTTATTTTATTTTTTGTGGTACTGGGGGTGGAACCCAGGGGCTTTTCTATCTCCAGGCTATATTCCCAGACCTATTTTATACTTTATTTGGAAACAGAGTTTCACTAAATTGCTGAGAGCCTCACTAAGTAGCTGAGGCTGGCTTTGAACCTGTGCGATCCTCCTGTCTCAGCCTCCCAAGTGCTGGAATTACAAGTGTGTGCTAACACGCCTGGCCACAGCCCTATTTTTTATTCTTTATTTCGCATCAGGGTTTCACTGAGGTGCAAAGGCTTTACTAAGTAGCTGAGGGTATTCACAAACCATCATCCTTCTGTCTCAGTCTCCCAAATGATGGAATTACAAACGTGCACTATCATGCCTGACTGCATTATATTTTTTGAAACTTCCATTTTGCATATATAACTTAGTATTACTGTTTTTATTTTTAATTGACCATCTGACTCCTTATCTTCAAGAAGTACCCCTTTTTATTTCTTCTAATATTTATTTTTTTGGATTTTTTTTCTCTGATTTAATAACACTAACAGCTGGGCTTAGTGGCACATATTCCCAGCATTTGGGAAGCTGAGCAGGAGAATCATGGTTTGCAGACAGCCTCAGCTACTTAGTGAGGCCCTCTGCAACTCAGTGAGATACTGTTTCAAAATAAAGAATAAAAAATAGGTCTGGGTGATGGGGTGTGTCCATACAGTGCCTAAGGAGATGCAGCCTCCCTCGGCCTGAGTGTCCTGCAGCCTAAGGCAAAACTTTAAGTAAAGTGATTCAGCAGAAAATGGGCTAAAGATGGCACCTGGAGGAAGCTACGAAGTTGTGGTTTCCCCATTCATTATGGGTGGGGAGACTGAGCAATTTTTCCCTTTCTACCTTTAAAGGAGCTTTCTGCACACATGAATGGCTCATGTACTGGCCTGGGATTGGCTGTAAACTACGTGCTAGTGATCTTTATCCCGGATAGGCTAGGCTATTTCTCATGGGAATTCCCCTCGTAGCTTGATGCTATATATATGATTGTTTGGAGAGAAATAAATGAGATCTTGCTTGACATATCTCCCGGCTCCGTGTGGTGATCGGGCCGTCGGTACTCATCATCTCTTCAAGCCCTGCCACTGATGGGCTGGATTCCCGACAGTCTGGTGCCCCGTGTGAGGCCCCCCTCTTCACCCCCTAACGAAAGAAATCGCTGGCGAGTCAATCGGTCTTCAGGTGAGTATCCCCTGTATATTAATATGGGGAAGTCCAGTTCTAAACCTGACCCTGCCCTAGAATCCATTTGACTCTTTCTCAAGAGCCGAGGACTCAATCTCGCTGATAACCAAGCCACCCAGGCCTGTGGGTACCTTCTAAAAACTGCCCCATGGATCCCTGATAGTAATCTTTATGATTGGGATACCTGGGATCAAGAGGGGCTGGTTAGGCGAGCCCAGACAGAGAAAGGGGAGATCCCCCCCTTGCAGTTCTCCCTATCGTCTCCGCACTTAAAACTTGTTTCCCCTGTGACTCCCAGATAAACTCGCTGACCATATCCCCAAGCCGGAGAAAAATGGGGCTGCCGAGCATACACCCCCCTCTGGTCCTGAAGCCCCTAAAAAACCTCCCGATCATTTTGGGGATGCTAAGAACTCCCCACAGCCCCTTTCCCTGGCCAATTCATTCTCTGTACCCTCCCTCCACTGCCATACCCAGGCGAAGCGGGAGCCGGAGGAACCCTAGTGGAAGGGCTGGCCCAGCAGGCTGCGCCTCCCAGGCTGCCTTGTGGCTGCACATCCCTGCCAGCCCCAGCCCCAGCCCCAGCCCCAGCTCAGAACAGGGCTGTGTGCCCTGCTGCCACCCTCACTTGGTGGCTGCTGACCCTGGGCTCCACCTGTTGGCTGCTGTTTCTGGGCTCAGCCCTGCTCCCAGGGCGCGAAGGGGCCTCCATGATTATTTATCTCACTTTCATAAAAGAAATGGATCCTCAGCCCCCCAAAACCATCTTCCAGCCTGTAAAAGGATCCTCCCAATTCAAAGAACCTTTTTCCATAGCCCTAGCCCTACAAGGATTTTTTGAGTCTATAAATTTATTGTCAAATAGTTTATATATAGTAAATTTGTTATCTACTTTAATAGATGCTTATATTAAACTAGATGCCAATCCCGCCATCCCCTTAACCTATGGCATGCTTGCGGGGATGGCCGAGCCACATACCACTGGCCTACAACAGGCGGCCTTGCCCCCCTCCCCCATACCAGGATCAGGTTAGGGCGGTGCACTGGCAGCATGGAGAAAATTAGATGATGGGCCCACTGAGGCCCCTATTGTGGCAATCACTCAAAAGCCTGGTGAGAATCTACCTACATTTATAGAGAGAGTGTATAACAGCCTTGGGAGGAGGTTTCCAGCCGGTCCACTGGGAGACAAGTTTGTCAGAATGCCATTGTGGGACGGGATGACAGCCAACCATAAGCTGGCCTGTGCGGGATTGAAGGGGCATACTTTAGAGAGATGGATTGTGGCCTTTCGGGATATTGGCTCTATGAGCCACCAACTTCAAGCCATGACAGCTGCAGTAAAGGAAGGGCAACAGAGGGCTTACAGACTCTGATACAGACAATGCAACAGTCAAGGGTTGCCCCCCCAATGTGTTTCAGATGCGGAAAGGAGGGCCATTTCCGCTGAAAATGTGCGTCCCAGGCCACGCCTCCTATGGGAGGAGGAAAAAATGGGGAAACTCCCAGGATGCCCTGCCCCAAATGCCTTAAGGTATTTCATTGGGCCTGGGACTGCCAGTCCAAATTTAACTTAAAAGGGGAGCCTTTAACCTCCCAAGGGAGCTTCCCCCAGCCCCGTTAAAAAAGGTGAACAGTTCCATTGAGATACATTGGACGGTACCTCTGGTGACCGGGTTAAGACCCAAAATGGTGATCACAATTGGAGATAAAAATTCTAAATGTTTAATTGATACTAGAGCCGATCAAAAGGGAGTTGGGTT
This sequence comes from Muscardinus avellanarius, assembly GCF_963383645.1. Lineage (NCBI taxonomy): Eukaryota > Metazoa > Chordata > Mammalia > Rodentia > Gliridae > Muscardinus > Muscardinus avellanarius. The sequence goes on from NC_137790.1 coordinate 81,544,324, forward strand.
CAGATTCCCAAGTCCGGAGTGGCCGAGATGGTCGCCGCGAGGCATCCAATGAGATAACGCAACCGACCCCGGAGAAGCCGGCGGGAGCCCCAGGGAGAGTTCTCTTTTCTTTGTGAAGGGCAGGGCGCCAGGGAATGGGTTCGTCCCAAGAGAGGGGCCTGTGCTTTGGAAAGTGTCGAGGTTCCTGCAGTGTCCGGTGAGCTCTCGCTGGCCCTTGAAAATCAGGGGAAAAGGGTGTAAATTTCGTGCTGGGCTGCAGCAGGTCTCCTCTGGCATGCTGGAACAACAGCAGTCACACATGGGACAATAGGTCCTAAAGAGATGGGCGAGTGCCATTCAAAAGGGACAGGCATTCAGAGGGGACAGGCGATGGCCTACACAAAAGTTCAAGCCCTATATGTAGAAGAGGCCATGGGGAGAGGATTAAAACACAAATATCCTCAAATCCCTACTAAGGATTTAAAAAGTATTGTTCACACTTGTAAATCATGTCAACCCTTCTTTCAAATACCTCCCCTTCAATCGTCCGGAGTTATTCCGAGAGGCCTACACCCCAATGGATTAATGCAAGTGGATGTAACTCATTTTCAACCATTTGGAAAACTTAAGTATATTTTTGTTTTCATAGATAACTATTCCAGGGCTGATTGGGCCTCAGCTCATTCGGGTGAAAAGACAAAACATGCTATAAGTTATTTTCTTCATTGTTTTGCTGTTCTTGATATTCCTGAACAAATCAAAACTGATAATGGCCCTTGTTTTATTAGTCAACATTCCGTCTCCTTCCTACAATTATGGAAAATTATTCACAATACAGGCATTCCATATAACCCAAAAGGACAAGCTTTAATAAAAAAATATAATCATATCCTAAAGGTTCAATTACAAAAACAAAAGGGGGAGTTACTACCCCCACATAACCAATTAAGAAATGCATTATTAACCCTAAATATTTTAAATTTTTCAAAAGACTCTAACCTTTCCATTTTTTAATAGGCATTGGACCACAGAGATTCCCTTTTCCTCCATCAAAGTAGCTAGAGATTGTTGGCTTTATCTTCGAGCTGGACCACCTCAGCCCTTGGCCCTAATTAATCAAGTGGAGTCCCCAAAACTAGATCACCCCAATTGCTCTATGTCCTTCCCATTATCTGTTCAGCCATTTAAAATATCAATAAATAATACCTGTTACTGGGCACCCAACGTTGATGATTCAAGTTCTTGCTCTATAAATATTACTGTTAACTCTCCCTCCCAAAATCTTTGTCCCCCTCCCAGGTTAATTTTCATTTGTGGTGATAGCATTGCATATGGGTCTTTGCCCCCATCATGGACAGGCCTTTGCACCCTTGCCTCCATGCTCCCCGATATAAATATTATCCTTGGGGAGAAATCAATGCCCATCCCCCCCTTTTGTTTGGGGAGGGCTAAAAAAGAGAGCAGTACAAGCCATTCTGCTCTTAATAGGCCTGGAGATTACTGCCAGAACTTCCATGGGTGTGGCTAGCCTTGGGATGGCCTTTGAGTTACATAGGAAACTCCCTCCAAATGATCGATGGTATTAAGGCCATCTCAGAAACTGTCCGAGACTCACAAGCCCAATTAGATTCCCTAGCCTATATGGTATCACAAAAAAGACTGGTATTGGATTTATTAACAGCCAAAAAGGGAGGCATCTGCTTATTTTTACAGGAACAAGATAAGATTAAGCAGCTCCAACATGATCTGGAGAGGCGGCGAGGAGATCTTCAGGAGAATCCGTTCTGGACTGGCTTTCATGGACTTTTGCCCTATTTTCTTCCTTTGTTGGGCCCCTTGCTGTTTATCATAGTTTTGTGCATCATAGACCCCTGTGATTTTAATAGATTAGTCCAGTTTCTGTTAAAATGAACCAAATAGAAGTGCATTACCAAAGACTTGCCAGCAAAGAAAATAAATCTTAGGATTGGCAGTCTGAATATGACCTTACAAGTTCCTCAGATGGGGAAAATCGCAGCATGTTGAAGGACTGGTGGCCAATGACGGGTAAGATTCCCATGGGCCAGGGAAACCTAAGACAGGAAGTACAGCATAGATCTGTGCTATCCAATGATGGGTAATCCCTGGAACTTGATGGGGACAACATAAGACAGGCCCAGTCCCGACAAAATAAAAGAAAAAGGGGGATATGATGGAGTGTGTCCATACAGCGCCTAAGGAGATGCAGCCTCCCTCGGCCTGAGCGGCCTGCAGCCTAAGGCAAAACTTTAAGTAAAGTGATTCAGCAGAAAATGGGCTAAAGATGGCACCTGGAGGAAGCTACAAAGGTGTGGTTTCCCCAATCATTATGGGTGGGGAGACTGAGCAGTTTTTCCCTTTCTACCTTTAAAGGAGCTTTCTGCACACATGAATGACTCATGTACTGGCCTGGGATTGACTGTAAACTACATGCTAGTGATCCTTATCCTGGATAGGCTAGGCTATTTCTCATGGGAATTCCCCTCGTGGCTTGGTGCTATATATATGATTGTTTGGAGAGAAATAAATGAGATCTTGCTTGACATATCTCCCGGCTCCGTGTGGTGATCGGGCCGTCGGTACTCATCATCTCGTCAAGCCCTGCCACTGTTGGGCTGGATTCCCGACCTCTGGGGATGTAGCTCAGAGGGGATGTAGCTCAGAGGTAGAATGCCCCTGGGTTCCATCTCCAGTACCGAAAGAAAAAAAGAAAAAAACAAAAAAACAAACCCCGCTACTAGCTTTAATTGATAATGCTTTTCCAAATTTTACTTACAAGTTTTACTTGCTCTTATATTTAGGGATGTTTTCTTGCGAATGACATATAGCTAACTTTTTAAGAATTTATAAAATGAGGCACATTTTAATGAAGTATGTACCTTATTTTCAATTAATGTAGTTACTGGAAATATTGGGTTTACGTTTGTCATCTAAGTCATCTTTGTTTCTTCATTTCTTCTTTCTCATAGATTTATAGACCGTGTGTGTGTGTGTGTGTGTGTGTGTGTGTGTGTGTGTGTGTGTGTTATTAGAGTTTGAACCTAGGGACATTCTACCTCCAAGCTACATATTCAGCCTAATTTTATTTTTTTTTTATTTTGAAACAGGGTCTCACCAGTTTGGTAAGGTTCTCACTGTTGCTGAGGTAGACCTTGACAAGTGATCCTCCTATTTCAGCCTAGCAAGTACTGGGATCACAGGCTTGGGCCCCCACACTCTGCTATAATAGCTTTTAAATTATACTGTTTTTATTATTATTTTTATTTTTTTTAATTTATTTTTATTGGTGCATTGTAATCATACATCACATTGGAATACAAGACTTGAGAGGATATACAAGCACACATCATCCAATTAGCCCTCATCCAGTCCCCATTCCATTCCCTCCCCCTCCCTCGATCCCATGCTTGTTTGGTGATTAACTTTGTTACATATGTTTATGTGCCTCCTGCTTTTTAAAGAGGCTCCATCCTCCCCTATTCCAAACCCTCTGATTGGCACCTCAATTGCTTTACTATAGGGCCCTTTCTATAGCTCGACCACTTCCTGTTGCCCCTTTCCTCCTAGTTATTGCTGATTAGGGGAAGCATCTGGTTTTTATTTTCTGTGATATTTCTGTGTGCATGCCTCATTGCAAGTACCAATCCCACTCTTGACGTCCCCAGTAGTGGCCTGGCTACCAGGTGAACTGATCCAGACCTTGCTGGCTCAAGCAGTAGCCTTGCCTCATGGTAGGCCCCAATTCTGCTCTCGCTGCCCCCGACACTGGCCTAACCCCTTGGCAGGCTCCAATCCAGGCCTCGGAGGCCTCAGTAGTGGCCTTGCTTCACGGAAGGCTCCGATGCCGGCCAGTGGCCCCGGCACTGGCCTAACCCCTCAGCAGGCTCTGATCCCAGCCTCAGAGGCCCCAGTACCGGTCTTGCTTCACTGCTGACTCTGATGCCAGTCATTTTCCTCGGCACTGGCCTAACCCCTCGGCAGGCTCTGATCCTGGCCTAGGAGGCCCGAGTAGCGGCCTTGCCTCACAGCTGGCTCCGATGCCGGTCATTGGCCCCGGCACCGGTCTAACCCTTCAGCAGGCTCCAATCCTGGCCTCAGAGGCCCCAGCACCGGCCTTGCCTCATGGCAGGCTCCAATTCCGGCCTCAGAGCCCCAGCACTGGCCTTGCCTCACGGTAAGCTCCTATCCTGGCCTTGCTGGCCCTGACACCGGCCTAACCCCTTAGCAGGCTCTGATCCCGGCCTCTAAGGCCCCAGCACCCGCCTTGCCTCACAGGAGGCTCTGATTCTGGCCTCACTGGCCCCAGCACCAGCCTAACCCCTCGGCAGGCTGCTATCCCAGCCTCGGAGGTCCCAGTAGCGGCCTTGCCTCATGGCAGGCTTCAATCCTGGCCTTGTTGGCCCCAGCACTGGCCTAACCCCTCAGCAGGCTCTGATCTTGGCCTTGAAGGCCCCAGCACCGACTTTGCCTCACAGCATGATCCGATCCTGGCTTCACTGGCCCCAGCACCAGCCTAACCACTCGGCAGGCTCCGATCCTGGCCTAGGAGTCTCCAGCACTGGCCTTGCCTCACGACAGGCTCCAATCCCAGCTTTGCTGTGTCCGTCGCCGGCCTCAACCCTCAGCAGGCTCTAATCCGAGCACCCTCTTTGCCCAACCATTTGTCCCACGTTCTCGAGGGTGAGTGGTGGTAGCATTCTGCCTCTGGAGTCATTACTTCAAAGGTTCCAGGTGTAATGCATCAGATCTTTGCCTCCCCTGTGTACTGGCCACTGCCATTGCCACTGCCTCCACCATTTCAAATCTTTCCCAAGCTCTTTTTCCACTCTGAATGTTTTCCAGTGTTTCTAAGCATGCGCGATGGTAGCATTCGACCTTTGGTGTAATTTCTCCAAAATAAATAAATAAATAAATAAATAAATAAATAAATAAAGTTGGTAGGCTCTGATTTCTGCTTCTCCTGAATACAAGTCTCCACCGCCAACGCGGAGACCACTTTCAACAACGCCTTTCTCCTTGGTCTCCTCTAAAGTCTCTCTCCTTACAGGTGATATCCAAGATTCTTAACAATGTAGAGAAAAAGCAATCCTCCTTAGCGGAGAATTTTTCCAATAATTCCAGTTCGTTTGGATATGTTTTGTCTGCATCTCCGGTATCCTGGCATCTGCTGTGGCCTCCTTGACCCCTCTCCAATATTTTCCTTTTTTCTTTTTCTTTTCCGGGTGGAAAGGGGGTCGCCTAGGGGTGCCCCACCAGTGCCTGCCCACCTGCCCAGGATCGGGGCCAGAGGCCCGGACCTCAGGGTCCTTCTGGATGGAAAGGGGGTCGCCTAGGGGTGCCCCGCCAGCACCTGCCCATCTGCCCAGGGTCAGGGCCAGAGGCCTGGACCACAGGGTCCTTCCAGGTAGAAGGGGGATCGCCGAAGGTTGTCCCGCCAGTGCCTGCCCACCAGCCCAGTTTTTATTATTTTTAGTAGTTATCTTATAAATTACAGCATGCATACCTTAGTATTGCTGTCCTTTTAAATTTAAAGCTCTATAACTCCCTAATAATAATGAGATTATTGTATTTTCACTTTTGCCAACTCTATGCATTTTGTGTTCTCATTTTAATATACTATCTTTATTTTCAAAATCCCATGTATCATTAGTATTTTTGTTCCACTAATGTTTCAAACAGGTAATATTTATTTCCATATTCCCATGTGTTTAACATTTCTGTTAACTGTCAATTGTGTGTGTGTGTGTGTGTGTGTGTGTGTGTGTGTGTGTGTGTGTGTATGAGCGAGAGACAGACAGATCGGAGATTGAATTCAGACATGTTCTACTTCTGAGCTACATTCCCAATCCCCAGCCCTATATTATTATTTTAAAACAGATACTAAGTTATAGAAGACTTTACTATGTTGCTGAGGCTGGCCTCAAACCTGAGATCCTACTATTTCAGCCTCCCAAGTACTGGGATTACAGGGCTACACCCAGCATGTAGTGAAACATTTTACCAACCATCCCTTTTGGAGGATATGAATTGTATCTTTTCCTTGTGATTCCCAGGCAGGTTTTATTTAACAATGGAAAGTGTCACTCTCATGCAACTCTATATCAGCCTAACTTCAAAAACATGTTAAACTCCACCTCATACAGCTATGGCCCCATCTTCCCTCAGTTACTGAAGTCACAAAGTTAATTACATCATGTGTTCAATAACAGACTAAGATTAACTGTTTTTTTGGGGGGGCTATGTTACTCTCCTAAATCACACAGAAAACAAAGGAGCACCAAGCTTTTATTCTTGTCATAAATTTGCCTTTACCAGAGGCATTCCTGTCTCTGCCCAGCTCTAATTTCCTGCATAATGTCCTCCAGTTCACCTCATACAGAGCATGTCTCGTGATGACCACATCACTGGGCTCTTGTTTATCTCATGGTCAGGTTTGAATGTGTGTCCCTCCAAAATCCCTGTTGAAACTTCAACCCCAATGCAATAGTACTGAGAATCAGGGCCCTCAGACAGGTGCCAGACTTGCAGCTTTGCATTCAGAGGTGGAATTTGTGCTTTTGAAGACCACTTTTATAACATGCACTAGACCCTTGTCTGGTCTGGTGCCTGAACTGAACACACACACACACACTCACACACACACACACACACACACACACATGCACACGCACATGCACACATAGCAAGTACATTATGTAGGCAAGGTAGTGCATACCTATAATCCTTGATACTTGAGAGGCTGAGGCAGGAGGGTCACAAGTTCAAGGCCATCCAGGGCAACACAGTAATTCTCTGTCTCACAGTAAAACAAAAAGGGCTGGGGATATGGCTTAACAATACATAGCAGGGCAAGGCCCTGTATTCAATCCTCAGTAACACACACACACACACACACACACACACACACACGGAAAAAAGTAAAGGGCTTGAATTGGTGAGTTGCACCCTTGCCTCCTTGCTCTATGTGAGGACACAGCAGCAAGACACCATCTGAGGAGACAGCAGCCCTCTCCACCCATAATCACCCAGCGCCTTGACCTGGAATGTCCAGCCTCCAGGAATATGAGAAACCAACCTCCCTTGACAAACATCATACCCTAAGGTTTGTGCTGACAGCGGCATGAAGGGACCGAGGCACCTGGGAAACATCTACTTCCTTCTACCGTGGAAAGGATCTTGCATTGGCCATAGATACCTGGCTGGCAGGTTTTGTCCTTTATCGCTTTGGAGATATCATCTCACTGCCTTCTGGATTCCAGGGATTCTAATTGTAAACCTAATAGAACTGTATGGAGAAATAATGAAGGATGCTTCCTTCCTCTCAGCCCCATGGATACCTGTCATGTGGCCTAGTGTCTTAGGGAACAGAGCATGTTGTTACAGGATCTTGATGTGAATGACATGCTACCTACCACACTTTTGATACCACTGACTCCAAGTTGACAAGAAAAGAAACTGAATATCTTGAGAGTAAGCATGTAGAGGTGTTCAAAATTAAAATCCATTGCAGATTCTTAGGTTCAAATTTAAAAGGCCATTGAAGCATCCTAAAGGTTTTAATTTCTAAACAAGTAACTATCAGTCTCTCCAAACCAATTAAGTCATGGGCACATATTTATAATTCCAGTACTTAGGGGGCTGAGACAGGGGGATTGCAGGTACAATGCCAGCCTCGGTAACTTAGAGAGACTCACAATGACGAAGCAGGACTTTTTTTTTTTTAATTTCTTTAAAAAAAAAAAGCTGGGGGTTAGCTTAAGTTAGAATAGTATCTCACTAAATTGCTGAGGCTGGCTTTGAACCTGCAACTGTTCTGTCTAGTCCCCAAGTACTGAGGTTTCAGGTGTGCCTCACCATGCCTGTCTTCTTATTATTAAAGTAGAAAACTTTCTGGGGGCAAAACGGGAGATATAAACTGTGGATTACACACAGCCATTTCTTGCTCTGATCTTAGAAGGAGCCTCTGTGATATAATTTCCAACTCTGCCTTACTACTGTTCGGTTTTTGCACATGAGTTCAAGGAGCTTTTGGTGGTGACCTTTTGGACTCTCAGATGGTTAGCATGTTTGGTGGTTCCAGGATTTACATTTAGTTTTTTGGTTTGAAATTTTTCCTTTTTTCTTTGTTTTGTTTTTATTTTGTTTGTTTGTTAATCATGTTTGTTGTTTTAATTTTTTCTTTTTTAGCTAGATATCATTAGTTCTTGTGATATCTAGTGAGAACTGTCAGAGGAGTGATATTAGACCAGGGTCACAGGCCTCAGGACCAGCTCTTGCTATCAGGAGGCCTTTAGAGACTAGTATGAGGTTCTGGGGGACACTGGCCAAGGCGCCTATGCCCAGATCAAAATGACTCTCCATCTTTCCACTTGCACAGAGGTGGCCTTCCCAAGTTAGCATGGACCTTACCCTTGATTATGTCTGAGCTGGATAATGAGGAGCCTGCAGCACCCTAATGTGATCCAGTTGTTCCAGGTGATGGGGATCATCAAATATTTCTATGTGGTAATGGATCATATGAGACTGAGGCACATCCCAAGGGCCTGGAGGCAAGCAGGAGGAGAAAACCCGCAGTGTTGGGGCAGATTTTAAGTCTCATGGGCTACTGCTACAACCAAGCCATCAGGCACAGGAATCTGAAACTAAAGAACATCCTGCTGGATGCAGCAGGTAACATCAAGGTGTGTGACTTCAAGCTGGGTGGTAGGTTCAGGGCCAGGCAGAAGCTGTATAAAGGCCATGGCACCATTGTGTACTGTACCCTAGAACTGTACCAGTTGGAGTATGATGGCACTGTGGTGGACGTCTAGAGCTTGGGCATTGTTCTCTATGTCATATTAACAGAGAGCCTCCCACTTGATGGGATAACTTATTCACAGCTGGAGAAGCACATTCTCAACTTGAGGTATGCCATGCCATTCCACATATCAGCTGAAGCCCAGAGCCCTGTAAGCCAGTTTTTGTCAATGGATACCACTCAAAGGTCTAGGATAGAGCATATATTGGTTCATCCAAGGCTGAGCAAGGAGCAGGAGGGCTCCCCAGGCAGTCTAGGCAGCCACTGTCATGAATACCTCAATATTGAGGAAAATGTTTGAAATGAGTTTCTACCATCACAAAATCTCTGTGTCTCTAGGAAAAAGAAAGTTTGATGAAGACATGGAGACTTACCACATTCTTCAGTTTCAGCTGACCTGGGAATCAGGCAGCATGGTCCAAGTTCAGGCCATTCATCAAAAGGGTAGTCCTGGCCTCTATCCTGCAACTATCCCTGTAAAGAAAATAGCCAGTGAGCATGCCCTTGGACCCATTCCTTTCCTGCCCTCTCAGCTCTGGCTGCCTAAAGACAAGCAGTCAGGATATACTTGAGACTCTAGTCAGAGTAGTAAGTCATAAGAAGGAAATCAAAGGAGTACAAATAAGAAAAAAAGAACTGAAACTCTATTTTCAGATGGCATGTTATTATACATAGAAGGCCCAGTAAACTTAACCAAAAGGCTTTTAGAGCTAATCAACAAAGACATCAAAGTGTCTGGATACAAAATCAGTCTTAAAAAATCAGAAACTTTTATGTATGCCAACTATGCAAAAATCCAGTGAAAAAGAAATCCAGAAAACATTTCCACTTATGATATCCACTAAGAGAATATAATACTTAGAAACAAACATGAAATAAAACACTAAAGAAATAAACCAAAGAAGATTTTAGAAGAAATAAAACCTCTCATGCTCTTGGATAGGCAGAATAAATATTATCAAAATGACCATTCTACCAAAAGTGATCTTCAGAATCAATGCAATTCCTACTAAAATACAAATGTTACCCATTACAAACCTAGAAAAATTAGTCCTAAATTTAAATGGAAAATAAAAGACCCAGAATAGCCAAAGCAATTCTCAGCAATAAAAACCAGGAAGATAGCATTACAATTCCTGACTTTATACTGCTGATATATTGAAATAAAAAACAGCATGGTATTGACACAAAAACAGACACTGGAACAGAATAGAAGATACAGAGACAAATCCACACACTTATATTTAATTGTTTTTCAACAAAGTTACCAACAACATAGGTTGGAGAAAAGATAACTTTTTAAACAAGTGATATTAGAAAAATTGGTTATCAATGTGTATGAAAATGAAATTAAACTACTCTCACATTGCACAAGAGTCAAGATAAAATGGGTCAAAGATATCTAAATAAGAGCAGACTTTGAAGTTACTTCAGAAGGGAATTGGACTAATTCTCCATCTCATAGTTACAGGTAGGAACTTCCTTGATTAAACCCCCACAGTTCAGAAAATTAAAGCAAGAATTAATACATTTGATAGCATTAAAATATAAAGTTTCTGTGCACCAAAGTAAATAGCCTACAGAATGGGTGGAGATATTTACCAGCAAAGAACTTAAAGGCCTTAACACTAAAAAAAGAAATAATATAATCAAGAAATGGACAACTGAACTAAATAGACACTTCATGAAAGAAGAAATATAAACATCCAATATATATATAAGTTTGTGGACAGGCTCAGCTACTTAGTGAGGCCCTTCACAACTCAGTGAGACCCTGTTTCAAACATAAAAAGGACTAAAAACTAAGGCTGGGGGTATAGTTCAGAGGTACAATGCCCCTGGGTTCCATCCACAGCACTGAAAAAAAAAAAAAATATATATATATATATATATATATTTAACCTGGGTTGTATAGTCTGGGGTGATTCTTATTGTTTTGCCTCTATATGTCACCCGTCCTTTTGTTCTCACTGCTTTTAAGATTCCTTCCTTAGCCTCTATATTGGTCATTTTGGTTATTATGTGGCGTGGAGTGGTTTTTCTTTGGTTTTGTCTCAGTGGAGTTCTGTATGCCTCCTGGACTTGAAGATCGAAGTCTCTTTCCATATTTGGAAAATTCTCTGAGATTATTTCCTTGAAGATATTACAGATGCCCTTGGTCTGTACCTCTATCCCTTCCTCAATGCCTATTATCCGTAGATTAGGGCGCTTCATATTATCCCATAATTGCTGGATGTTTAGGTTTTGTTGCTGTAAAGATTTCTGTATATCGCTGACTGTGTTTTCGGTTTGGGATGTACTGTCTTCTAATATTGATATTCTGTTTTCCATTTCATCTAATCTTCCAGAGTTTCTTTCAATTGCTGTCTTCATTTCACTTATTGCCTCTTTCATTTCATTCCAGACCTCTTTCTGATTCTTTTTTAGTGTTTCTAATTCACCTTTAACCTCCTCTATACTTGTTTTGAATCCTTTCATCATATTGAACAACAAGATTCTGAACTCCCCTTCTTGCATTTCTAGTAGGTCAGTATTCGTGATTTCTGCTGTCTCTTCATAATTCCTAGTTCTCATATTTGTAGCGTTCTCTGTCCTGTTTTTCTGGTTTCTACCCATCGTTCGTGAGTATTATGCTTAGTCAAATCTTAATATTAGGAGTTGGGGTATCGGCCAGTCAGCAGAGCCTTTCCAGTGTTGAGGGTGGGTGATGTGGGAGGAGCTGGGGTGATTAGTAAAGGAGTCGGATTAGGTAGAGGATATGTTTAGGTTGAGAAAGACTTTGAGTATCGTAAGGTGAAATCTTGCTAGGCATGAGAGAGAGTTAACTACTAGGACTCTTGTCGTTCGTGGAGTAATTATGAATGTAAGAAATAATTAGAGTATTAGACCAGGAGGTATATTATGTGGAAAAGTTTTGGGGGAGAAAAGTATGTAGGGTTAGTGTGGGAAGGTTTGTAAATAGGGGTGATGGAAGGAGCAGACAGACACAAAAAAAGAATAGAAAAAAAAATCCACACAAGATACCAAGACTATTATGTAATCCTAGAAAAAGGGAGGAAGACCAATCAAAGGAGGAGAATGAAAATAAAGGAAGGAAAGAGGAAGAAAGAGGACAAAAGAACAAGAATAAAATAAAAGGAGCTAGCAGCTGTGTGAAATAAAAAAATAAGGCAAACTATCCAATATATATATAAAAAAAACAACATGTGAAAGTAAGAGAAGTATGGGTTGAAAGAAAAAAAAAATAACACAGCAATAACCATACCAAAACAAAAGCACTGTAAAAGCAATATAAAACAAAACATCCACATTAAAAGTAAAATAAACAGTCCTCCTTATTTACGCATATGGGGTCAGGCCTATATAATATGCGTATGTGATTGCTTTAGTAACTTTCAGAATACCATCCAATGTCTCTTAGTTTTCTTTGTACTCTATTTTTTTTATCTTCTTAGGTCACTCTGGGTGTTTGGACACCTTCTCTCCTTTAGCTGCTTTAGGTTTATGTGTCCGGATGTCTGGTTTCACTTTTATTTGATTCTGTACAATTCACAGGTTCTGCGAAATTCTAACCTGTGGTCAGTACCTCTGCACTCACCACCCTAGACTCCAGCCTGTGCTTCCCTATGACATGGGTGGAGCATGACCAAGGTATAATTAGAACCTCCCCCTGAGGTCCTGTGCAGATATTGTGGCCCGATGGATTTTCCTGTGTCTCTGGAAATTCCAGCTGGGTTAGCCGGTGTGGTCCCAAGATGTACCCTGGGCAAATGGGTGCTGGTTCCTGGGTGCCCACGCTTGCTGCCAGAGCTCTGCCTATTCCAAGGGTGCAGGCTGGGTGTGCTGCTTTTACTGGACCCAGGAGTGAGTGGATGCAGCTGTCTGTTGCTGCTGGTATGCTCTTCCAAGGTGTATTGAGCTGAGTTCTCGCTTAGAATTAAGCCTCTGGCTAGCAGGAGGGTGGGAACACCCAGCGGTGGGCCAGGAGTGCAGGATAGGTGCTCAAGGATCCAGTGTGGTGCCCAGTAAAGGCCTCTGCCTCCCGCGGGACGTAGAAACTGGGGGTGCCCCAAGGAGATTTCCGGTTTACACAGGGCTTTCGCAGCCTTGAAGGCAGTCTCTGGCAAGGTGGCGGGGGGGGGGGGTAGACACCCAGGTAGGCTCCAATTTAGTGGAGAGAGTGGGACAGGCAATGACTGCTAGCAGGGAACCGGGGCGCCGACAAGGTGCGCAGAGGGGAGTGCTCGGGTCTGAGGCTTGGGCGTGCTGGGGGGTTGGAGTGCAGCACACACTAGGGTCCGCACTTCCCTTTCCCGCAGGTACCTGTCTTCCTTGGTTCAGGATTCGTGGGAGTCTCTATGCTGTTGTGATCCAGTCGCTGGTGGGCACACAGAATTCTGAAGTGGGAGCTGCTCGCTGTTTTCAGTCCCAGATTATCTTGCTGCGGGGCTATCGGGCAGGCAGCTCCGCAGGCCCGCGAAAGCAGCCTGCGGCCACCGATCAGCGTTTGCAGCTGGTCCGGTGTCCGGGTCTATGTTCTTCTTCTTCTTCAAGTTCAGAGTTCCCCCGAGGTACCAGGATTTGTTTTGGTTCCTGGTATGTATTTATTTTGTTGATTAAGACACAGCTTTCTAAGTATCTGAAGTTTTATTTGCTTCAGCTACTGAGGAGTACTGTGTCCCTCAGTCGCCATTTTGAAAAAAAAAAAACCTATATATATATATTTAAAAAAAATATATATATATATATATATGTTCAACATTATTAGCAACCAGAGAGATGCAAATCAAAACTACATTGAGATTCCATCTAACTCTAGTTAGAATGACAATCATCAAGAAGTCAAAAAACAATAAATTTTGGCAAGAATATGGGAAATAGGAACTCTTCTACACTGTTGGTAAGAGTACCAGTTAGTGGAGAAGCTGTGGAGATCAGTGTGGAGACCCTCAGAAAACTGGGAATTAATCCACCATATGATCAAGTTATATCATTCCTGTGTATCTTTACAAGGGCATTGAAATCAGAACACTATACTTATACATATATATCCATATTTTTAGCAGTACAATTCACAATATCCAAATCATGGAACCAACCCAGAGGTCCATCAACAGATGACTGGATTACAAAATGGTAGAATGCGCATACACAATGGAACTCTACTCAGCAATAATGAGAATAAATCATGTCATTTGTAGGACAATGGATAGGCCTGCTGAACATTGTGTTAAATGAGATTAGCCAGTCACATAAAGAGTCATATGTTTTCTCTCAGATGAGGAACTTAAGGAGTAATCAGGATAAAAAAGGACCTTTAGATAATGGAGGAGAAACCCCAATGGAGTGATGGAACAGGTATATGGAAGGGTGTGGGGGTAGAAGTAATGAGGAAAACACTTCCACTGATGGCACGTACATATATGAAATTACCAATGCCATCTCAATATTATGTATGTGGAAGAGGAAGAAATGGGAAGGAATCTGGGGGAAGCTCACTGAATGCTGTTTCCATGTATGATGCTAAAACTCACAATATGATATGAAAAACCACAATATGATATGAGACTATAATGCACCAATAAAATAAAAATAAATCACAAAAATATATTTTAATTTTATGTTATTTTTTATATTTTTATTTTTTACTTTTTTACTCAGTAAAAGCCAGAAGGTTTTTTTTACTTCCATGTTGGGCTACCATAATCCATGTGGTGCTGCCATGCTCTCAGTTAGGAAAAATGTAGTAGCCACCCCTGTTCACAGACCCCTATGTATAGTAACCCTAGATATAGGCACAAGAATTTGTGGAGTCATCTTAAACTTAGCCAATTACAGACAATGCTTCCTTTTTTGGAAGAAGGGAAAAGGGTGGATGGCCCTTTCAATTTTGCAGGCTTTCTTAACAAAGAAATGACCCAGAGGTTGCACAGGTTTAACAGAGTATTACATTCCGCACTACTATTCTTAATTTTTCTCAAATCCTTGAAAAGCTGAAGTTTCTTATCATGTACTATGCCAGATCTGGCCTCACACCTACTATCCTGCTGTTTCAGCTTCTCAAGTACTGAAATGATAAGCATGAGCCACCAAGCCGCTAACATTCAATGTTTGTTGTTGTTGTTGTTTATCAGATTCATGGTTCAACTGTAATTATACTTCTTCACTCTCCTTTTAATATCTTTTTTATAGAGATAGATTTCTTGGTGACAAAGCTGCATTTGATGATGTGTGCTTAAGTGTGTGTACATATGTACATATACATATATTTAAGCATCTTTATTTTGTTTTTATTTTGAAGGTTGTTTTTGTAAGTTATAGAATTTTAGATTGGCATTTTTATTCTTTCAGTGCTTTTAATCATCTTTATATTTAAATGTGTATCTTGAGCTGGGCATGCTGGCACAACGCTTGTAATCCCAGCATTTGGGAGGCTGAGACCTGAGGATTGCGGTTTGCAGACACCCTCAGCTACTTAGTGAGGCCGTCCACAACTTAGTGAGACCCTGTTTTAAAATAAAGAATAAAAAACAGGGCAGGGTGTGTAGCTTGGAGGTCGAATGCCCTTGGGTTCCAGCCCCAGACTCGCAAGATAAATAAATAAATAAATAAATAAATAAATAAATAAATAAATAAATGTGTATCTTGTAGACAGAACATAATGAGGTTAGCTTTCATATTCAATATTTCCATCTTAGCCTTTTGACAGGTATGTTTACATAATTCCCATTTAAAGTAGTTTGGAGGAGGCTAGAGTTGTGGCTTCATGAGTAGAGCACTTACTTAGCATGTATAAGGCCCTGAGTTCGATCCCAGCACCACATAAAAATAAATAAATTAATTAAAAAATTGGTACATTTTTGCCAGGTGTGGTGGCGCACACTTGTAATTCCAGTACTTGGGAGGCTGAGACATAGCAAACCTTGTTTCAGAGTAAAGAATGAAAAAATAGTGCTTGAGGTATAGCTCGGAGGTAGAATGCCCCAGGGTTCCATCCCCAGTGTAGCGCATGGGCACACACACAAAGTAGTTTGAATTAAAAACCTTCCATTTTGCTAAGTTACTTTTTTGTATGATTCCTTTGTTCATTCCCCCCTTATTTCCTGCATTCTTTGAGTTCACTTGTGCATGTTCACTTTATACTTAATATATTTATAGAAATATTATTCACATGTCATTTTAAAATCTTTTTACTACTTGCCCTAGAATTTACAATATATAATTTTCTATGCTCTAAGCCTACCTTCAAATTATACTGCAGCAACACATAGAATATAACAATCTTAGAGCATCTTTCCAACTTCTATACTTTTCACTTTTACCTGTACTAAATTCCTAGCTTGATATTACAAATTTTGTTTTAAACAGTTATCCTCTAAAGCATAATTTTTGTTTGGCTTCTAATGTTTTATTTTGTATGGTAATAAGTTCCTTGCAACAGCAAACTAATAAACAACTCTCAGTTGATAAGTCAGACCCTACAAATAACACTTCTTTCTCAATTAAAATTGTATCAGAAAGAGGATTTTGTTGGTTAGTACTTGAAGGAAATAGTGCCTATTTTTAAAAAGCATTATTGAAATCTAGTATTTGTGGGTTATAAAGGGAAAAGTATAAAATAAAAATGGAGATATTATTTTGAATCAGAATTCAGATACTCATTAATATCTATGATAGTGAACATTTTTCACAACTGAATGGTTTTCTTCATGAGATTTGGGAACTTTTGCTTGAAAATTTTAGGATAAATTAGAAGAAAATATAGACTGTTCTAGTTTAGGATGGTAGCAGTAAAAATTCTTAAAAATAAATGAGTAATAAGAAAAAGTTAACATAACTTGTTAAATAAAGGCAGAGGAGGTATAAGAACTAAAGACAATTCAAGGTTTTACAATATAAATGATAGAATAGAGTTTGACTTGGAAATTTTTAGGATATAGTATTATATTTATTCTAGATTTGATTAAAATGCATTTTAGACAACTGAAAGAAGCTATTAGGAGAAGTAATGGGGAGGAATAAAGAGAGATAAAATGCTGCACAGTAAGAATATTTTAAGAAGGATAACGCAAAACAAAATTAAATTAAATTTAAACTCTCAGAAGGTGGGTATTTTATCTAAAATGTTAATGTTAATTTCTTTGTAACCTGGTATTAGAATCAGGGTGAATAGAACTGACTTTTGCAAGATCTTTTGACCAGTTTGTATTCAAAGCAAATAAGGTAGTTCTAGAAAATATATAAAACTACATAGGAGCTATATTTATCAAAATACTGTCCTGGCTCTGATAGCATTTATAGGAACTTCATGCACATAACTGATTCCCAAAACATCCAACCTATTTCTGGAGGGGAGGAAAATCCAGCATGAAATCAATACAGAGACACCATGAGAAAACAAGAGGCAGAGAGAACATGAAAGCTCACTAATATATGAAAAGCATGTGCCTGGGGCTGCTGTAGTCATTGGCCAAGCACTTGCCTAGGATCTGTGAAGGCCTAGGTTTGATCCCCAGTGCTATAAAAGAAAACACAGAAAAACAAATGATCCACTGAAAAAATACAATTGCAAAAGGAGTTTGATCACTTTTATCAAATATTTTAATTATGAATCCAAGCAAAATAAATCATTTCAAGGCAATTACTATAACTGATGAAAGCAAAAAATAGGAAATCATGCTAGGCTTCAGTTTATTATACATTTAATCCTTTTCACAAAATAAGAAAACATCAAGCTTGGATGGATTCCTTGACAAATTCTAAATAGTTAAGGATATAATGACATAAATAATTAAAAATCATTTCTAGAGAATAGAAAAGGGCTAAAAAATACCTTCCTTTGTTGAGGTACTGGGGACAGAACCCAGGGGAATTCTACCTCTGAGCTACGCCCCCAGCCCTATTTTTTTATTCTTTATTTTGAAATGAGCTCTCACTGAGTTGCGAAGGGCCTCACTAAGTAGCTGAGGGTCTGCAAACCATGATCCTTCTGTCTCAACCTCCCAAATGCTAGGATTATAAGCGTAGGCCACCACGCCTGGCATTTTTTTTTTTTTAAAAGCATTTCCACTTGAGAGACCAAAATGGTCTCCTTTGAGTAAAACTCCTTGCATCTACTACATGGACATTGTGAAAACTTTCTCAGCTGACTATTCTTTTTTTTTTTTTTTTTTAAGTCCTGGGATGCAATCCAGGGGCATCCGAAATCTGAACTATACTCCAGCCCTGTTTTTTATTTTTTACTTTGAAACAGGGCCTCACTGAGTTGCAAAGAGCCTAAGTAGCTGATGCTGTCTGTGAACCATGATCCTCATATCTCAGCCTCCCAAATGCTGGAATTACCAGTGTACACCACCATACCCAACCTAAACTTTCCATTTTTTATAAGCTAGCATAAACTTGATTTAAAATCTGGCAATGATATTACATATATTGTGCACAAAGAGAGAATTAAAACTGAAATGAAAACAAACCAATGTTCTTTGGTGGCAAAATACCGTATAAAAATGAAAGCAAATGGGCTTCTGCTACAAACAACATCACTGATTAATCTCAAAGGCACTGTGTTGAATAAAGGAAGCCAGATACAACAGGACAAGCTCTATAATTTAATTCAGATTCTTTTTAATTGCAGGTAGAATGAATCTATAGAAACAGAAACCACAAGTCAGTTCTTCTTTGAGAAATACTTGTGAAGGAGACTGAGGATAATATCGAGATGGAAGGAATATTTGTTTTTCATAGTCTGTATGGTGATCATTTGGGCCTTTTTTTTTTTTTTTTTTTTGGTGGTACTGGGATCCTGGAAACCATTCTACTCCCAGAATTTTTATTTGGAAACAGGGTCTTTTAGGACAGAGAGGCTGGCTTCGAACCTGTGCAATCCTTGTCTCTGCCTCCCAAGCGCGGGATTACAAGCGAGTGCCATAACACCCGGCATCATTTGGGTATTTTAATCTCATAAAATTCATCAAATAATATATATATTTATTTATGTTTTGCTTCAATAATATTTACTTTATAAAATTCTATTAAGTTGATCTTCCATTTTTTGTTACATTTTAGAATTTTATTTGTGAAATATGACTAAATATTGTGGTGAGATTAAAAGTGACATATATATACACATACATATGACTAAAAGTGATATATATATATATATATATATATATATATATGCACTGTGGTTCCCCACTGACCCCATCTCATTAACCTTCCTCCCTCTCTGTACATGCTAGTAAGGTTGTTAATGATAACTTCATATATGAACATAGTATGATTTGGTCTGTTTGCTTTGTCAAGCTTCTTTGTCCTTTCCCTTCTTTCCTCTTTCAATTCTCTTCCACTACACTACTGTTCTCATTCTTTATATCATAAAGTTCCTTTTTTATTTTCTCTCTACCTTCTATATATGAAAGCAAGTATATAACCCTAAGATTTCTACGACTGGATGATTTCACTTGGTACAATGTTTTCTAGTTCCACCCATTTTATTCTGCAAATGATATAATTTGTTCATTTTTATGGCTGAGCAAAATTTCATTGAGTATATATACCATATTTTTTTATTCATTGTTCTGTTGATGAACACCTAAGTTGGTTCCATAATTTGGCTGTTGTGAATTGTGCTGTTATAAAGATAGGTATGCATGTATCACTATAGTATTCTAAATGTAATTATTTAGAAAGATTCTGAGAAATGGTATAGCTGGGTCATTTGGTGGTTCCACTCCTAGTTTTTCAAGTAATCTTCATAATGAATTTTGTAATCATCTTTTCAAATTTAATATAACTTCATAAAAAGTAAATGTTCAATAAATGTTTTGAATGTATGTTACAAAATAAGGTACTTTTGAATGGATGATAAAAAAGATGCTTTCTATTCAAATTATAAACTATTTCAATTAGCATATATTACTGTATATACTTGTACAGGCTGTTATTTTAAGTGTGTATACACACCTGTGTACATATATAATGTTAAGTATTAACTAAAATAAATTATTCATGTCAAGATTTATCTAACAAAATAGCAATATTTGCTTATAGCAAGAAATTTTTACTTTAATGATTTAAAAATTATATAGATTATTTTTGTATAGCGCTATTGTAGCTGAAATATGGAACTTCTGATTTCTTTGCAGTACTGGGGAATAAACTCAGAGGGCATTCTACCTTTGAGGCACACCCCCAGCCCTATTTTTATTTCTTTATTTTTAGACAAAGTCTCACTAAGTTGTAGATGGCCTTGCTAAGTAGCTGAGGCTGGGCACAAACCTAGGATCCTCCTGTCTAAGCTTCCCAGTACTAGAATTACAAGTGTGCACCACCACACTTGACTAAGTATAGGATTTTTTGTTTGTGTGGAACTGGGGTTCCTGGAAGCCCTTCTACTTCCGGGCTACACTCCCAGACCTATTTTATACTTTTTTATTTTTTGGAAAAAGGGTCTCTTGAGCCAGTGCGTCTGGCATCGAACCCGCGTGATCCTCCTGTCTCCGCCTCCCAAATGTGGGGATTACAAGCGTGCACCACCACGCCCGGCAAGTATAAGGTTTTTTAAGGTACACTTTCTTGGGGACAATTCTGCAATTGCAACTCAAATTAATACGGGTTTTTTTTTAAATTGATTTGATTCTGTATGCTCCTGTTAGGCTCATGTCTGAAGATGAAAGTGGTTTACAATATTAGTGAATTTTTAGATGCACTCCAATTATCTCAGCTTCTACACAATACTAATTGACATCCAAATAGGTTATATGTTACTTTAAAAAGATGAATGATATTCTAGTCTTAAGTTATCCTCTGATCATCCTCATTGTTATCATCATCATTAACTACATTATACAAACCCTGTTGAGCCTAAAGAAAATACTTTTTCTTTCCATTCTCTATCCTTCCATCTCCTTTAAAAAGAGGTATTTATTTTGGAAATTTAAAATTAATATACCAATATTAATATGACACATACAAGACAATATATCTAAGCCAGGTGTGGTGGTGCACAACTGTAATCACAGTGATTGGAAGGCAGAGACTGGAAGTGTCAAGATAGAAGCCAATCTCAACAACCTAGAGAGGCTCTCAGCAACTTAGCAAGATCCTGTTTCCAAATAAAAAATAATATGTCTGGGATGTAACTCAAAGGTAGAATTTCCTGGGTTCAATTCCCAGTAAAACACACACACACACACACACACACACACACACACACACACACACCTAAACAAAATCTCTATGAGTCTATTAAACCCAAATAATAAAGGAAGATTGTAATGACTTTTTTATTCTGTTAAATTTTATTTAATGTTAAAGTCAATTCCCTGAAGAGAGGACTCTATTCATCTGTGTTCAATAAACAAGCTGGCACATTCATAAAGGATGTATAAAGTCATATATATATATATATATATGCATTTAATTATATTGGCATAACAATTTCATTTATTAAAATTGATGTGGTTATAATCTGCAATCATCCAGGATTACTGTAATCTCAGAAATTACTGAGTAAGACATCTGTCAGAGGTCCACTTGAAGAGTTTGAAAATGGAACTAGTCACACACTCATGAAGTGCCACATGGCTTCAGTAAGGAGGAGAATAAGGGAATCTTATTGAGCAAATTATCCAGTCATAATTGCATCGATCTTTCAATAAATGTTTGTAACTACCTTTTATGATCCAAACACTGCAGAGAATATAAATTGAAATTAAGATGGAGTAGTGTATCAGTCTTTACCTGGTAGAGATAAGCAAGGTAGAGAAAATAAATACAGATACTCATGAGATTAATAAGTAAACCATGGTTAAGTGCAAAATAATTTCTCTGGAGATATGAAGAATACGTATTTTAAAAAAAAGGGAAAAACTAAACAAGGAGGATGCATTGGAGTTTTTCAGACTGAGGGGGAAAATCAGTCTAGGTGTAGTAAAAAAAAAATACAAAGGATAGATACCTAAACCTCATGACAAGAGGCATCTGTTAATAAGCCAGTACTATAAAGCAGTTTGAAGACCAACTTGCTGAAGGAGACAAGAACATTAGGCAAAGAGTATGCTGTCAAAGACCTTATAAGCTTCACATTAAGGAGTCTGGGATATCTCCTATAGAAAATGATGATCCAAGGAAACTTTTAGGAAGTCTATAATTAAATTTCTATTTTCCAGAGATCCTCCATTCACTTGTTTTTGCATCAAAGTGGGGTCTGAGACAGAAGACTTGTGATTTTTTTCCAAAAAGGTCTCGGAGAGAGAGAGAGAGAGAGAGAGAGATAGATAGAGAGAGAGAGAGAGAGAGAGAGAGAGAGAGAGAGAGAGAGAGAGAGAGAGAGAGAGAGAGAGACAGGAGAGAGAGAGACAGGAGAGAGAGAGACAGGAGAGAGAGAGACAGGAGAGAGAGAGACAGGAGAGAGAGAGACAGGAGAGAGAGAGACAGGGACAGAGACAGTCCGTTAGACATAGGAAGCTATAGTGAAAAAAAGAATCTCATGAAAATTAGAAGAGATCAGAAGAGTAGCAAAGCATATTGGAAAGGGAGAAGGGAAGAGAAAGGGCAACTCTGGGGAGAGGAAACAGAATATGAAATATCACGTGCATAAAGGAATGTATCTCTGTGACTCTCTACATCATGCATGTTGAGGGAGGAGGGAAGGGGAAAGAAAGTATAGGAAAGGAACAGACCAAAAAGTAAATGTGTATATATGAATGTATCATTATGAATCCCATGGTTATGTACAATTACAGTGCACCAATGAAAATTAGATAAAAATGATTCACTTTGGGCATGGCAAGCCTGTTTCTGCCTATCTTTTGAAAAATGTACAGGTGTTTTACAGAATTTTCTGCTCAGTTGATAGGAGATTTATCTATTGCTTCCTATTCACAACAGGTGGAGTGTTCCAGAAGGGGTTTTAGGCCTCTCTCACACCTGAGCTTCCACTTGTGCTCCTAGAAGTGGCTCTAGGGAAGAAAGTAAATGTACATCATGCCAGAAAATTGAGGTACATCATGGCCTTTTGGTGGAATACTGTCAGGAAAGAGCTCTTTCCCAAAGGATGTAAACAGGGGTATCTCAAACATATTTTCCTGAAACACAGGTTATTCAATAGTAGTAAGCTTAGAACCTCAGGATAAAAATGTGAGAGAAAAATGAAAGCAGCCTTCCTCACTGTGTTTGTAATGTGTTAATAGGCAAGTCTGACTATTTTTTTTTTAAAGAAACTTTGCCAAAGGTTGGTTCTGGCTGAGTACTTGGCTTGAATATTGTGCACTGAAAATCAGAACAGATATTATGGTGTTCAAGCAATCTCTTAAATATTTTTAATGGAAGAAATCCAGGCACAGTGACTGGCTGATCCTAGTGGACCTTTTACATTATTGCATTTTAAAAGCATCAGTTTAATCTGCTTTGTTACCTTGGACATTAGATAAGTGTGATACAAATTTTAGCAACTTTGGAAGTTCAATTTTTGGTGCTCTCATTCATTTGTCATTATTTTGTCTAAAGCAACAATGATTTTCTAAGGTTCAATGTTTATATCAGCATTTCTCATTGCCTCTTCATACAAGGCTTTTATATGGCACTTTGATTTATTTATTTCTTATGGCTCATTTCCTTTATTTCACAAATATCAGAATGGACAATTCTTCAAAACTTGCCAGAAAGACATTCAAACATAGAAGAACATGTTTGTCTTTTCACTAGTGGGCATTAATTTATTTGAAATGGGATTTTGATAAGAACTCTTGTGGAGCTATTAAAAACAAAACATAGCCAAGGTAATTGGAAAGTCTCAAAAGCAAATGCTTCACAAAGTCAATTAGGCTTCTAATATTACACATACTGGATATTATTAGTGTCTGATTTCCTTGCCCTAAAAGAAAATAATCTGCACATAAAAAAACTATCAAAAAATTAAAAGAAATTTTATCACTCAATCTATTATTCTGCCTTCCTCTATCTTCTTATTCTTTCAGTATTCTTTTTAAATTTAGACTCAGTTTTCTGTGCACTTTATACATGGAATAATTTTTTGAAAATAAGTCATAATATGTTGATATATTATAGTTAAATAAATTTTCCTTTAACCTTTACTATCTAGGAGCAAATGTCAGAAATGGCTCTCTAAAACCTACTATTTAAATATTTGCTTAGTAGAGTATGAAAACTTTCATGTCATAGCTTTCATTAATTATTTCCGCTATTTGTTTGAGTTACTTTTTATATGTACTGCCTACCTAATACCCTTATAAATTGCATACATCATCATTCTTCATGTCTAGCATGTATTCTCACTACAGACTCAACTGCTCATTTTTAAATTTCAGCATTAGTAATTCTTGAGACAGTAAGACAAGATTCAATCTGTCTTTCTCCTTCTCTCTCAGCATATAACATCAACATCTGAAACTAAAATTTGATTCTTTTTCCTCTAATAACATCTCCTCCTATTTTATATATCACTATCGTTTTTCAGTAAAGAAGAGAAACTATAGATGAACAAATATGGAGGCATAACTGGGGGTGATGTGAGGGGGAAGAGGGAAATGTCCTAATGTACATGATATACATTCACAAACATATCAAAGTCAATCATTAAGACAAATATGAGAAGGAGGGAGGGAGAAGAGAATGGGGGATTGGGGAAGAGCTTAGTGAGTGATGTGAGTATGTATGCCTCTACCATCTTGTACTTCATTAAGATGTATGACTACAATGAACCAATTAAAAAAAGAATAGTCAATTACCTATATCAGTAAAGATGTGTCTGATATTTCTACATACTAAATTCAAGCATTTGCTATACTACCCATTGATATGCTTGATAAATATTCGGTGAACCAAATGGATCAATGGAGAAATCAACTATCACATCCCAGAATACATAAATGTAAACAATAAAACACCATTGAGTTGGCTGAGAAAATATAGCCATAAATCCAGTGAAATCTGGCTCATCATCCTAACAAAAACTTCCTGTGTTTATTGAACTTATACCATATGACAGGTGCTATGTCAACATTAGGAATTTGAGAAACAAATCAGAAAAGGTACTGCCATCGATTTGCTCACAGCCAAGTAGAAGACACTGAGTATGACCATAAAACATACAACAGTCCAATCAAGACCAACCTGATATAGAATTAATGAATTAAACATAATTGAACATATAATAGTCCAATCAAGACCAACTTGATGTGGAATTAGTGGAATAAACATAATCATACTATTGCACAGAACTGGAGAATGTCAATAGGCTCTGCTTCTTGAACTAAGCCCAAAGAATATACTCAACAACCAAACTCCTAATACAACTCTGCATGATCATGTTTTCCCACAGAGAATTTCATGTATGTAATCATTTTGTGTAATTGAGTGCAGTTATTACCATGAAGTTTTGTTTTTTTTAATGAGGAAAACAAATCTTAAATAATTTGCCTGACTTACAAAGAGCGTTTTAACGTGAAGTATTAAAGCCAAATTCTAGGTCTGTTGATTCCTACTACCAATATATCCTTCACAACATTCCTCCAATATGAATTTTTTAATATTATTTTGTTGGCCTCTTTTTTTCTTGGATGTTTTAGTTTTTTATTTAAAGGTAGTAATTTTCTTGTAAGCAATACATTGTTAATACTGTTGGAGATAGAAAGAATTTATATAACTATTCATTTCCTAAAACATAGACAGTTTAAAGAAGACATACTAGCTGAACAAATTATTTACCCAGTCTGGGACTCCAAGGTGGGCATCTGCCTTCAAATCACTGTTCCCTCTATTACATCACAATTGCAATCTGTTTGACCTTGCTACATTTTATGTCCCCAAAAGGCCCATGGGTTGAGCCTTGGTCCTCAGTCAGTCTTGGCACAATTGAGAGGCGCTGGAAACCTTGGAGGGTGGGGCCAAGTGTGAGTTTTTCAGGTCATTATGGTATGATCTTGCAGGGGATAGTGGAGCTCTAGCCCTTTTCTCTTCCCCTCTGTTAGTTCTTAGCCACTACGTGAGCAGGTTTGCTCTATCCCATTCCCTTCCCATGACATACACCTAAGGGCTCAAAAGCAACAGATCCACCTGATCATAGACTGGAACTAGCAAAGTTCTGATCCCAAATACATCTTTTTTCTTCATAAGTTCTTTATCTAAGGTATTTGGTAAAGTAATGGAAAGATGACAAACTCAAACCTATACATGGGTAGTTTCTTTGTACATCTGTCAATAATAGAATTGCACTTCACATTATTGTTGAAATTATGTCTGATTAATTATAAAGGGTATAAGCACTTGAGAAAAAGAGAAATAGCATGAATCCTCATCAATGTTTTCTATAATGCCTTCCTAGTTCTCAATTTTTATATCATATATCCTGAACTTTATGTGGCACCTATTATATTTACTTCACCTATAATTTCTTTTCTCAGATTGTTAAAAAGATGGCAACTTCAAAATATGCATTGTTAACAATAGTCTTGTCTTACTGGGTTTAGGTTCAGAGTTAATCTCAACTGAATAAAGGTGACTGGCCTTGAGAAAATTCTTCAAAAATATCTTCTAAGAAAAATGTAAAGGAAATGGAGGAAGTTAGAAACAAGAGAAAATTGATTATGTGGAAATCATTAGAAAGGTTATCATAGTGAGAAATAATTCTGTGTACTCCTTAGGCTCTGTAATTTTTTTTTTTTTTTTGTGGTACTGGGGTTCCTGGAAGCCCTTCTACCTCCGGGCTACACTCCCAGACCTATTTTTTTACATTTTTATTTGGAAACAGAGTCTCCTAAGCCAGCGCGCGCGACTGGCTTCGAACCTGCGCAATCCTCCTGTCTCTGCCTCCCAAGCGCTGAGATTACAAGCGTGCGCCACCACGCCCGGCAGGCTCTGTAAATTTAAAAAATGATTTAAGCTTAGTATAAAGATAATTTAAACTCAAAATTTGTGACTAAATATCAGGTGGGATATATATTATAGGTGTAAAATTAGTGTCCAAACATATTTGTCATGTGTTAGATGACCAACAAAATTTTTATGTTAATGACATTAAAATAATAGCAATAGGCTTCTGGTTGAACCAAACAGTGTATCACAAACTTACATGTAGAATTCACTTAAATTTGAATAAACTATTCATACTGGTGAATCTTCTGAAGTATTTTAAATAAAAATTCAAATTATTAAAAAGTTGCAATGACCTCACTTAACATAATGTTCTCTAGGTCTTTCTATCTTCTTGCAGATGACATAATTTTGTTCTTTATAGCTGAGTAGAATTGTTTTGGGGACATATGTTTTCTCTAATATGCCCAAAATGGAAACTATTAGGAATACCAGAGGGAATCCAGATAATGGAGTGGAAACCTCAGCAAAGCTAGAATGGAAGAATAGGAGACGAAGAAGGCTGAGGTTGATTAATGGAGGAGCTACATCCGAATATGTGGATGTATGAATGTAGCATGGTTAACCTGGACACTCATTGTTGGGAGGGGAAAAGGGAAAGTGGGGGGCACCAAGCACAGTCTGAATATATGTCATTTTCAATACGATTCACATAAAAATTTAAAAATTAAAAAAAATTAAAAATGTTCCAAATTCAAAGCAATAAAGACCTTTTACTCACTATCCTTTGTCACATTTGCTTTAGATTTCATATACTATATAATATATATGATATATAAAATATAAATAATATATAATATATAATGTAATTCATATAATTCTTTGGAGAAATGTCTAGGAAATTTCTTTGCCAACTTTTAAAAAAATACTTTTATTGGTGCATTGTAGCCTCACAGCATTATATAGTTCACAGTGATGGTGACATACATTCACAAAGCACTTGGTGGGCTTTTCCCAGCTTCCTTCCCACTCTCCATTCCATATACATATTGAGATTGACATTGGTATTCTGACATATATACATAATATCAATGGGAGTGATTCTTTCATTAATTATCCCACTCCATTACCTCTTAAACCACCACCGTTGATATGTTCCCTCCATTAACTAAATTCCCTCAGGTATCCTGATTCCTCCCTAGCTTCTGCATATGAGAGAAAACATATGACTTTTCACTTATTATGACTGGCTATTATCACTTAACATAATGTTCTCAAGGTCCATACATTTTTCTGCAAATGGCATAATTTTGTTCTTCTCTATTGGTGAACAGAATTCCATTGTGTGTATATCCCATCACAATTGTGAATTGTGCTGATATAAACATGGATATGCATATATTACTATAATATTCTGATTTAAGTTCCTTTGGAAAGATACCCAGGAATGGTAGAGCTAGATCATATGGTGGATCCATTTCCAGTTTTCTGATGAATCTCCTCACTGATTTTTATAGTGGCTGCACTAATTTGCAATCCCATCAACAGTGTAGAATAGTTCCTATTTCCCCATCCTTGCCAGCATTTATTGTTGTTTGACTTCTTGATTACCAATCTAACTGGGGTTAGATGGTATTTTGGCATAGTAGTTTTTATTTGAATAGCCCTGATTGCTAATGATGTTGAATGTTCTTTTCTTGTGTTTATTGTTCATTCATATTTTCCTTTTGTGAAGTGTCTATTTTATTGTCCATTTATTGACTGGGTTATCATTTTAAGTATTCTTTAAAATATTTCATATATTCTATTAATCCTCTATCAGTGGAAGAGCTTGCAAAGGTTTTCCATTCTGTAGTCTCTCTTTTTAGACTCTAGCTGGTTTCCTTTGATGAGCAGAAACTTTTGAGTTTAATGTCATATCTATTAATTCTTGGTTTAATTTGCCAACTTTTAATCAAATTTTTTTAATGATTTCAACTTAGTTCTTTATATATTTTTGATAGTTATCATTTATTTAGTATGTGACTTGTAAATATTTTATCCCTGTGAAATTATCCACTTCTTGATGCTTTTAATCTATCTTTTCTTTTTTGTCTTAATGGTTTCATTTTTGTGTGTGTGTGTGTGTGTGTGTGTGGGTCTGGGGATGGAACCCAGGGGCATTCTACCTCCTCCAAGCTACACCCCCTGCCCTATTGTTTTATTCTTTATTTTGAAACTGGGTCTCACTGAGTTGCAGAGGGCCTCACTAAGTAGCTGAGGCTGTCCCCGAACCGCAATCCTCCGATCTCAGCCTCCCAAATGCTGGGGTTATAAGCGTGCGCCACCACGCCTGGCTTAATGGTTTCATTTTAATGTGTGTCCATGTGAGTCTCTTTGAGTTTATTCTTACTTATTGTTTTTTGTGCATATTGGATATTTCTTTGATCAAATCTTAAGGAAGTTGAGGCCATTTTTTTTAGATACTTTCTTTTTTTCTTTCCTTCTTTATATTCCCATAGTGCAAAGGTCTGCTAGTCTGATGGCATCCCATCGCTCTCTGAGGTTCTCTTTGATTTTATTTAATCTTTTTTTTTAAGTGACACTCCTTTAACAATTTATGTTTTTTCAAATTTGACCTTAAAAACATATATTTTACAGAATCATGAAACAGAATTAAATGTTAAAAAACAATTCCTAAGAATTCAAAATAAAGTGAAATTTATTAATACAATGGATTCCCAGGTGCAATTATATCCACACCATTCCAAGAAGTTTTAAAACACAGTAACAATAGTTCCATAATAAAGCCATTGAATTAAGTTTATTGTTATTGTTGTATATGTTTATTTAGTATTTTTCTTTCTATTTCTCAAACTCAACTATTTTCCATGTCCTATCTTCAAGTTCACTGATTCATTCTTTTTCCTTCCAAAATGTATCACTGCATCCTTTTAGTGAAGTTTTTATTTTAGTTATTACACATTTCAACTCTAGAAGTTTTTTGTTTTCATTTTATATTTTTTAAACTTTATTGATAACTTCATTTTGTTCATACATCTTTTTCCTGTCTTAATATGCACCTTCCTCCAGTTCTTTGAGTATGTCTAGGAAATTTATTTAATATGTTTGTTTAGAGATTATCCAAGAAGTTTTTTGCAAAAACAAGGACAATTTGTGTTTATTTTTCCAATGAATGGGCCATATGTTCTTGTTTCTTTGTATGCCTTATAATTGCTTTGTTGAAAGGTCATCATTTGAATTTAATAGTGTAGTCATTTCAGAAATTAGGTTTGATGTGTTTTGATTTTGAAATTTTTTTTGTTTTAGGGTGTTTCTCTGCCAAAGATGAGCTAAAGAGTAACTTATTTTTAATACTTTTATTGATGCATTATAATATCTCATCATAATGTAACTATAAACTTAAATGCAAACATACTCTGTTTTCTTCTAAAATACATAAATATATTTCATATCTTGGTTATTTTCCATCTCAATTTATTCTTGTATTATGAATTTTTTTTTTTTTGGTGGTACTGGGGTTCCTGGAAACCCTTCTACCTTTGGGCTACACTCCCAGACCCATTTTTATATTTTTATTTGGAAACAGGGTCTCTTAAGCCAGTGACGCTGGCTACAAACCTGAGCTATCCTCCTGTCTCCGCCTCCCAAGCACGGGGATTACAAGTGTGCGCCACCACACCTGGCATGAAATTCTAATATATAATTCTTGCTTTTATTTATAAAATAATCAACTTGTTAAATAACGCGTTGTTTTCCCTGCTGAAACATGAATGGAAGCACTTTAATATATAAATTAAACATACCTGTGCCTCTTTTTTTTCTGTTCTGTGCCTTTAGAATTTCTGTATCTGTTATGTTATAATACAGGCTTTTTAAAATATAATTTTATTGGTGCCCTGTATTCTCACATTATAATGAAATTCAGAGTAATAGGGACATATTAGAGTGTGTCAGTTAATTTAGAAATTTGTTAGAGAAAGTTGTCTTTCTTTTCAAATTTGTCTTATTTTCAAAATTTTGCCAGAGTCAGCATGTTTACTTTTACCAAATGTCATGCCATAATTTTGAATGAAATTGAATTGTATTTCTAGATAAAGATAGAGAACTTCTTAGGATATTTAATCTTTAAATGAAAATCTATTATCTTTACTACTTATCTGTTTATTACACTGACATGTAATGCTCGTTAATGATATTCCATATACTTTTTGAAATCTATCTGCTGATTTTGAAGATTTTTTCTAAGATATTTACTATTTTTACTAATGTTTTGAAAGAACCACTTTTCTATTTCATTCTTAATTGGTTAACACAAAGGTTATTATTTTGTCCATTGATTATGACTCTAGGAACACTTTTTTTAGTTCTGATTGTCAGTAGAAAACTAAGACATTTTAATATGAAAGTCATATAATAAGTAATTTTTCCTTCTTTTTCAATTTTATGCATCTTATCTGTTTATATTTTATTATATTTGAAATATCCTGCGTTATTGTGACTGGAAGTGGTAATAGGAGAAATATTTCATAGTTCCTAATTTGCAAATTAAAATTTTGCAATAAACTTTATTATCTGCATTAACTTGGAGAGGTATCTCCAAATTTTGTTTTTCTATTTTCTGATATCAAACCATTGTTACATAGCAAAGATTAAAATATATTGATAATGGTGATATATTTATTCAAAAATAAAATTCATTATCTTTTATTTTTTGTGTCTAATATAAAAGACATTGGTCTATAATTTTATTGTCTTATTGTATTGTCTTAAGTTCACGTTTGTAATCCAATTCATACTAATTGGGTATTGTTCCACAGTTGTCTTGTAAAAAAATAGGGGGCTTCTTTGCCAAAGCAACTGGGGCTGGTGTTACTGAAGAACAAAATTGGATAATGATTTGATATTTCAATTATTATTAAAACAATTGATTATTAATAGTTTCTATTTCTTTCTTTCTAGTAATTTGTTTTTCTAAATTACATTGGATAAAATTTGGATATATGACTCTATTAATTATTACCTGGATATAATTCACAGAATTGTCATAGAATTTTTGATGCTATTCTTTTTTTTAATAGTGGAGATCGAACCCAGGAGCAGTCTACCTCTGAGCTACACCCCCAGTGATATTTTATATTTTTATTTTGGAACAGAGTCTCACTAAGTTTCTAAGGGTCTCACCTCAAACCTGTGATTTTCTTGTCTCAGCCTCTCAAGTACTGGGATTACAGGAATGCCTTATCACACCTAGCTTATGCTTTATTAGTTTTAAGTGAGGAAAAATACTCCACTCTCTAGCCTTTTCTTTTCATTTCTTATATGTTTTTATCAAATGTATTTCTTCTTTTCTTGTTATATTTTCTTAAATATTGATCTATTATTTTGTTATTTTCAAATAAATATATTTGGAATATATAAGTTATGTTGAGAGTTCCTTGTTTTCTGTCTTATTAACTATTCTTTCCTTTTTATTGTTTCTGTTTTTACTTTTTGCATTGACTCTAAAATTACTTTTTTGGAATTTTCTGCTGATTGTCAAACTTACTTAGGCAAAATAATTTCATTTTTCCCAAAAATCACAATGAATATTGTATTTTACTTTAAATGTCATTTTAGCTGCTTTCCCCAATTTTGGCATGCAAGGATTTTACTGGCATCTACACTAACTAAATCATCCTCCAGCAAGACTTTCAATTATATGTTATTATGCATCAAACCCCCTACTTTCTTTCTTCTTTTGAATTGCTAAAGGTTCCCTCTTGGTCTAATCGTTTTTCTCTTTCTTGGGTGGCAGTATGGGTTAGATCTGGAATGTTCCCAAAGGCTCGTGTTGAAGGCTCGGTCACTAATGCAGTGATGTTCAGAGCATTTGAGCTTTGGGAATTGGATCATGATGGTTCTGACTCCGTCAGTGAATTAATTCATTGATAGCTAAGTGGACTACTGGGAGGTGGTGGAAGCCATGGATGACAGGGTATGGTTGGAGGAGGTAGGTCGCTGGGGCATGAGGGCATGTCATGAAAGTGTACTTCTTGTCCCTCTCCTCTCCTCTCCTCTCTTCTCCTCTCCATCTCTCCTCTCTCCTCTTTATGTTCTTCTCTTCCTCCTCCTCGTCCTCCTATTTTCCTCCTCCTCCTCCTCCTCCTCCTCCTCCTCCTCCTCCTCCTCCTCCTCCTCTTCTTCTTCTTCTTCTTCTTCTTCTTCTTCTTCTTCTTCTTCTTCTTCTTCTTCTTCTTCTTCTTCTTCTTCTTCTTCCTCCTCCTCCTCCTCTGCCACACCTTCCCATCATGTTTCTCCCTTGGAGCCAGCTAACTTTGAATTGAAACCATCAGTCAAATCTTCCCCCATTTAAGTACCTACCCCTGGTATTTGAATATTTGTCACAGCAACAAGAAATTAACAAACTTGGAAACTTCATCTATCATTACAACTCCACCTCATCTTTGCATCTACTTCTTATTTCATTATTAGTCAGAGAAGAATACTTACTTGTATTTTTCTATACTTCCTTTTTATTCACAACCAAATCCATAACTTGGATTGGAAAAGCAATATTATCTGTAAGGAACTACATTTTCAAAGTGTCTTCCTCATGAGAAGTAAACAAATACTCCCTTCTTACTGATTGGAATCTGGAGCAGATACTAGATCTGGAAGAGCTATGCAATAGCCACGACACAACAAAGCCACAAGCAAGATGATGGAGAGAAATGACAAAAGCAACATGGGACCCTACTGTGACATTAAAATCATCATATGATAACCAGGGGATCTATTTTTGAACTTTCATTACTGGGAAACATAAAAGATTCATTTAGATTTTACATTTGTGCAATTTATAACTGAACTCATTTCTTATCTTTTAGTCATACCTTATTTTGTTTCAAAAGGTTCCAATGAAGCCCCAAAAAGAGAAAATTGATTAAAATACTGTAGTTTCACTAGCTTTGCTGTTAAAATAATTACACTTTAATGATTCCATTGGGATATTATTTGGGACTTTGAAATGGGGATTTTTCACACATCCCCAAACAACTTTAAACATTGATTTTCTGCATAATGGATAATTTCACCTATTCTTACAACTCCACCTCATGCTTGAGCTTAATGCAAGCCAGAGGTGAAAATCAGGAGTGCCGTGAGTAAGAAAAACAGGGAAACAAATGGTGCAGATCAAGACTGGGAGAGCTTCAAGATAGGTAAGAGTTAAGAATGTCTGCTGTGCACATTCAAAAAGATAATTTAAGCCAGGCATGGTGGTGCACACTTGTGATCCTGGTATTTGGGAGGCTGAGACAGGAGGATTGTGGTTCGCAGAGAGCCTTAGCTACTTAGTGAGGCCCTTTGCAACTCAGTGAGACCCTGCTTCAAAATAAAGAATAAAAATAAGGCTGGGGGTATAGCTTGAAGGTAGAATGGCCCTGGGTTCCATCCCCTGTACTGCAAAATAATAATAATAATAATAATAATAATAATAATAATAATAATAATAAATCTTCAAAATAGAGTCCCTTTTTATTTTACTTAACATTATAGCAAGAATACTTTAAAGTAGACAAAGTAAATAATTTAATCAATTAAGTGATATAAAATGTTCTATTTTATCAGAAGACATAGTCTATTTGGGGAATATAATTAAATTATACCTGTGTTTTAAAATTGTTTGATTTCACTACTTCTAAAGGCTTATGAATTTGAAGATGTAAAAAACCCCTCAAAATATTATTATCTCCTTTGAAAAATAATATAAGGAAACTAGTTTATGATGGAACAGAAACTAGTAGATATTGGTGAAGTACAGAGTGGCAATTTAATTTCAAAGCCTCATATATTCAATCCTAAAGCAAACTGTATTGCCTTTAGGTAGCTTCTGGGAGCACTGATATTAGTCAGAGCCTGAAGAAGGGCTGGTAATATTTACCATAATGTGACTCACTGTCCATCCTGATTGGAGGTGATTGGATAAGACCAGGCACTTCATCCAGTGAGCTCCAATCTGTAGTCTGCCCTGTGGTTTATAAAATATCCTAGTGGCAAAAATGAAGGAAATGCTAAATACAGTGACCTGAGATTTTTTTCTAAGTGACTATTAGAGAAAATATGAATTTATAAATATGAGCAAAAATCCAACTAGGAATGGGGAGGAGAATCTAGAAGAAATATTCTACAGAGAAACAGGGATAGTCAAAGAGAGCTGCAAAGAAATATTCAGTGGTAAACTAAAATCAAAGAGATCTTGCTGATAAATAGAAAATAAAAGACTGAATTATTGTTCAACATTATAAAAACCTGTACCCCCTCCTCTTGAAAATAGTTTTCTTTGTTTCAACAGCTTGTGAAATTGACTGTTGACTTTCTTTGGCCAATGGAATAGGAGTGGACATGACATACGGATTTGCTTGCCCTCTGTGATCTAGTACAAAAAGACCATGTTTGAGAAAACTTCTACAGCCTAAGAGATCCTAATAGGCACAAATATAAACCATGATTAGACATGTCTGACTACTCCCATAGAACCATGAACAAGAAAAAGTAAATATTTGATATTAGAATATAATTAAGATATTTAATTATTTTACATAAGAAACATTGTCTAGTAAAAGCTACATCATATAAGTCTACTTCTGAAATATCTTTTGTTTCCAAAAGTCCTAGTTATATGGGTATTTATGGTCTCTTGATCATGTTTGCCCTAACATTTTCACATTTGGTTGCAAGGCATACCGGATAATTATAGTGATCAAGACAAGTTCATTAGTGAAAACTAAAGGAAGTTAATGCAAAGGAGAAATCCCTATTTAAAGTAAGTTAACAGAACAATTTATTTGATTATCATTTAAAAACAAAACCTTTCAGATACCACATGAAGACTCTATAAGAAAGAAACTCTTTAGGCAAAATTATTAGTCATAAATAAACATCAACTAAGTGACTCTTGGTTTTATAGACATATATTAACACGTTTATAACAGTTAAATAAAAAATCTATGAAGAAATGGCTAAAATTGGAATTGAAATTAATTACAAAATATTTCAACTGTTCCCAAAAGCTTCTATGTTGTTACTAATTCAGTGGTAAATAAAAAAAGC
This sequence comes from Muscardinus avellanarius, assembly GCF_963383645.1. Taxonomy (NCBI): domain Eukaryota; kingdom Metazoa; phylum Chordata; class Mammalia; order Rodentia; family Gliridae; genus Muscardinus; species Muscardinus avellanarius. The sequence goes on from NC_137790.1 coordinate 81,580,043, forward strand.
TACAAGCCTTATTAATTTCTTCACAAAAACAAACCTGATAAACATGATGTTTTTAATATTTTAAATTGCCAGATATCTTTTCAATACTTTTCAAGAATATTTCTAGTTTTTAGTTGAAGTTCTCATTTAGATTCATTAACTTTATTAAATCTTTAACTTGTGTTCATATATTGTTTAAAATTTTTGTTTCATTGCTTAAATATATATCTCTTATTGATATTATTATTTTTATGTCTTTTTAAAGATTTTCTCTTCTATTATTGAAAACATATCAGATATTTATTTTAGAAGTTTTTGCATAGTTGAATGACTAATATTAACACCTTCATTCTAGAGAAAAGTAAGAGGAAATCCAAACTAGGTAACTGATTTTTGGGAGAAAGTACATTGCCTAAAAACATGCATAAGTTAGGGCAAAGCAAAGTCTAGAAAGAAGGCTTTCAAATGCTAAAGTATTTACCAATAGAGTACTCACAGCAGTGGGGTCAGCACATTGTTTTCAAGAATTTATGTTACTTCACTATACTTTTATTTGTGTGTGATACTGGGATTGAATCCAGGAGTATTCTTACATCTGAGCTAAGCCACGAGACTGATTTGATTTTTATTTAGAAATAGGGTCTTGCTAGCTTTCTGAGAGCCTCATTAAGTTGTTGAGGCTGGTTTTGAAACTTCGATATTCCTATCTCAGCCCCCCAAATACTGGGATTACAGGCATGTACCACTGTCGGGGCCCACTCGGCTGGACCGAGATGGCACCCAGGCTTGTTGCCAGCATGGATTCAAAATGGCGCCTAGGCTTGCAGCCAAGTCATGAGACTCACAAGATGGACGTCTCCTTGAGCATGCGCAGTGTGCCATGCTACGTGCCTGGAGAATGATCAGTGATGCAGCACCTCATGCTACCACCAGCCTGCCTATTAGAAAGTCAGAAGTGTACATGCCCTAGCTGTGGAAGCTTGGGGTTGGTAGGGAATAGAAGGAGGAATTATGATGCTGATATATATTGTGCTTGTTGTACGCATTGTCAGACATATTAAGAGACATATTCAGAGATATTATGAAGAAAAATTAAGGATCCATTAAAGAAGAATTCATATTTCAGCTGAAGAGGTGTCTGTGTCATTCTTTAATCCCCTGCGGGTCGGAGTCTTAGAGGATGATAAGTGGCGCCGAAACCCGGGAATAACAACGTAGCAAAAAGTTAGCAGGTAAGCAACAAAATAAGATAAGGCTCGCAGATAAGCGAGGGACAGCTGTGAAAGTTCGCAGGTAATTGCGACTATAGGCTCGCAGGTGTTGCGACGATAAGCTCGCAGGTGTTGCGACGATAGGGGTGTAGGAGTTTGTAACAAAGTAAAACTTATCATGGGGTCTAAGGTTGCTACCATGAAGGTCAAAGAGGCTCTTTGTAACGGTCTGTCTAAGGGAGGAGTGAAAGTGAAAGCAGCCACTTTAGAAAATTTTCTTAGCACAGTTAAAGCGATAGCTCCATGGTTTTTGGAAGAAGGATATGTTAATATTTCTCAGTGGAAACGTCTCGGTCAGGATCTTCTTAAGGCCGATGCTGAAGGGGCTCTCCCACCTGGGACATTGGCTATCTGGAATTTAATTAAAGCATGCCTGGCAGATAAAACAGGAAGGTATAGTCAAGTTCTGGCTGAAGGCTCTAATGCTTTAGAGGAAGCAAAAGAAGAGATTTCAGAGCAAGGTCAACAGACAGATTCTCACAGGGACGAGGAGTCCTTTGAAAGCAACTCCTCCGATTCCTCCGAGGAACAAGAGACATGGCCTGTTCCACCAAAAAGAGATAAGGAGGAAGAAGCCTTGTTAGAATCTTGGCGCAGGTTCCAAATGTCTTATAACAGAAAAAAGAAACATCCTGAACCTTCCGCTCCTCCCCCTCCCTCTCCTAGTCCGCCGCCATATCTTACTGAGAAAGAAAAGTCTGATAGATGGAAGACATCTGAGGCTAGTCCGTGAGCAGAGATTTTGCCTACACCAGGAGCATTTCCTGTGTTTCTTGACCAGAATCAGCAAAGGTATCATGAGCCATTAGATTGGAAGGTTGTTCAAAGATTAAAAGAAGCTGTGTCCACATATGGAGTGCAGGTTTCATTTACCTTGTCACTGGTAGAATCCTTTGAAAGATACTCCATGACTCCAAGTGATTGGATGAATTTGTGCAGGGCTGTGTTGTCTGGTGGAGCCTATCTTAATTGGAAGTCAGCCTATATAGAATATTGCTCTGATCAAGCTCGTGTTAATGCTCAGACAAGGAAACCTGCTTGGAATCTGGATATGCTAATGGGACAAAGACCATTTGCTAATAATCAAAATGGGTACCCACAGCAGGTGTATGGGCAGATTAATCAAGCAGCATTAAGGGCATGGAGGATGTTATCAGGGACAGATAATTTAGGAGCCAGTCTGTCAAAAGTTACTCAAGGACTCAATGAGCATTTTGCTGATTTTTTATCACAGCTTGTGGAAACTGCTTCTCAGGTTTTCCCTGATGTGGACGCTGCCATGCCATTGATTAAACAGCTAGCTTATGAGCAAGCCAATAAGCCTTGTCGGGATGCAATACGTCCCTATAAAAATAAGGGCCTAGAAATATGGCTCAAGGTATGCAGAGACATAACTGACTCTTTCATACAAGGACAAGCCATAGCTGCTGCCATTGTTGCTGGGTTGCAGGGCAAGCCTTATAATCAAAAGCAGAGAGGCAGTTCAGGGAATTGTTTCCAATGTGGTCAACCAGGACACTTAAAAAGATATTGTATACAGACTAATTCTGGAGCATCTTCTAAACAGGTCCAGAGGATTCCCAATTTGTGTCCTCAATGTAGAAAAGGCAACCATTGGGCTGTAGAGTGCAGATCTCGATGGGATGTAGATGGAAAGCCTCTTCCTCCACCAAAATCAAATGCTAGGCCAAAAAACGGACAGAGGGGCCCTGTGCCTCAGGGCCCTCAAATGTATGGGGCAATTCAACAGGAGACAGGGAATTCAGCAGGACCACAGATGAGGCAGGTGCCTCGACTTCAGCAGCCTCTCCCACCATATGGAGAGCAACCCCAAGGAGCGCAGGATTGGACGTCTGTGCCACTGCCCGACTCATATTAACCCCTGAAATGGGAGTTCAAAAAGTAGATTCAGATTTTCATGGACCCCTTCCTTCTAATACTGTAGGATTGCTTCTAGGCCAAAGTTCCACTACCTTATCGGGTCTAGTGGTGCATCCAGGAGTTATTGACCAGGACTATATGGGCAATGTGAAAATATTAGTTTCTTCCCCTCGTGGGATTTCTGTTATAAATGATGGAGACCAAATTGCTCATATAATTCTGTTGCCTAGTAAACATTCTCTTTTTCCTAGCCAAAGACAGACAAAAAAAGATAAGGGCTTTGGTTCTACAGGTCCTCCTGGAGCATGGCTCACTATGGACATGGGGTCACGTCCCATGTGTCACCATACAGGGAGTCTCTTTTTGGGGTGTCTTGGACTCAGATGCAGACCGTAGTATCATTAGATTATCTGAATGACCAAAAGATTGGGGATTACAACAGACAGATCAATTACTTAAGGGGTTAGGATATGCAAATAGTCCAAGCTGCAGTGCTGTTCACCTTAATTGGGCAGATCAAAAGGGTCATTCAGGGACATTCCAACCTTTTGTTCTGGAGCTTCCTATATCCTTGTGGGGACGAGATATACTGCAACAAATGGGAGTAAAATTGACTACTGAATCTGTATATAGCCCTCAAAGTCAACAACTTATGCATAATGCAGACTGTTCAGGGACAGATGGGCTTGGCCGATTTGAACAAGGTCGAAAGTCCCCTGTTCCCATGATGGGAAGAAATAATCCCAAAGATAAAAGAGGACTGGGTTTTTCTATGGGGCCACTGAACAATTAAAGATTAAATGGAAAACAGATGTGCCAGTGTGGATCTCTCAGTGGCCCCTTCCTAAAGAAAAAGTTATAGAAGCCCACGAACTGATACAAAAGCAGTTATCGGCAGAACATTTACAGTCCTCCACATCTCCATGGAATACACCTATTTTTGTTATCAAAAAGAAATCAGGTAAATGGAGATTGTTACATGATCTCCAAACAGTAAATAATAGTATGGAGATCATGGGACCAATGCAATTGGGGCTACCAGTTATATCGGCCCTCCCTGCCAATTGGCCCACTGTTGTGTTGGACATCAAAGACTGCTTCTTCTCTATTCCACTGCATCCTGCAGATACCCCTCGATTTGCTTTTACAATACCGTCCATTAATCATCAGCAGGTGGATCAAAGATATGAATGGACAGTACTACCACAGGGTATGGCTAATAGTCCCACGTTGTGCCAAATATATGTAGATAAAGCCCTACAATCTATTAGAAGAGAATTTGCTTCTTCCATGATTTGTCATTATATGGATGATATTTTATTATGTGCTAAAACCCCAAAAATTTTGGATGATATGCTTATAAAAACTATACTATGACTTAAACAATGGAATTTAATTATAGCTCCAAAAAAATACAACAAAGAAATGTTAAACAATACCATACCTTGGCACCAAATTAGAAGATACTATTATTCGTCCTCTTAAGGTTAGCTTGAGGGTGGACAATTTACAAACTTTAAATGATTTCCAAAAACTTTTAGGGGATATAAATTGGATTTGACCATATTGTAGGCTTAGTAATGCTGACCTTAAACCTTTGTTTGATTTGCTAAAAGGGGATTCAGATTTATTTTCTTCACGATCATTAACATCTGAGGCACGAACATGTATTCAACTCGTAGAGGAAAGATTATCTGAAGCACAAATAGATCGTATAGATTATCAGAAAAAACTGCTCTTATGTATTCTTACCACAGATCTCACACCCACTGGAGTGTTGTGGCAAGAGGGTCCCATAATGTGGGTACACCTCCCTCATTCTCCCAAAAAAGTGTTGCCATGGTATCCAGCCTGTGGTGTACAAATAATTATTAAGGCATTAAAGGCAACTCTGACTGCATTTGGGATGCAGCCTGATCTTATCATCACTCCATATACTAAAGAACAGCTTGCCACTCTAGCTGCCACCAATTCTGACTGGGCCATTGTTCATGTAATGGCCACAGGACAATTTGATAATCATTATCCACAACATCCATGGCTCAGGTTTGTTTTGGCTCATCCTATTAATTTTCCTAAAATCACTCGATCTGCACCGATTGCTGGAGCACCAAATATTTTTACAGATGGATCCAAAGGAGGTATGGGAGTGATATTCAAAGAGGGTTCAGATCCACAAACTTTTCTTTTTCCCCATTCATCAACACAGACAGTAGAGATTTTGACAGTGATTCAAGTATTTATGCTCTATGATTCCACTCCATTCAATTTAATTTCAGATAGCTTATATGTGGTACAGACACTTAATAGCCTTGAATGTGTAGACATATTAAGGGGCAATCTACTATTCTTTTATTATTGGCTAAGTTACAACAATATATTTGGAACTGAAAATGTTCCTTCTATGCAACCCACATACGAGCTCATTCAGGACTTCCTGGACCGCTTGCTGAAGGCAATGCTATTGCAGATTTTCATACTCAAACTGTACTTATTTTTTCAAATGAAGACAAAGTTTTACAGGCTCAAAATTTCACAATAAATTTCATATAAATTCCCAAACGCTGAGACTAAAATTTAAAATCACTAAAAAACAAACTCAACACATTGTAGTGCAATGCAAAAATTGTTTGACATTATTGCCACAACCTACTACAGAAGTAAATCCTCGAGGTTTGCGACCTCTTCACCTATGACAAATGGATGTCACACATGTTCTTAAATTTGGCTCTCTTAAATATGTACATGTTTCCGTGGATACATGTTCCGGAGTTATCTTTGCCTCTGCTCATACTGGAGAAAAGGCCCAACATATAATTTCACATTGTCTGCAAACTTTTGCTGCCTGGGGCATCCCTCACCAAATTAAAACTGATAATGGACCTGCTTATGTTTCTCAAAGATTTTCTCATTTTTGTGCCCAAATGGCTATACAATTAAATCATAGATTACCATATAATCCACAGGGCCAAGGCATAATAAAACGAGCCCATGCCACTATTAAATCTGCTTTAATAAAACAAAAAGGGGAGATAGGGGCTCAATGGACCACACCAAAAGATAAACTAAATCTTATAGTATTTATTCTAAATTTTTTAACGTTGGATGCCAATGGACGAACAACAGCAGAAAGACATTACAGGCCTCATGAGCGCTATGCAGGGCAAGCAATGTGGAAAGATATTCTTACAGAAACATGGAATGGTCCGGATCCAGTGCTAACGCGGGCTCGAGGGTCGGTGTGTGTTTTCCCACAGGACAAAGACTCACCGATTTGGGTTCCTGAAAGATTAGTACGCCGTGTACAGGAACCAATGGAAGATGCCAAACAACAAATGGATATGGCTAACTCTGTTGGTAATGTTCAACATTGGAATGGGTAAAAAGATCTTTGGGGAATTATTTCTGCTTTCCCTCTTCCTTTACCTGTGTCCACCACTGCCACAATTTTTCCTCGGTTCTTTACGACCAATAGCTCCTTAAATTTGCCCTGGATTCCCTTTGATGAAGAAATTAGGCCTTATACATTTTTTAATATAACTTTAAGTGGCAGTTTATGTTTTTATGCTAATAAAATTTTGAATGATACCTATGATAGTCCTAATCCGTGTGTGCAGTTATATAATCAGACTATGGCAAAATTTCAGCCATTTAATGATTCCAGTCCCATAGGAAATGTTACTGTCTTAGAAGAATATGCTCCTTTAGCATTTTCTAGATATGAACATCCCGAAAATAAAACAGCTCCTTTGCAGCCGCAGTGGGCTTCAAAATGTTATAGCCCACGTAGCTGTCCATTTAAATGGACTGATTGCCAAGACTCTAAGGTAGTCTGGGCCTCTTCAGGCTATGATTTAAGTTTTTCTCCAGACATATCTACTATGCGCAATCATACTTGGGCAGAATATAATTATACATATCAAAATCCTATACAGTATAAGCCGCCCAATCCTTTTAATATTTGGCTTCTCTGTGGGATAGCAGGAGGCTGTACTGATATAACAGCTATGTCTATGATTTTAGGAGGAACTTTAAAAAATTACAGCTATTCTCAGAATTTTTCTGATACTTTTGAGGATAGCGTCAAAATAAATTGTTCAATGGGACCACATCTCCCGTTTGGACCCACTCCTATTTGTGTAACTACTCCATTTTTTTGGCTTGTTTCTAATAGTTCCTTAGTTAATGATAGTCTAGGTTGTTTTATTAATACCTGTTTTCTAGCTTTCTGCTGAAATGCTTCTATGCACCCTTGGGCAGTAGTAATGCGACTGCCTATAGCAGTTCCTTGGCCAATAAGAGTGGATGTAAATTCCCTTCCAGTTTTGCTAAACTGAAAAAAGAGAGATTTTGAAATTTCTGCTCTTATTGCTGTAATTGTGGCCTCTGTGACCGCGGCAGTTACAGCTGCTGCCGCTTTGGCAACGTCTATAAATACTGCAGCCACTATGAATGCCCTATCCTCACATGCGGCTACTGCCATGGCTCAGCAAACTCAAAAAAATGGACAACTTAAAGCTGACATATTAATGGTAAATCAAAGAGTAGACCTGTTACAAAAACAGGTTGACATTTTAGGGCAAATGGCGATGGTACCATGTATTCATAAATTATCTGGATTATGTATAACGTATGTGCAGTATCAAAATTTCTCCCATACAGATAATTTGTCTTGGCAATTAAACAAAATGCTTCTAGGGACTTGGAGCCGTGAATTTGAACACACCATGATTGAGCTTCGAGCGTCCATCATTGCAATTAATTCTACCTGTGTAGAAGTCGCCACAGTACAACAATGGATGGACTTGATACATGAAACATTGGGTTTCTTAAAAGATTGGGGTGGCATGGCATTCTGGCCATTCTTGCTGGTGGTAGCATGCTGTTTCCTGGTTGGATATATCAGGCGAACTCGACAACGCACACTACAACAACAGCACATATTGGTGCAAGCTATGGCAGCACTTGAAGCTGGCTCATCTCCCCACATATGGCTCAGTATGCTGGATCGGTAGTCAGTGACGGATAAGATCGTCCCCGGGACCATATCAACCTAAGACAGAGAAACAATCATGCTATTGTTCTCCCAGTGACGGGTAAGAATGGTCCTTGAGGGTCGACAACCTAAGACAGGCACGATCCCGAGCCTTATTTTAATAAAACAAAAAGGGGGAGATGTCGGGGCCCACTCGGCTGGACCAAGATGGCACCCAGGCTTGTTGCCAGCGTGGATTCAAAATGGCGCCTAGGCTTGCAGCCAAGTCATGAGACTCACAAGATGGACGTCTCCTTGAGCATGCGCAGTGTGCCATGCTACGTGCCTGGAGAATGATCAGTGACGCAGCACCTCGTGCTACCACCAGCCTGCCTATTAGAAAGTCAGAAGTGTACATGCCCTAGCTGTGGAAGCTTGGGGTTGGTAGGGAATAGAAGGAGGGATTATGATGCTGATATATATTGTGCTTGTTGTACGCATTGTCGGACATATTAAGAGACATATTCAGAGATATTATGAAGAAAAATTAAGGATCCATTAAAGAAAAATTCATATTTCAGCTGAAGAGGTGTCTGTGTCGTTCTCTAAGCCCCTGCGGGTCGGAGTCTTAGGGGACGATATACCACCACACCCAGTTTAAACTATACTTCTTGAAAGCAGAAGTTATACTTTATTTGTCTCTCCTTCTCAGTACCTTTTAAAATTGTACACAGTATGAATGGAGAGATATCTTTCCATGAAATTTTGTCTAAGTGATGTGATTCAAAAATAAATGACTCCTGGTAAAATATCTGAAACATTAATATTATAAAAATAGAGAATTCTTATAAAATTTGAAATGGAATTGCATGTCTTTGATTTAAAATAAGTCAACAACAGAGTTAAGTGAGATATTGACATTTGGAATTTATTCTTCCTATTTGCTGTCTGGATTTCATTTAATTTGAAATTACTTTATAAAATGATATTATAAATATGTAAACTTTGTCAATGATATAAAATTGGTAGGCTGTGAATTTCAGAAATATATTACCCTCATGTCCAGAGTGTAAAATAAAGAATTTTCTTTTAATAGTTACTTATATGTGATAACTAAAGTGGCTGGAAATAAGCACTAGAAACTATAAATTTTATAGATTTTTAAAAAGGAACAGAAACCCTAAAGATTCATAATAATTAGCTGGGTGTGGTGGTGCACGCTTATAATCCTAGCATTTGGGAGGCTGAGACCAGAGGATCGCGGTTCGCAGACAGCCTCAGCTATTTAGTGAGGCCCTCTGCAACTTAGTGAGAGCCTGTTTCAACATAAAGAATAAAAAAATAGGGCAGAGGGTGTAGCTCGGAGGTCAAATGCCCCTGAGTTCCATCCCCAGACCCGGAAAAAAAAAGATTCATAATAATTCACAGGATGTATAAGTATTACTAGCATGATTCTAGCCTTATGAGTCTTCACTTACACTGTGATTGCCTTCAGTATAACTAACTATAAAGCAATTGAGCATTAATTATTTTCATCATTTTTTATGAATTATGGAAAATAACTTTTTAAAACTTAAACATCAATGACCTACTGTCATTGTAGTATTTATATCAGCTAAAATCCTTCTGAAAACCAAAAGTCTAGATAGAAGGCTTAAGGTGATTAAGGTGAAAAATAATTCACTAGTATCATCTTTAACTATTTAGAACTCAGAATAGATACACCCCCCACACACAAGCAAATTAAAATAAATATGGACAAACCTTAAACAGCATAAACAAGCATCAGGACTTGCTAGAGAGAGCAGTTGTGTGGTGAGAACAGTTGAAAGAGGCAGAAGACACTTAGACTTGGTTTCTAGATGTTTTGGCTTGGAAGATGGTTGGTGGCTTTCAAAGAATTGAATTGCAAGCAGTTGAGCCTGGTGTGTTGGCTGGTGGCACATGCTTGTATCCCAGTACTTGGAAGGCTGAGACAGGAAGATCCCAGGTTCACATTCAGCCTCAGCTACTTAGTGAGGCCTTCTGGAACTTAGTAAGACACTGTTTCCAAATAAAGAATAAAAAATCAGACTAGGGGTGCAGCTCAGAGGTAGAATGCCCCTGGGATCAATTCCTAGCACCACAAAAAAAGAAAGAAAGAAAAAGAGAGAAAGAAAGAAAGAAGGAAAGAAAGAAAGAAAGAAAGAAAGAAAGAAAGAAAGAAAGAGAATTGCAAGCAGTGTGTCTGAGTACTTGCTTTATGTAGGAAAAAGAAGTTTTGAATGAGAATGAATATATATGTTCATGGAAAGTGGCCAATGCCCTGATCATCTGGTTCCAGACAAGAAAAGGAAAGGATCAGAACACTGAGAAGGAAGTTGGGGTGTAGGCATGTAGGTAAATGTGCAAGAAAGAACACAACAAATTAAGCTTTTACTTCACGTGTTCACACTCATCAAGAGTCACTAAACCAGTGGAGAAAATGACTAGGCCAGTTGATCTCATCTAACACTTATCATTACATGTTCCTGAGTGGACATGAAGGCCATATGGATGGAATGGGCACAGTGGCAGAGACAGAGGTTTTGCATCTTCTCATGAGTACAAAAACATGATGCCTAGTTACACACTGGGCTACATCTGCCTCTGGACATTCAACTTTTCAGCAACAGAGAACAACGTTGAGCCCCTGATATAACGCAATTCCAATAGGAGGTTGATTGGACACTTGGAAATAAATTCTACAAAAAAGGGGCCCTGCATGTGGTGAAATTTGTAGGGAACCAGTTATCTAGGGCATGTCAAGATACACCTTCTGAGATAAAGGACAAGTTTCTGAATCTGAACACTACCCTTCCCTCAGAAGATAGCCTTAAGTGGTTTTCATCTTACTATTGGATCTTACTTTTGGCCTTTAGGTAAATGTTTAATGATAGGTCAGCATGTTACTATGTGACCTGGGATGTCATTTTGAATTGGATATTTTCTGACCTACTCAGTTACAAAGTTGAGTATTCGCAGGAGTTTCCATTATCAAATGGAGGTAGTACATGTGAGATGGAAAACAGTATGGAGGATCCTCAGAAGAATGGGAATTAACTTACCATATGATCCTACAATACAACTTCTGGATATCTACCCAAAAGAAAGAAAACCAAACTACCAAACTAATGCATATATATCTATGTCCATAGCTGCACAATTCACCAATGCCAAACTATGGAACCAGCCAAGATGTCCATCAACAGATGAATGGATTACAAAACTGTGAGATATGTACACAATGGAATTTTACTCAGTCAAAAAGAAAAATATATATATATGACACTTTACATAATTTACAGGGAAATGGATGGAAATGGAAGACATTATGCTAAGTGAGATTAGTCAGTCACAAAAAATAAGAAATAGGATGTTCTCCCTAATATTTGAAAGTTAGGGAGAAAATGGGTCATAGGAGGAACCCTAGATGAAAGAGATTCTATAGATGAGAAAATATGGTGACCTAACTGAGGAGGATGGGAGAGGAGAAGAAGGAAATTCTCTAATGCACATGATGTACTTTAACAAACATATCAATGTCAATCACTAAGCCAAATATGAGAAGGAGGGAAGGAGAAGAAATGGGGTGGAAATTGGGTAAGGGCTAATTGGGTGATATGTGTATTTATGTCTCCACAATCTTGTATCCCATTAAGATGTATGATTTCAATGCACCAATGAAAAATAATTTTTTTAAAGATATGTTAGATGTTCCCATTGCCCATAATCATGCCACCAACTCCTTTCCTCTTAACCTGTGACTATGGTCTCAAAGAAAATGTACTGTGATTAATAACTAAAGAAAATGAAATATAGACTGCCAGCGATCCAGTACTTTATTTCTACCAGAATATGCCTGAAGAACAGTAGTAATGAAAAGTTTTCCTAGTAGGTATTATTTTTTTAAGTGTTAACTTCATTTTCATAGTAGACTTAGGCTTATAAAAATGTTTTTAGATTTTGTTTGTTTTGGTACTATGGAATGAATTCAGGGACATTCTGCCTCTGAGGTATACTCCCAAACCATTGATTGATTGATTGATTGATTGATTGAACCACAGTTTTGTTAAGGTTCTGAGGCTGGCCTGTAACCTGCAGTCCTCCTGTCTTCACCACCCAAGTACTCAAATAACAGGTCTACATCATCATATAGAGCTAAGTGTATAGAAACTTAAGAAGATATTGCAAACAGTTCCCATATATTCCTCTAGCCCAACTTCATACCCCTTCCCCACAATTTATCTTTATATTAACATTTTGCATTAGCACATTTGTATATTGGCAAATATCTGTATATTGATACATTTGTTATAATAGAAAAATTAATGTTGATATGTTATTGAACAAAGTCCATAGTTTACATTAGGGTTAATTCTTTCTGTCACATATTTCTAAGGTTTTGATAAATATATAATATTCTGTATCCATCATTATCATATGATATATATACATATGTATATATGTGTGTGTATATATATATATATATATATATATATATATATATATATATTTTTTTTTTTTTTTTTTTTTTTTTTTTTTTTCGGTACTGGGGATGGAACCCAGGGATATTCTGACGGGTCCAGCCCAGCCCATCAGTGGTGGGGCTGAGAAGGAAGGTTGAGTGCTGATGGCCCTGAACAAAGCAACACACAGAGCCGGGAGATGTGTCAAGCAGGATCTCATTTATTCTTCTTCAAGCAACATGTATATAGCACAAAACGACAAGGGGAATTTCCAGTGAGGAAATAGCTTAGCCTATCGGGATAAAGGTCACATCTTCACGGACCCAGCATGTAGCTTGAGCCAATCCCAGGCCAGTACATGAGCCATTGATGTGTGCAGAATCTCCTTTAAAGGTAAAAAGGGAAAAACTGCTCAGTATCCCCACCCATAACGAATGGGGAAACCACGCCTTCATAGCTTCCTTCAGGCGCCATCTTAGCCCCTTTTCTGCTGAATCATTTTACTGTGGAAGTTCTTAAACTTTATCTAAAACTTTGCCTTATCCTGCAGGCCTCTCAGGCAGAGGGAGGCTGCATCTCTTTAGGTACTGTATGCACACACCCCAACAACATTCTACCTCCAAGCTACAACTCTAGCCCTATTTTTTATTCTTTATTTTGAAACAGGGCCTCACTGAGTTGCAAAGAGCCTCAGTAAATAGCTGAGGCTGTCCTCAAACCACGATCCTTCCATCTCAGCCTCCCAAATGCTGGGATTACAAGCATGTGCCACCATGCCTGGCTTATATCTATCATCTTACTATTTTATAGAAATTTTACTGCTCTAAAAACCCCCCGAGTTTACTTATTCACCTTGAGTGCCTGGAAACCACTGATATTTTATTGTCTCTGTAGTTTTGCCTTTCCTGGATGTAATTTAGTCGGGATCATACAGAGCACGCATCACCTTTTGAGACTGGCTTCTTTTGCTAAGCAATATGTGTTATGAGCTTAGCTAAAAGGAACTGAGTTGCCAGATGTTGAGGTGTTCTATGAAGGCAACAAGCCAAAATTACAGTAACTGACAAGATCTTAATTCCTTACTTCAAGGTAGAAGCAAGAGATTAAACAAACAACAACAACAAAAAGCCACAGGTCTCTCAATGTTCCTGTTTTTCACTCCTATGGAAAAGTGCTGGAGAAAGGTCTGATATATCAGTGCAGATGGGAGAATCATCTTACTGCCAAGGCAGTCCTGAACAAAAGGCTCCTGCTGTTTTATGGGCCTGGTGGGGAGAATAAAAAGAAAAATGATTAGAAGTGGAAAAGTACTGAATACTCAGTGAGAATGAAAAAAAAAATCATCAAGGGCCTCCCAATAAGGAGCTCATAGCCCAGCATCTGAAGGTGTTTGGGCTAGGATACAGATGTGCATAAGAGCAGGCCAGCAGGTTGAGTGTGGTAGGCCTTTGCTCTTGGCTATAAATCCTTTTGTACTATACACCAAGTCTACTGTGCAGAAAGAATCTTGGTAATTGCTTATGTGGCTGGGGGATCAAGACTGAAAGCAAATGTATAGTATTTTCGCCTGGAGCTGGATTCCTCAATATGCATTTAAGCTCTTCCATATCTTTTCTTGGCTTGATAACTTATTTCTTTCTATCATTGAGTAGATATACTCTCATTACATGGAGGAACTAGCTTCTTCATTCAGTTACCTTTTTAAGAACATTTTGGGTTCTTTCAGCTTTTGGAAATTATAAATACAACTATTTTTAACATTTGTGTGTAGATTTTTGAGTAGACATATGTCTTCAACACATGTGGATAAATACCTAGGAAGATAAATTATAAATCACGTTATAAACCATGTTTAGCTTATAAACTGCCAGGAACTGAGGCTATAGCTCTGGGAGATAACACTTGCCTGGAATCATGCCTAAGGCCCCCAATTTGATTCTCAGCACCACAAAAAGAAAATAAAGAAAAAAAGGAAGAAAAGAAGGAACTAAAAAAGGAAAAAAGAAAAGGAAAAAAAAATGCCGAACTCTCTTACCAGCAAATAAGGCTCTTGTTGCTCCACATTCTTGCCAGCATTTTTTGTTGTCAGTGGTTTGGATTTTAAGAATTTTGAAAGATATATAATGGTCATCATTTCTTTTTTTTTGTGTGTGTGTGGGTCTAGGGATGAAATCCAGGGACATATGACCTCTGAGCTACATCCCCTTCCCTATTTTTATTCTTTATTTTGAAACAGGATCTCACTAAGTTGAGGAGGGCCTCACTAAGCTGAGGCTGTCTGAGAGCTATGATCCTCCAGTCTCAGCCTCCTGAATGCTGGGATTACAAGTGTGCGCCACCACACCCGGCTTAATGGTCATCATTTCTAATTTGCAAACTTCTCATGTAAGGATTTTTATTTTCATTTTGAAACTTGAGTTGCTTAATTTAGCTAACAATATCTGGGAGGCTCAAGAATTATACGTACTCTGGACAAAAAAGGAAAATAAGACTGTGCATACAGATCGTTGTTCTACATATTCTTTCTTTAGGATCCCTATTTATTATTGTTCTTTCTGTTATATGGGATATACACATCAGATGTTAAAAGGTACAATACACTCTACAAATGAACACCACTTTTTGCAATGAACAGTCAAAGAAATTACACTGAACATCAGCATCTGGCAGTGTTGTTTTTGAAAAATGTAACTAAGATGAGTTCAATTAACACTATTAAATCACATCTAATATTTGACTACTACATGATTCAATACAGCTTTATGATACAATTATAAAAATGTGTTGATATCAAAGAATACAATAAAAGTTAGAACAACAAGAAAACCTATGTAACCTTTTTTGTACAGAAAAATACTTTTGAAATATTCATGTAACTGCCCATTCTTTTATTGAGCACCTTTTCATGTGCTTATTTGCCATGTTGATAGTGTCTTTAATGAGGTATCTGTTCAAACATTTTGCCTGTTTTCCCTGCATATCATTTTAAAAATTATTCATATAGTTTGGGCACTAGAACTTCATCACGTGCATGTTTTTGCACAGATTGGCTTCCAGTGTGTGGCTTATCTTTCTTAACAATGTCTTTTGTAGAGTTAAAGTTTGATTTTTGGTTTTGTTTTGTTTTTTGGGGTGCTGGTTATCAAATCCAAGTCTGTGCCAATGCTAGGAAAGGGCCCTAGCAGGAGTTTCCTTTGTTTTTCATGTTAATGAAATTCAATGTACCCAATTTCCCCCCCCATGAGCTGCACTTTTGATGTTGTATCTAAAAACATAAAACAAAATTCAAAGTCACCTAGATTTTCTTATATATTTCATAAGCCAGAAGTTTTCCCATTTTTCATTTTACATTTAATTCTGTGAACTCCTTTGAATTAATATTTTGAAAGATGTAAGATTAGGGTAAAGATTTTTCCCCTTTTTTTCTTATATGGGGCAACCTATTTGTTCTAGTGTCACTAATTAAATAGACTAATATTTCTTCATTAATTTGCCTTTGTTCCTTGATTAGTTGACCACATTCACATGACTTATAGAATTTCTTTTTTTCTCTTGGTCCATTTGTTTATTTTTTTAACCAAGGCACAGTGTTTGATTAATGTAGCTTTGTAACTAAGTCTTTAAGTCAGACTGTGTCAGTTCTCTGACTTCATTCCCATTCAATACTGTCAATCTCTCATTTTATCTAGTCTATCCTTGACTAAGGACCCATGATAAAGTGCTCCATCATTTGACAAAGATGGAGGTTTTACATTGACTAAGGAACATATATTTCTGCTCATCAAGGCCACTACTAGGTGTACACCATATCAACAACAAAAACAAATTCTGAGTCCCTGCTAAGGCACTGGTACTCGAGGAACTAGCC
Organism: Muscardinus avellanarius; assembly: GCF_963383645.1. Classification (NCBI taxonomy): domain Eukaryota; kingdom Metazoa; phylum Chordata; class Mammalia; order Rodentia; family Gliridae; genus Muscardinus; species Muscardinus avellanarius. The sequence continues at coordinate 81,596,504 of NC_137790.1, forward strand.
CATTATCTACTGTCCAGGCAATTACATAGGGCCACTTCCATTGAGAAATGTACATGCTGATCTCACTAGAATAGATGCTTACTCTGGATATGGATTTCCCTTTTCTTCCTTTCCATAATGTTTCTACTCAAACTATTATCTGACTTATGTAATGTCTTATTAACTATCATGTTTTTTTCATACAGTATTGATTGCACCCTCAAAACAAAACAATAAGAAATGATGGTGGCAAGTAAATGAGACAATGACCTGATGGTTATAGACTTTTCTGGTCTTATCCTATTTTTCATCATCCTAAAGCTACTTACCTAAGAGATCATTGGAATGGCCTTCTGAAGACCCAGTTATGGTGCCAGGTAGGGAACTTTGCCTTAAATCCCTGTAATAATGCCTTCAAGATGTAGTGTGTGGTTATTCCCATATATCTAGGATTCATGAGTCAGCTAATCAAGGGGGAAAAATGAGAGTGATGAAGATCACCAGGATACTTGTGAGGTACTACCAAAGTCTGGTCTTCTTGTCAGTATATCTTTGAACTCCACTGGTCTATAAATCTTAATTTTCAAAGAGAGGAAGCTTCATTAAGGACAGAGCTATGCTTCTACCAGGACACATTGCAGTGATCTCCATTAACTGGAAGATAATGCCTCTCGGCCAGTTTGTGGTCCTCACCCAAAGAAATATAGAGAAAAGAGGTGGCTGCATTGCCTGGGATAATTGACCTTAGCCACTATGAAGGTAAGGATAAGTGCATCTGGAATTAGGCAATCTCCTATGCTGCTTCTCATTATTCACATGACCTTGTGATTGAAGTTAATGGAAAACTGGTACAACTCAATACAAGAAGAAATACTAATGACCCAGACTCTCCAAAAATTAAGATTTTACTACTCTATCAGGCAAGAACTAAAACTAAAAATGTGTTTGCTAAAAGAAAATCATGGATAACATAGGTAGTGGAAGAAGGGAGCTACAAAATACCAGTTATATGCATGTGACCGATTTCAGGGACAAGAACTATCAGAGTTTCTCTGATCTTAATATGAATACACTTGTGCTTATAGCAACTATTTTCTTCTCCTCTCCCACTCTTCTGTCTAATATAAAATATGTTGTGAGAGTTAATCTTACATATTGGTATTTAAGTTATAAGATATCAAACAGAAATGCGACTCAGCAAAAGAGGAATTGCTGTCACCCACCAATAGGTTAAGGGACAGTGTAACTTCTGTTGGGGAGAAGCTTGTATATTTTGGGTGTGAGAAGGATAATTGCATTTTGTTTGGCAAGGACATGGTTTTTCCATTGTCTTTATTTGGAAATTAAATTAGCTATATTTAAAAGAGATGGACTGTCACTTCAGGACATTTATGAAGTTAAGGTGTTAGGATATAAATATGAACTTTGTGCACAATGAACACAACTACTTACCAAAAATGCACACAGAAACTTATGGTAAGAACTATCATCAAGGTACAGAGATGAGCTCTTCCCCTCCCCATCCCTCTTCTCCCTCTTCCTCATTCCAGTAACTAGTGTCATGTAAAGCACAGGACCTCCCCTATCTCTAAGACACGGATTAACAAAGGTCATCCCAGAAGACTAACAAAAGGACAACTATAATAGAGATTATTTTTCCTACTTCTACCATACTTTGGGTGTTAGGATTTAGCCTTTAATACCCAGCAATTGTAACTAAAATGTACATATATAACAATGGCTAGAAAATATGAACTAATTTAAGGGGGCACAGAACCTCTCTGTGTACTACCCACCCACACATTGCCCAGAATCAAATAGCATTCTAACACATCAAGTTCAACAATTCCATTCCCTAAATGCAACCATTCTTATGAAGTAACAACAACAAAAAATACTTAAAGAGAATAACTTTAACCCTCTACTTTTACCATGTGCCATGAACTTTTAAAACATCTAGAAAGCCTAGATGTTTCTAACAAGTACTTATTTCCAACTATCTATACTATAGCAATGAATAAGCACACACATACTTAGGCCTAGAACCCTTCCCATCTTATCAACCCAAGGGTCAGATATATGCATCTGCAATGCTTAGGACTTTAATAATTTCACTTCCTAAGGGTTTTAAGTTTAGCCGTTCCTATGGATTTTAACACAAAGTGTACTCAATGTATTATTTCACTACCTTTATCATACACTGGCAACCTCTTTACCATCTAGAAAGACCAGTTAGTATCTCTACCGGAAGACAGTTTTAGATACTTCCCAGAGGTTTCTGTGTGCATTTTGGTGAGTACTTGTGTTCATTGTGCACAAAGTTTATATCAATGTCCTAACACCTTAACTTCATAGACATCCTGAAGCGACAGGATGTCTATGGTAGTAAGTAGAGCTAGTGAATTAGCCAACTTGTAAAAACCTATTTGTTATGATTGTTAAGAAAGGTGCATCTTCGTTGGGCATGGAATTGTTACACCTCTGGGCAGTATGTATAAGGGCTTGTTCGTCCAGCTGGCAGCAGAGAGTCAGAAGGAAGTGAAAAGAGGGGGAGCAAGTGTTTCTCAGATTTACATTTTGATTTTGATGTGAGCCATTGGTGTGTGTACATCTTCTGTGTTGTTCCATAGTAATACCTTAATATACCTTAATTCACTGGGAACATGCTTTCAAGCTAATATTTTAGTAGTAGAAATCTGCAAACTCTTAGAAACATGGTGGTTCACTCTTGCTTTATATCTCCTTTTAAATTGAGCATTAAGGGAATGCAGTGTTTTACTCAACTCTCTCAATATGTCTATCCAAAGGCCTATTGCTATTTCTGTCTTCAGTGAAATTTTCCTCCCAAGAAAGGCAGGATTACAATTTTTTCTAACAGATTGAGTTGGTGTACTGTATCTTTGGTTATCAAAAATACTCTTGTAGTTTTGAGATTTTGAATTGAATATTGATGTGTGGAAAAGCAAGATCATACTACGATCTTGATCACACAAAAGGCATGTTGTGTATGTATACACAGGAGTGGGAAGGCTACAGCCAATTAAGCTGCTTGTGACTGGATGACTTTGTTCTTTGTGTCTTGTGTTTTTATTTCCTGCAGTGCATATATTCACATTAAAAAATAAGAGTTAAGCCAGGCATGGTGGTACATGTTTGTAATCCCCGTGTTTGGGAGGTGGAGACAGGAGGATCGCACAGTTTCGAAGCCAGCCGCGCTGGCTTAAGAGACCCTGTTTTCAAATTAAAAGTAGAAAATAGGTCTGGGAGTATAGCCCAGAGGTAGAAGGGTTTCCAGGAACCCCAGTACCACCAAATACATACATATATACATACATACATACATACATACATACATGTTATTTTATAAACCTAAAAAAAGATAAAAGAGATGCACATGGATGCCAAATAGGGAATGGCCTGTGGGAGATATACATTGGGTCACCTTAGCTAAGCTAAAATTGTATTTCTCAGAATTTCTTCCCCTACATTGCTGTGGCTTGATGTGGGCCAAAAAAAGATGATTTACATTAATTTGGAAGAGCAAAAGACTCACAGAAGCTATACTATTTTATGCTTCTGAGGTCGGGGTAAGACACTGTTGCAGTTCTCACACAGGGTTGTGGGTGGCAAGCTGCCCCTGTAGTGCGGGAACAACAACCAGTCCACAGCTCCTCCATCTCTCTAGGTGTCCTTCTCCAGCCACAGCTCCTCCGTCTCTCTAGGTGTCCTCCAGCCACAGCTCCTCCATCTCTCTAGGTGTCCTTCTCCAGCCACAGCTCCTCCGTCTCTTTAGGTGTCCTTCTCCAGCCACAGCTCCTCCATCTCTCTAGGGGTCCTCCAGCCACAGCTCCTCCGTCTCCTAGGTCTCCTTCTCCAGCCACAGCTCCTCCGTCTCTCTAGGTGTCCTTCTCCAGCCCCTTGTGTCAGACGCCAGCTCAGCAGCCACAAAGTTGGGGATTTGGAGGCAGCACGAGACTGACATGTGTTTCAGTTTGCTTCTTTCTCTGATTTTCAATTTATCCTTGCACTCCTTCAATTAGAAATTCAGCTTCCCTTCCTGACTGCTGTATCTTCAGGTCCAACACGGATACAGGAACTACAGCTTTACACAGGCTGGTTAGCCATTTTTTGCAATTGTGGCAGGTCAAATTCCTGTATATACGCATATTTGATATCACTCTTGGCAGTTGTTTCTTAGGTTGAACCTTAAGTGGTATACTCGGCTTGACAAATATGCAGTCTGCCTCTCTCTCTCCCTCTCTCTGCCTCTCCCTCTTTCCCTCCCTCCCTCCTTTCCTTTCTTCTTTATTCTCTCCATATGTGGTGTGTATAAGAAGGTGCTTCATTGGTACTTCAATTTTCATTTCTTGGGGCATTAGGGGAAAAGAAAAACTCACTGACTGAAGGCCCTTTCACAGATTATCTGTGTGTGTGTGTGTGTGTGTGTGTGTGTGTGTGTGTGTGTGTGTGTGTGTTTTACTGGGGATTGAATGCATGGGCAATCTAAATCTGAACTACATCCCCAGCCCAAATTTTTATTCTTTATTTTGTTACAGGTTTTCACTAAATTGCAGAGGGCCTCACTTAAGTAGCTGAGGCTGGCCTTAAACCTGTGTTCCGCCTTTCTCAGTCTCCCAAGTACTGGGATTACAAAGCATGTGCTTCTACACCCCACACAGTTGACTTATTTTAAATAATTTTTCTATTATTTTCTTCCTTGTGTGAATTTCCATAAATACTCTAGATTCTTATTTCATATCACTTTACATGTTAAAATATGTTTTTCCAGATTTGTAACTTTGCTAATTTCGAATATAGTTTTTGCCTTATGGTTTGTACTTTTGTGGTCCTTAAGACATTTTTTGGTCCCATTTCAAGGTCCAATGATACTTTCTTGTATGTATTTTAATTGCATTAGGAATTTTACCTTTAAATTATCTCCTAAACCTTCTCCCCTCTCTTTAGAGGTTCCATCTATCGCTGAGCTTCCTGACGTGCCTGAATGGAATATTCTCAGTATCTCTTCCAGGACTATGTTGGTTTTATTCCAGTCATATTAAGATACGTAGTCAAACCTAAAAGGGTATGAAATACTGTTGAAGAATTCCTTAGGTGTTAGTTAATTTAAATGGCATTTTGGAAGTTTGCTGTATTCTCTTATTCTATTTTGTCTGCTATCAAAACTGCAACTAATTTTATTAATTTTTATGTTCTTAATATCTATTTTAATATATGTTAATTATACATATTAATGCATTTCTCTGTGATATTTCCATACATGTACATAGTATGAATTAATCATCTGCCATCTTCGTCCACAATTGCCCCTACCTCAGCACCCTTCCCCATTTAGTGATAATCACTATGCCACTTTCAGGTCACCTTTTTTTTTTCTTTTTTTTTTTTTCCACATATAAGAGGGAACCTATGTAATTTGTTTTTCTTTATCTGGACTCCTTCTCTTAACATTATGTCTTCCAATTTCATCCATTTTGCTACAAACAACAATAATTCATTCTTCTTTAGGGCTGAATAATACTCCAGTGTGTATATATACCATATTTTCTTAATCCATTCATGTGTTGACAGCTATGTAGGCTGATTCCATATCTTGGCTGTTGTGAATAGTCCTGCAGTAAACATGTACATGCAGGTATCACTTTTATATGCTGACATAATTTTCTTTAAATATATTTCCAGGAGTGGGATAACTGGACCCTGTGATAGTTCTTAGTTTTATCCGGAATCCTTATACTGTTTTCAATAGTGGCTATACTAATTTACATTTCCACCAAGTGTGTATAGGAGCTTCTTTCTTTCCATATCTTTGCCAGCATTTATATTGTTTTTAATAAGACATTATAACTGGTGTCTAAGATGGTGTCGCATTGTTCTTTTAATTTGAATTTTTAATAGCTAATATTATTGATCATTTTCTCACAATTATTAGCCATTTGAATTTTTTCTTTTGAGAAGTGCCTGTTCAGATCATTTTTTCATTTTTATTGGATCATTTGTTAGTACTGTTATTATTTTTTATTTTTATATATTCTGAATATTAACCCTTTGTCAAATGAATAGCTAAGAAATCTTTTTACTATTCTGTAGGTTGTCTCTTCACTTTGCTAATTATTTCCTTTGCTATGCACTAACTTTTTAGTTTGAGATAATCACACTTGTCTATTTTTTTGTTTCCTGAACTTTTGGGGTCATATCCAGAAAGTTGTTACCTGTACTAATATCTTGAAGTGTTTCACCCATATTAACTTTAGCAATCTCATGATTTTAGGTCTTATGTTAAGGTTTTTAATCCATTTTGAGTTGGTTTTTGTACAAGGTAAAAAGTAGAGGTCACATTATAATCTCATGCACATTGATATCCAGTTATCTCAATACCATTTGTTGAAGAGGTTGTCTTTTATCCAATTTGGGGATTCTTCATTAACTGAAATCATTTGCATTTTTATTTTTCAATTTTTGGTGTATATTTTAGGTTTCTTCTTTATGGTTAGCATGTTGAATCTTGATATTTTTATCTTCCTGATAATATGTTAATTTGTAAGTTTAAGTCATTTATATTTGATTAGTACTCATTTCAACCATATTTGTTATATTCTTGTATAACTTATTTACTTTTTCTTGCTTTATTATTCATAAACTAGATTTTATCAGTTTGGCATAAAATACAAATTCTACTTTTATTTTTTTATAATTATGTTTAAGAACAATTTTATTGGGTGTATTCATTTCGAGTCACCCCTCCATGCCAGTCTGGTATGGAGCTGTATTTCTATTTTATGTATTTCTATCTTTCTAATAAACTTCTTTAAATCTTCAAAAAAAAGAACAATTTTATTGACATTGCTTCAGTCTAAATGATTCTTCTCTGTGTCTAGTCTATTAAAAAGCCCTTTAAAGGCACTCATTTTAAGTGCTTTGTTTTTGCTTTCTAGCACTTTCTTTAGATTCTTTCTTAAGTTTCTAACCCCTTGCTTATATTACTTATCTGGTTTTGCATATTTCTCACTTTTTATTAGCATCCTTACCATATTAATTATAAATATTTTAAATTCTCATTGTTGTTATGGCATGGATCTGCTATGTCCCCAAAGGCTCATGTGTTGAAGAAGGCTTCGTGAGTGTGTAGCCATGTTCAGAGGTGCAGCTGTGGAGAAGTGATTGGGTCATAAGGGCTATGACATCACCAATAGATTAATCCAGTGATCACAGAATGAAGGTGGTGGAGACCATATATATGATGGACCATGACTGGAAGAAGTCGGTCACTGTGGGCATACACTAGAAGGATATTTTTTGCCTCAGATTGTCCTCTTGTTCTTCCCCCACCCTGTGACTCAGCTTCCCAGATGCCAGGAGCTAAACAGTTTTCCTCTGAATATATTTCCACCAAGATGTTTCTGCTTGTAGCCAATTAACTATAGAATGAACCCTCTAAAACCCTGAGCCAAAGTCCTCTGCTGGGTTGATCTTTTCAGGTATTTTGAAACAGTTATAAAAAGCTGACATACTTGTTATAAAAAAGAGAAAAGATAATAAGCTTTGGTAAGAATGTGGTGAAAGAGAACTTTTGCAGCCAAATCAGAAGCTAAAATTACAGGCATCATGGGTTACACCTATAATTCCAGTACTTGGAAGACTGAGACAAAAGGATCACATACTGGAAGCCAGTTTGCAACTCAATGAGGCTCTCAACAACTTAGAAAGATTCTGTTTCAAAATACAAAAAAATAGGGTGAAAGATATAGTTCAGAGGTAAATGCACCTCACTTAAACTCTCTCTCCCCCCCTCTCCCTCTTTCTCTTTCTCTCTCTCTCTCTCTCTCTCTCTCTCTCTCTTTCTCTCTCTCACACACACACACACACACACACACACACACACACACACACACCAGAAATCTAAGGTCAATTTCCTTATATTTTTCTTTATCAATTTCTTGAGCTCATAGTGATATAAAATTGTAAATGTCAACTTAATAGTTTATGGTACCATGTTCTTGGGTCAACAGCCCCAGTCTTATTTTTTTATTGTTAATTTTGAAGCAAGGTCTCACTAAATTGCAGAGGGTTTCACTAAGATGCTGTGGCTGTCCTTGAACCCACTATCATCCTGTCTTGGACACCCAAATACTAGAAGTATAAGTGTGCACCATCATGCCCAGCTCCAAAAGAATCTTTTTATTTGTCATTAACATTTAAATGTAGGATCTTGATCCACATAAAAATAACAAATAAATAAATATATAAATACATAAATAATAAATTTAGGATCTTGAGAACAGCAGATAACCCTTCATAATATGGATGGGCCTCCTCCAATCACTTGAAGGTCTTATGAAAAAGAACTGAGGTTTTGAAGAAGAAAGAACTGCACCTCCTGTATATGTTCAGGTGCAAGGTGCAGGACACACTGTTCTTCAGAATATAGCCTCTGCCTTGCCATGCAGAATATGTATTTATTCTTATTCCCACAATCATCTCGATCTGCTCCTTAAAATACCCCCAACATACATACATACTGTTATTTCTCTTTCTCAAGAAAACCCTAATATACATAATCAATGTCTATTTATTTTTTCTTTTCCCTTTAGCCTAATAGGTGAACACTCTAGTGTGCTCTTACTGCTCTTGTTTCATCCTGATTGACACCTTTCTCTCCCAACCACACATGTAGCATTCACTGAAAACCAGCCTTCTTTCAATTTAGGAATCTTCTGTTTTATTAAAATTTAGTTTATTAAATAAAATTATCTATTATCTGTTTTACATCTTTAGTATTTTCTGAGTAGAAAATGGGGAGCAAATATGTAATATTTATTAAATTTTCATCCTGAAAAAATTCTAATATATTTTATAATGCAAATATCCTTTATGCTATTTAAATTTTAATATCAGCAACATCAAACTTTTAAGTATTTTCTGCCTTACTTCACTCAAATATGTGAGTAATGCTACTGCTTATCAACAATCAGATCAATGAATTCTATTTGGAAAAGTAACATTGAAAAATACAAAATACAGATGAAATTCTATTATAGTCACAAAGAATTGCCAAATTTGCTGTTATTTTCTGGAATCTTGGAAAAAGTTATATAGGGATAGATAATGTTAAGCAATGATGTGTGTCAATCAAAAATAATTTAAATATGACTCACAAAAATAATTAATAACAGGTCACAAATGGTTTAATTTATGAATAAAGTAATCAAAAGTATTATTTTAAAAACATACTAAGAACAAAAAAATTTTAGAACCAATTAAAAAAGTCCTACTGGTATCATTTTGCTATTAGACTCCTGTATGATATGTGTAAATTCTCTTGAAATTTTCACTTCTTAGGAATGGAAATAATTTGCATCTCTACCTTTTAAAAAATAATAAATTAGCATGTAACTTCCCAGAATATGGACCTAGTTAAAGGGACAGGTTCTTAGAAAACTAATTCCTAAGAATGCTTTTAGACAAAGAGACAGTACTGCAATAAAAAGACATTCAATCATTTTTTGCCTTGTTCCCAACTTTGGATAATTTTTTGACAATATGACATTTTTTCATAGTTTTATAAATCAACCACATTCCACTTATATTTATTCTTTCCTCATCCTTGACATTTGCATTTTTAATTATTTAATTCAAGCTTGGACACAAAGAATTTAAGCAGTAATAAGACTACTAGTTTATCCCTCATTAATTCTAACAACTAGCTATAGAACTTTTTCTGAACTGTCTTTTCTTTATTATTTATTTATTTAGTGGGTCTTGGTATGAAACACAGGGGCATTTGACCTCCGAGCCACACCGCCTGCACTATTTTTTATTTTTTATTTTGAAACAGGGTCTCACTAAGTTATGGAGGGCCTCACTAAGTAGCTGAGGCTGTCCATGAACCATGATCGTCCAGTCTCAGCCTCACAAATGCTTGGATTACAAGAATACACCACCATTCCTGGCTCTTATCTTTTTTTTTAAAACAATAAGCTTTTAAATTTAATTTTATTTATATATGGATCATATCTAAAAAGGCATATATTCACATAGTGCTTGGTGCCCTCTCATTCCTCTCCTCCCAACAATGAATGTCCATGTTGACCATGCTACATTCACACTTAGACACATATTTGAATGTAGCTCCTCCATTAATCAACCTCAGACTTCTTCCATTTCTACTGTTCCTTTCTAGCTTTACTGAGTTTTCCACTCCATTATCAGGAGTCCCTCTGGTATTCCTTATGCTTCATAGTTTGGGCATATTAGAGAAAACATATGTCTCTTCTCTTTCTGAGCTTGGCTGATCTCACTTAACATAATATTCTCCAGGTCTTTCCATCTTCTTGTGAATAATATGATTTTCTTCTTTATTGCTGAGTAGAATTCTATTGTGTGTAGAACTAAAAAACTCTATACTAGCAAAATAAATAAGCCAATCAATGGGCACCTGAGTTGAATAGATACTTCACAAAAGAAGAGATAAAAATGGCCAGAAAGATAGAATTGAATAGATGTTGAACATTATTTTCATGTATCTATTGGCCATTTTGAACTCTTCTTTTGTGAAGTAACTATTCAATTCAGTTGCCTGTTTCTTGATTGGGTTATTTGTATTGCTAATGTAGAGTCTTTTGAGCTCTTTGTATATTCTGGATATTAGCCCCCTATCAGAGTGGTGGCTGATAAAGATCTTCTCCCATTCAGTAGGCTTCCTCTTTAGGTTATTGATGGTTTCCTTTGATGAACAGAAACTTTTTAGTTTGATGCCATCCCACTTGCTAACTCTTGTTTTAATTTCCTGCACTTTGGAGGTCTTATTGAGAAAGTCACTGCCTGTGCCTATAGGTTGTAGTGTTGTGCCTATGCCCTTCTCTAATAACTTCACAGTCTCCAGTCTAATTTCTAAGTCTTTGATCCATCTTGAGTTGATTCCTGTGCATGGTGAGAGGTAAGGATTTAGATCCATCTTTCTACAAATGGATAGCTCGTTCTCCCAGCATCATTTGTTGAAAAGGCTGTCTTTTCTCCAGTGTATGAGTTTGGCCCCTTTGTCAAAGATTAATTGACTATAGGTGTGTGGGTTTATTTCTATACTTTCTATTCTGTTCCACTGGTCAGTATGCCTGTTGTTGTGCCAATACCATGCTGTTTTTACTACTATTGCTCTATAGTGTAATATGAAGTCAGGGATCGTGATACCTCCTGCATGAATTTTATTGCTGAGAATTGCTTTGGCTATTCTGAGTCTTCTCTTTCTTCATATAAAATTAATGACTGATTTTTCTAGATCTATGAAGAATGTCATTGGTATTTTGATAGGAATTGCATGGAATCTGTAGATCACTTTTGGCAGAATGGCCATTTTGATAATGTTTATTTTGTCTATTCATTGAAAAGGGAAATCTTTCCATCTTCCAAGGTCTTCTTCAATTTCTTTCTTTAATGTTTTATAGTTTTTATTATAGAGGTCTTTTAAATCTTTGGTTAGATTTATTCGTAGTTACTTTATTAGTTTTGAGGTTATAGTGAATGTGATTGTTTTATTTCTTTCATTATAGATTCATTGTTGGCATATAGAAAAGCAACTGATTTCTTTAGATTGATTTTGTATCCTCCAACTTTGCTGAATTGGTTAATGACCTCCAGTAGTTTTTTGGTTGAGTTCTTTGGGTCTTCTAGATAAAGGATCATGTCATCTGCAAACAAGGATAATTTTAATTTCTTTCTTCCTATTTGAATTCCTTTCATATCTTTCTCTTTTCTTAGTGGTGTGGAAATAGTCTTGAGGACTTTATTAAAATTGAGTGATGATAGTGTGCATTCTTGTTCCTGATTTTAGAATAAATTCTGCAGTTTCTTTTTCCATTTGATATGATGTTGGCTTTGGGTTTATTGCATATTTCCTTAATGATGTTGAAATATATTCCTTCTATTCGAATTTTCTGCAATGTTTTTTTAACATGAATGGGTGTTGGATTCTGTCAAATGCTTTTTCAGCATCTATTGATATGATCATGTGGTTTTTGGTCTCAGTTCCATTTACATGGTGAAAACCAGGTATTGGTTTGCATATGTTGAACCAGTCTTGTTTTCATCACAACTTGGTTGTGATGCACAATCTGTATGGGTTTGAATGTGTATAGCTAATATTTTGTTTAGAATTTTTGCATCTATGTTCATCAAATATATTGGCCTGTAATTTTCTTTCCATGAGGTGTCTTTATTTGGTTTTGGTATTAATGTGATACTAGCCTCATATAAGAGGTTTGGGAAAATACCATCTCTTTTGATTTCCAAAAAAAGTTATTGAGTATTGGAATTATTTCTTCACTGAAGGTTTTGTAGAATTCAGCTGGAAACCCATAAGGGCCTAGGCTTTTCTTTGATGGCAGAATTTTTATGCTGTTTCTATTTCTTTGCTTGCTATTGATTGGTTTAGGCTTGTTTTGTCCTCTTGGTTCAATTTAGGTAGGTTTTATGTACTTAGAAATCTATCAATTTTTTTTCATGTTTTTCAGTCTTTTGGAGTATAAGTTTTCAAAAGAGTTTATGAAATCCTCTGAATTTCCCCATTGTCTGTGCTGATGTCTCCTTTTTCATTTTTTATTTTAAGGATTTGAATTGATTCTCTCTTTCTTTTGGTAAGGTTGGCCAAGAGTTTGTCAATCTTACTAATCTTTTCAAAGAACCAGCTTTTTGTTTTGTTGATTCTTTGAATTGTTTTTGTTCTCTATTTCATTTATTTCTGCTCTGATTTTAATAATTTTCTGCCTTCTGCTGGCTTTGCAATTAAACTTTTTCAGTGTCATTAGGTTGTTTACTTGGCAACTCTCAGTTCTTCTTATGTGGGCACTCAATGCTACAGACTTTCCTCTTAACACCACCTTCAAAGTGTCCCATAGATTTTGATAAGTTGTGTCTCTATTTTTATTTAATTCCAGAAATTTCTTTATTTCTCCCCTTATTTCTGATCTTACCCACTCATCATTCAATAGTGTATCATTCAATCTCCCTGTATTTAATTTTGGTCTTCCTCTTGTTGGTTTCTACTTTCATTCCATTTTGGCCTGAAAAGATGCAGGGAATTATATTGCATCTTTTGAATTTGCTGTTACTTGCTTTGTGGTTCAGGATGTGATATATTTTGGAGAAGTTTCCATAGACTGCTGAGAATGTGCATTCTGATGTTCCTGGTTAAAATATTCTGTATATGTTCATTAAGTCCATTTAGTTTAGAGTTATCTTTAGTTCTGAAGAGTCTTTATTCATCTTTTGCCTTGAAGATGAATCTAGTGACATAAATGATGTGTTGAAGTCTCCCAATATTATTGTATTTGGGTCTATTTGAGATCTGATGTACTGAAGAGATTGTTTTACAAGTGTGGGTGCACTCACATTTGGGGCATAAACATTTACTCTCATTATATCTTCTTGCAAATTGTTGCTTTTAGTAAAAGGAAGTGCCCTGCTTTGTCTCTTCTGATGTGTTTTAGCTTAAAGTCTGTTTTGTTGGATATCAGCATTGCTACTCCTGCTTGTGTTTGTCCTCCATTAACATGATATATATTTTTCCATCCCTTTACTTTCAGCCTATGAATGTATTTGGCTGTAAATTTAGTTTCTTGGAAGCAGCATATATTTGGATTAGGTTTTTTAATCACATTATCAGTCTATGTCTTTTAATTGGTGAGTTAAGACCTTTGATGTTCAGGGTTATTATTGAAATATGATTTTTGTTTCCTGCCATTTTGTGTTCTATCTTCTGTTTGATATAATGTTATTTCTTTTATTGTATGTGTGTAGTACTGGGGGTGAAACCCAGGGACTACCTCCTGGCTATACTCCCAGATGTATTTTATATTTTATTTGTACACAGGGTCTCACTAAGTTGCTGTGAGCCTCACTAAATAGCTGAGGCTGGCTTTGAACCTGTGTGATCCTCCTGTCTTAGACTCCCAAGGGCTGGGATTATAAGTGTGCACCATCATGCCCAGCTATATAATGTTATTTCTTCTTTGCCCCATTGATCAACTTCATCTCTTCTTTGGTTCTGAAATTTGCTTCTTTTTCCTTTTTATATTTTATTTATTTAAGTATTCATGAATTTTTTTAGATTCTACTTATCTCAAAACACTCTTGTTTCTCCATTAATTTTGAATAATAACCTTGATGAATAAGGTAGTTTTGGTTGGAAGTTGTTTTTTTCCAGGGTCTAGATTACATCATACCAGTCTTTCATGGCATTTATGACTTGGGTTCTAAGGTCTGGGTTGGTTTTCATTGTTTTGCCCCTGTATGTCACCCTTTCTTTTGTTCTCACTGATTTTAAGATTATTTTCTTAGCCTCTATATTGATCAATTTGATTATTACATGCTGTAGGGAGGTCATTCATTGATCTTGCTTTAATGGTTTTCTGTATGTCTCCTGTACATTTGTATAAGTCCCTGTCCATGTTTTTAAAATTCTCTGAAATTATTTCTCTGAAGAGATTACAAATACCAATGGTCTGTAACTCTATCCCTACTTCAATGCCTGTTATCTCTAAGTTTGGACATTTCATGTTGTCTCATAGTTGTTGGATGTTTAAGTTTTGTTGCTGTAATGACTTCTGTATGCAGTTGACTGTGCTTTTGCTTTTGAATGAACTGTCTTTTAGCAATGATATTCACTTTTCCATTTCATCTAATCTTCCAGATTTTTTTCTATTGCTGTCTTCATTTCATTTATTGACTCTTTTATTTAATTCCAGACCTCTTTCTGATTCTTTTTTAATGTCTCTATTTCTTCTTCCACTTTCTGTCTACTTGCTGTTAGGCATTTCATCGTACTGAAGATCAGGATTCACAATTTTCCTTCTTGCATTATTTTGTAGGTCAGTATTTGTGATTTCCCTTTTTTTCCTCACTGTTTCTTATTCTCATATTTTCAGGGAATTCAAGCTAGTTTTTCTGATGCTGTGGCATCTTTTTTTGTGTGTGTGACACTGTGGGTAATGTCTGATACAATCTTAGCAGTAAGAATGTAGAGGTATCAGCAGGTTCTTGCCTGGGTAAGCAGTACTTTTTCAATGATGAGGGTTGGGTAAGGGTAGAGGAGCTGGGGTGATGGGTACAGGAGTCAGGTAAAGAATACGATATGATTAGATTCTGACTTAAATATGAATTGAATATTATGATATGAATATGATGAATAAAAATTTAGGAATAATAAAGTAGTATCTGGTTGAGAATGAGATAAGGTTAGATAGTAGGATTCTTGTGGTTAGTAGAGTATTTAGGTATGGAGATATGAAATAGCTTGATTATAAAATGAGCTATCGTAAGGAAAAAAAATTTGAGAGATGAAAGTAGATAGGCTACAGTGAGCAAGTTTGTAAAGAAATGGGGTAAGGGGCAAACAAACATACGTAAAGTAAAAAAGCAAATTACAAAAACTAACAATTATAAATCAAAAACAAAAAACAAAAGAATAAAGGAATTAAAAAGTGAAAGAACAAAAATAAAAAGAATAAAAGGAACAAAAAGAACTAGTGAAAGTGTGAGAGGGAAAAAAAAACCAAAACAAAAGTCCTGCTTATTTACATATATATGGCCTGGACCTGTGTAATATCTTTATATCTTTATGTCTGCTCACTGTGATAGATTTTGGAATACATTCCAATGTTTCTCATTTGCTCTGTAACCTATTGTCAGCTTTTGGGCCCACTTCATGAGTGTTTGTGCCCCTCTCTCAACTCTGACAGCTCTGTGTTTATGTGTCAGGGTGTTAGTGTCACTGTTAATGACTTCTGTAAGGCTTCTAGCCCTGGGCTCCATGATCTCCAGCCCTGGCTCTGCAATCTCAGACCTTGTCCTCTGTGCCTTCTTGCCCTGGGCCTACACCTCCCTACCAGCACTGGCAGGAGGAGTCCTCTCTACCTGCACTGGTAGAAGGAGTCCAGTAGATCCAACCCCTTGTGACCTTGTGCAAACACCATGCCTTGAGCACTATGAACATTTCCTGAGTCTTTGAAGGTCCTAACTGGACTACTGCCAGGATGGGCTGCCAGATCTTAACCCACTGATGTCCAACATCTGATCTGTGCAGTTTCTCTGGGCTGAGTAAGGAGTCTCAGTTACCTTGTGGTCTTGTGAGCTGGGTCTCTGTAGGGGACAGTAGACCCAGTGCACCCTCTGGTGAGTGACAGACTTTTGGATCTTTTTCTGCATCCCTGAAGCATGATGCTGGTTCCTTAAGATGCTGGAGCTCTGCTGCTGCTTTCTGGACTTCAAGTTTTTGTAATATTTGTCATTATTTGGGTGGTACAGAAGCCAGTAAATGGCCAGTGTCCCGAGATGGCACCAGCTACCACACCAGGTCATTCGCATGCTTGGGCTTTTTGCAGTGGATCTCACA
Source organism: Muscardinus avellanarius (assembly GCF_963383645.1). Lineage (NCBI taxonomy): Eukaryota > Metazoa > Chordata > Mammalia > Rodentia > Gliridae > Muscardinus > Muscardinus avellanarius. The sequence continues at coordinate 81,612,885 of NC_137790.1, forward strand.
TTCAAAGCACTGGGTTGGTTTTCTTCTAAACCTTCTTTTCTAACCTCTTTCTGATATTTGTGATTTAAAACTCTTCTCTACTTTCTTACTAGTTATTACCTTTGTATAACTTTTGAACTCCTATGGTAAGCATTAATTTCCCCCTCACTTAGCTAATTCATCTCCTCAGGAAACTATCTTACTAAAACTATTTTTTATCTTATTTCCCCTTCACATTGCCTTTTTAGAATAAAATGCATGAAAATTATATTTGCATATTTAATATTTACTTATCATGATAGAATAAAAATGCAATGCTTTTTATGTCCATCTTATTAAATGAAGATTTATATTCCCTCTACAACATTAAAGAAATGATATGAGGTAATGATGATTAACCTCAGTAGAGCACTAAGAGTTTACCAATGCTTTTGCATTCCCTGTCTCATTTAATTCCAATCAATCTTCCAACAATCTTGACAGGTAAACTTGGTGTATAGATGATCCTCTTTATAATGCAGTAACACCAAAGCTTACAGAGAATCTGTTTTTATGACTTTGCTAGTAAACTCAAGATATACTAAGCACACAGTGATTTCTCTGAATCCAAATTTTATTTTTTCAACTATGTTACATTATGTTAATATACTTTGTAAACTGCAAGCAGCTGCCCAAATATGTAGGGCCATCATTATTATGTTAATTATTTCTGTCCCTTTTTATATTTCTTTAATAGAAATATTTATTCATCCAAGAGAGAGGAGTTATACAAGACTTGTTTGTAAGGGTGGAGCCTGTATGAGGCTAAAAGTAAGCTGCTCTCCAACTCCATAAAAATGGAAGCTGGGGTGGTGGCACACGCTTGTAATCCCAGCATTCTGGAGGCTGAGCCCAGAGGATTGTGGTTTGTGGACAGCCTCAGCTACTTAAGCTCTCTGCAACTCAGTGAGATGGTTTCAAAATAAAGAATAAAAAATAGGGCAGGGGGTGTAGCCCGGAGGTCGAATGCCCCTGGGTTCTATCCCCAGACCTGCCAAAAAAAGAGAAAAAAAGAAAAAAAAAAGGAATTTATCTTCCACTCTATTAAACCTGTATTGAAAGTGCATGCCCTTATTTGCTTGAATTTTTCTGATGCCCAGCCCAAGTTTATGAAAGAAGTCTATTGATTCCAGCACATGACTCACCAGATTGGCTCTCTGGAAAGACCCTTCCATTAGAAAGTCTATCTCTACCAGACAGCATGGCTCTCTTTATAAAGTTGTAGTAGTTTTCATAATTTCTAGTAATTTAATAGACTATATAAAGGATAAATATAAGTGATGTTTGATTATAAGAAAAAATAAGTTGAATAAATAGAAACCACAGCCATCTGAATTGCATTCAGCAAAGTCATGATTGCCATCTTCAACCACAGGGACAATTCTGGTTCTGTTAAAATGAGAACCTGACTTTTTCTCCACACACTGTGTTCTATTTCCCATCTTTAGCTTGGCGTTTACTGCTGGGCTCACCAGAGGCAACCAGCTGTTCTCTACTATAGGGAACAAGGCCAGGACTCAGTTGGAAACAATCAAAGACTAAAATTCTGCTAAGAATAAGTGAGAATCAGAAAATCAAAAAAACTTCAAAGAGCCGTTGGGAATCAATAAAATAGACAGTTTTGAATTAACAAGTTTTGATCTTCCTTCCCTTAAGACTGTATTTAAATGGTACTGAATAACAGGTAGAGCATGCATTTGCATTTATAAAAGCTAATTAGTGTTGAGTTTAGAAGAAAAAGAAAATTATATTTCTTTTTTTGTAGAAAAAATGCATTCTGTTATTCTTATGACATGGTCAGAAAATGATGCTTAGAAATATTAATTGATTTAACATTGAGATAAATGTGAAGTTAACGGTGGTATAGAGAGACTCAGCATCCCCAAAATAAATCTATTGCTCTAGAATATACAAATAATCGGACTGTGTTCAGAACCCTACATTCTTTCATTAAAGAAATAAAATAATTTCCTTACCCATCTTGGTTTATAAAAATACCTGCCTTAAAATGATGTGGCTATGAAGTTAGTAAGAGATATACAATAGAAAAAACAGGAAAGAATTTAAACCTAACTTTGAAAGTGTCTGTAAATGAATAGAAATATAAGATTAGAACAGAGTATGGTGGAAAATGCCTGTATGCCCAGCATCAGGAGGAAGAAGCTAGAAAATCACTTGGATGCAGAAATATAAGCACAACTGAGCAATACACTGAGACATTGTATCTCAAAAAAATTCTTTCTTCAAAATTTACTGTGAAAAATCATATGCAAAAAGTGATTAAAAAACAACAGTATGATTAGACACCTAGAAGACCTCAAACTTTTTTTACTTCATAGCCATGTTGATTCTAATACATATATTATTATGCACAAAATAACATTATATTTCTTATCTTTCAGAAGAAAACCCAATTTTATGATTTTTTTATTTTATAGATTTTGAAGTATGGAGTAAACACAATTTAGTAATAATAAACAATTCTTTGTTCTCTAATTTTGCTCTGGCTATCTTTTTGTATTTTGCTCAGCCTCTTTCAACTTTTCTTTCTTCTTTTTTTTTCATACTGAGGAATGAACCCAGGAGCTCTCTACCACTAAGCTACATCAATATCCACAGCCCTTTTTATGTTTATTTTTTGAAACAAGTTGTCTCTAAATTGCCCAGGCTAGCCTCAAACTTAGTATCCTCCTGTTTCAGTCTCCCTAGTAGATGGAATCATAGAAGTACAACACTGTGCTTGGCTTCAAACTCAGTATTTTTCAACTTTATATTTTTGACACTGACAACTCTGAGCCTACAATGAAAACAGTGGTCTGTTACCTTGGGAGCGAATGCATAAACACATAAAATTATAGAATCAGTTTATGAGTCTGGAAAATCCTATCCTTTGAGTCCAGTTGAAGAATCTTTACCGCACCTTTAATGTTCTCTTTACCCTTTGCCTGTCAAACTCTAATTCGACTTTCAAGACTTGAGTTGAATATGCCACCCCTGAGTAATCTCCTCTATTTCTATTCCTCTGTGCAAGCTGACATTTATTATTCTTTCCATTATGCTTACATCTCTATTATAACCATTTATTCATTTCCCTTACTTTTCTTCCTTCCCTCAACATTTATTAAATAGGCACCATAAAACTAAAATGAATAAAACAGTTCCTGCCCTTAAGGAAGTCTCGCTTCACTGGTGGGACTCATACAAATAGTGTGATTAAGTGAGATAAGTGCTAATTTATAGTCCAAGAAATGCAACTGGAGTACAGTGAAAAGGATGCCCAGCATTTCTCATAAATATTAATGTTGTTTATAGATAGTTTTACAATTTACCAAAAACCCTCCAACAACTCATCTTCATTTAATACCCTAAATTTATCAATTTTGTTATTATTGACAATTACATCTTAGAGGTCAGAGAATAAATTCAGGGAAGTAGAAACACAGCAAGGATTAACCAGTGATTAATCAATGAAATTAGAATCCAAGCCAATGTCTTCTGGTTCTAAAGACAATACTTCTGGCCATGTTATACTATTTTTCTATACTAGTTTAAGTTATAAAAAGCATGTCCTTCTCTCTACTAAATTATAAGGCCCTTGGATTAAGAGACATATCATTTTTATTTTACATTCTCTCCATTCTTACTCCCAAAGCTATTAATATATGTGGTTGATTCTTGGTAATATCTGTAGTTATTTTGCACATTGTATTTTTCCCAGGGTATTATTCAATTCCATGGGGGGAAAGTAGTGAGGCAGGAGCCTGGCTATGTCCATGAAGATGACTCTTGGCTAAAAGCCTAGGAACAAGATAGAAGAATAAAGCTTTCTTCTTAGGCCCCCTCTGAGGTAAACAACTGAGGGCCTCTTTCAGCAGCTAAGAACACAAGATAAGGCAGCTAAGTTCAGCAAGGTAGTGCCACCCAGTCTCAGCCACATGAAGTCCAAGATGGTGCCACACAGCTCTGGACATGTGAAGGCTAATAGAGAAAATCTAGCTCAGAAAGCAGACATGAAGCCTGACCAAGTCCATGTATTGATATTCCTATCTGTTATTGATCCAATCAAAACCTTTTTCACAACTATATAATCTGTATGATGATGCCATTCAGGGCTCAGTTCTAGAGCTTTGCTCATTGGACCTCACTGGTGAATAGAGACCTGCTTTATCCTACTCCAGCCTCTGTCTCTTGTTCTCCATGAACTAAGCCTCCTGCAACAGTAGAGGCATGAAACTAGTTTTATTCCTATAATGAGGTGGGCACCAAAGTAAGCACTTTAATATATCACTTAATTTTATTCTAATATGCAACCTGAAAAGCAGAGATATTGATTTTCATTGTGCATGAAGAAACTAGCACTCAAAAACTATGTAAATATGTGTGAGAACACATTTATAAGTGGCTATGCTAGGTAACATTATAACCTAAAACTAGCTGATGGACCTTTCTTTGCCTTCAATTACTAAGTAGGATATATCATGGTTTTGAAGAATTAATGTAAATATTAGCAACCTACAACTGGGATTAAATTTACCCAATGAATATTTCTGTAAATACATAATTAATGCTAGTGTGTGCCAAGTATTTTTCAAGGTAATATGGGTACAACAAGTAGTAAAGCTTCATTGCCTCATGGATTTTGTTATAATAAAGAGAGAGCTAGTAATGAGCAAATCTCTAAGTACACATGTGTGCCATCTAGTTTCATTGAGTGCCATGCAGTGAGATATGGGCTGAAGGAATGTGGGAAGGAGTAGTTACTATTTTATACAGGTAAAAGTTGAGCAGAAACTAGAAGATAAGAAAATAAGTCATAAGTACATCTAGATGGAGATATTCCCAGCAGAGGAAACAAGTGCTGATAGCCTGTGAGTAGCAAAGAGCCAAGGCTGCTAGGGAAAAGGGGGCAGAGACAGGTGACAGGGACTAAAGTCAGGGATAGAAAATGCTCAAGAACATTACAGGTCATTTGGGGGCTTTACTACTTTCTCTTTTATTTCTTTATTTTTTATAAACTAAAATTTAATATTCTCCTTCTATTTCCAATCAAATATGAGATAGACTGTAGGAACTGACATCATAAGTTGAATTTTTTGTTGTTAAAGAGGATTATATAGACATACACTATACGGTATACTATACTATATACAACATACTGTACTACATACAAACATTTAACTGAGTCTCTTCTGTTCAAGAAGACAAATGTATGCCTCACTCTTCTGTGAGCTAGCAGGCCAACTTAGGGGGCAGCAAGGCCAGATTCTAGCAAAGAATCTCTCCCTGGCTCTCAAATGGCCACTTTGCTCAAGTCTTCATATAGTATAAAATATAGCCTCTCCAGTGTCTCTTCTTATGGTGACATTAATGTTATCATGAAAGCATCACATTTATGAACTCATTTCACTTAAGTATTTCCCCAAAACCATCTTCAAATGATGTCACAGGACGGTTAGGACTTCAACATATGAATTTGGAAGGACACAATTAAATCCATAGCCGTCTGTGAAGAACAGTCCACAGGAAGTTTGAGGTAGATGTGATAAGAAGTTTCTAAACTATAAATATATTTGAAACATAGAGATAAGAGGATTTACCTTAAAATTTGATGTCAAGTAAATGTGAAATAGATGAGCTAAGAATATTCTCCAATTGTTGGCTATTTGAAATGGGAAAACTATGAGAATTCTAGTTGGATGGAGCAGTGAATTTAGGTTCTTTTCAGATATATCAATTTTGAGGTGTCTTTTGGACAACCACATAGATGCCAAGTCACTAGTTGAATCTAAGAAACTATACTTAAAAATTAGAGACTCATCAAGAGATGGATGGCAAATAGAAAAGCTCACCAAAACATGATTTTAGAGAAAGAAGTGAAAATAGGAAATAAGAAGGAAATAGAAAAAGAAATAAAATAAATTAAAAGTGACATAATAGGACCCAGGGAATTGTCATATTTGGCCAATGGAAGAAACTGTTTCAAATTTTTTAATGTTTTGGATTTTATGAAGATTGTTGCAGTACCATCAGAGGAAGCAGTGATGAGCATGACAAGTCATTTCATTGTAAGGATAATGAAGCCTAATAGGAATGGGCTCAACAGAGAATGGAAGGAGAGAGATTGTAAATAGTGAACTTGTTACCCAGTAATTTCTCTCCTTCAGGAGAATAATTTGGTGTTGAACTAATAGTAAGTACATACATTAAAATGTGATAGAGCCAGGCGTGGTGGCGCACGCTTGTAATCCCCGCGCTTGGGTGGCGGAGACAGGAGGATCTCGCAGGTTCGAAGCCAGCCGTGCTGGTGTAAGAGACCCTGTTTCAAAAATATAAAATAGGTCTGGGAGTGTAGCCCGGAGGAAGGAGGGCTTCCAGGAACCCCAGTACCACCAAAAAAAAAATGTGATAGAGTTGGAGACTGAGATTTTATGACAAGCTTATTGAATAAGAGCTTAGTTAGCTATGATTGCAATCCATGATTTAAAAACATCATTACTGAGTGCCCCCATTATACACACACACACGCTCAAGCAAATAGAAACATTCACATAAAAGTTATTTTTCCTTCAAACTTGACTTGGAATTCATCCATTCAACTCAAATTTCCAAGCAAACCATATGTTATTATTGGACTTATAGATGGTATTAGCATTTTCACAGTTATAATCTAAAAGATCTGACCATATAAATTAGAGAAAGGAAGATTTTATTTTTGCAGTACTGGGAAATTGAACCCAGAAACTACCTCTACCTCTACCTTTACCTCTGAGCCACACCCTGAGCCCTATTTTTTATATTTATTTTGAAACAGGGTCTCACTAAATTGTGGAAGGCCTCATTAAGTAGCTGAGGCTGGCTGTGAACCTGAGATCCTTGTGTCTCAGCCTCTCAAGTACTGGGATTACTAGTGTATGTCACCACACTCAGTTAAAATGTATTTGCTCACAATTTGAAGATTTTGAGTTTAGTCCATCTGTGGCCTGGACACAGTTATTTGGCAGTTATTCTTTATTTTAAAAGTGTCTCAGTGAGTTGCAAAGGACTTCACTAAGTAGTTGAGGCTGTCCTTGAACCGTGGTCCTCCTGTCTCAGCCTCCCAAATGCTATGATTAGAAGCCTGTGCCACCATGCCTGGCAACTATTCATTTATTATATATATTTTTTCTTGTAAGTGATTTTATTCAGTTTGATTCATATTTGTGTTATACTTAGATATATAACAGCTCCTGAGGAACTCATAAACTGGTTTTTGTAGTTGATATATAGCATGTGAAATCCACCAGTTATTATGCCGGCTCTAAAGAAGCATTTCTAAAATGATATGATTCACATTAAATAATTTTATACATAAATGTATTGGCTGGCCTTCCTTTTTTCTTCATTTTTCCTTTTGAATGTCACCTAAATAAACTTGAACTGTCTATAAAATTAGCTAAAACTTATCTTCCAACTGTCTTAAATATTTGAAAAATTACTATTTTGATCTTAAAGAATGCCTCCCAATTCTTTCAAAAACATTCTTCATAACATTATGAAATTTTTATTATTAAAAGCAATTATTTATTTATATACTAAAATTATTTCTTTAAGATACGAGTTTATTGTCATGTCTGGGAAAAATTAAATACTTTTTTGACTTATGATTGAGTTCTTTGTGTCTTCTAGGTAAAGGATCATGTCTTCTGCAAATAAGAGTTTTAATGCCTCTCTTCCTATTTGAATTCCTTTGATTTGCTTCTCTTGTCTTATTGCTGTGGCAATAGTCTTAAAGACTATATTGAAAAGGAGTGGTGATAGTGGGTATCCTTGTCTTGTTCCTGATTTTAGAGGAAATTCTCGATGTTTTTCCCCTTCAATATGATGTTGGCTTTGGTTTATTTTATATTGCCTTAATGATGTTGGAATACATTCCATTTATTCCAGTTTTCTGTAGTGTTTTAACGTGAATGGGTGTTAAATTTTGTCAAATGCTTTTTCAGCATCTATTGATATGCTCATGTGGCTTTTGTTCTCAGTTGTATTTATGTGGTGAATAATGTATATTGGTTTGCGTATGTTGAACCAGCCTTGCTTTTCTGGGATGAAACCAACTTGGTCATGGTGTACAATTCTCTTGATATGGTTTTGAATGTGTATAGCTAGTACTTTGTTCAAAATTGTTGCATCTATGTTTCTTAAGGATATTGGTCTGTAATTTTCTTTACTTGAGGTATCTTTATTTAGTTTTGGTATTAAAGTAATACTGGTCTCATATAAGGAGTTTGAGAGAATTCCATCTCTTTCAATTTCCTGGAACAAGTTGTGAAGTATTGGGATTTGTTCTTTACTGAAGGTTTTGTAGAATTCAGCTGGAAATCCATTAGGGCCTGGGCTTTTCTTTGTTGTCAGAATTTTATTGCTGTCTCTATTTCTTTGTTTGCTATTGGTTGGTTTAGGCTTGCTATGTCCTCTCGGTTCATTTTAGGTAAGTAATATGTGCTTATAAATCTATCAATTTCTTCCATATTTTCCAGTATATTGGAGTATAATTTTTTAAAATAGTTTCTGATAATCCTTTGAATTTCCTCACTGTCTGTGGTAATGTCTTCTTTTTCATTTCTGATTTTAATAATATGAGTTGATTCTCTCTTTCTTTTGGTTATATTGGCCAGGGGTTTGTCAATCTTACTAATCTTTTTCAAAGAACCAGCTTTTTGTTTTGTTGATTCTTTGAATTGTTTTTGTTGTTGTTCTCTATTTCATTGATTTCTGCTCTGATTTTAATAATTTCCTGCCTTCTGCTGGCTTTGGGATTAGATGGTTTCAGTTTTTCTAGGTCCTTGAGATGAGTTATTAGATTGTTTACTTGGCAACTCTATTCTTCTTATGTGGGCATTCAATCCTATTAACTTTCCTCTTAATGCTGCCTTTAAAGATTCCCATAGATTTTGAGAAGTTGTGTCTCTATTTTCATTTAATTCCAGAAATTTCTTTATTTCTCCACTTATTTCTTCTGATCTTTCCCACACATCATTCAATAATGTGTCATTCAATCTATATGAATTTAAATAGTTTCTTTTGGTCTTACTGTTGTTGAATTCTACTTTCATTCCATTGTGGTCTGAAAAGATGCAGGGAATTTTATTATGTCTTTTAAATTTGCTGTTGCTTGCTTTGTGGCCCAGGATGTGATCTACTTTGGAGAAGGTTCCATGGGATACTGAGAAGAATGTATATAGTATACTTTAAAGTTAGGTATTGTGATTCCTCCTGAATAGTTTTTGTTGCTAAGAACTACTTGACTATTCTGGTTTTTTTTATTGTTCCAGATGAATTTAAGAATTTCTATGTCTGTGAGGAATGATCTTGGTGACTTAATGGGTATTATATTGAATCTGTAGATTACTTTTGGAAGTATGGCCATTTTGATGATATTTATTCTGCCTATCCATGAACATGGAAGATTTCCATCTTGTAAGGTCTTCTTCAATTTTTTTGCAACATTTTATAATTTTCTATGTAGAGGTCTTTTACCTCCTTGGTTAGGTTTATTTCTAGTATTTTAATTTTTGTGGGAAAATGTTTTGTGGAAGTGTTTGCTGGATTTCTTTGTCAGTGGGTTTATGGTTGGTGTACAGAAAAGCTTCTGATTTTTTAAAATTTATTTTTGTATCCAGACACTGCTGAATTTGTTGATCAGTTCTATTAGTCTTTTGGTTGAGTTTTTGGGTCTTCTAAGTATAGTATCATGTCATCTGCAAATATTGAAAGTTTAATTCTTTTCCTACTTGTACTTCTTTGATTTCCTTTTATTGCCATATCACTCTGGCTAGATCTCAAGTACTATATTGAAAAAAAGTAATGATAATAGATATCCTTGTCTTGTTCCTGTTCTTAGGAAAAATTCTCAAAGTTTTTCCCCATTTAATATGATGTTGTTGTCTGTGGACCTATTTTAGATTGCCTTTATGATATGGAGGTATATTCCTTCTATTCTGATTCTCTGCAGTGTTTTTAGCATAAATGGATGCTGGATTTTATCAAAAGCTTTTTCAGCATCTATTGAAATGATCATGTGATTTTTGTCTTTGGATCTGTTTATATGATGAGTTACATAGATTGATTTTCATATATTGAACCAGCTTTGCACCCTGGGATGAACCCTACCTCGTCATGGTGTATGATTTTCTTGATGTGGTTTTGAATGCATGTTGCTAGTATTTTGTTTAGTAGCTTTGCATCAAAGTTAATCAAATATATAGGCCTGTAGTTTTCCTTCCTTGAGCTGTCTTTAATTGGTTTTGGTATTAATGTGATGTTGGCTTTATAGAATATATTTGGGAGAGCCGGGTGTAGTGGTGCATGCTTGTAATCCCAGCATTTGAGTTAGTGAGGCCTTTTGCAACTCAGTGAGACCCAGTTTCAAAATAAAGAATAAAAAATAGGGCAGGGGGTGGGCTTGGAGGTTGAATGCCCCTGGGTTCCATCCCCAGACCCACAAAAACCAACCAACCAACCAAACAAACAAACAAAAGAATATATTTGGGAGAGTCCCATTTCTTTCTATTTCACAAAATACATTGAGGAGTATTGGGATTAGCTCTTCTATAAAGGTTTTGTAAAATCCACTTGGGAAACCATCTGCATAGAGCTCCTGATCTATTATTTCCTTCAGTACTTCAACAGTGATACACATTTTTTTTAAACTTTAGGTAATCATACTTTGCCCTAGGACTGTAGAAGCAGCCTTTTGAAGAAGGATCCAAGTATCTGTATATAATCAATAGAATAATGCACACTGGCTCTGTTTCACAGAGAAGGAAATTTTCAAGTTCTCAGGACAATTTAATGATTCAATAAAAGATGAAACCAACTTAGAATTTACATCCCATTGCTGGGATCCTCATTGTCTTACATTGGTTCTATTCCATTCCAATTTTTCCATTTCTTTTATTATTTTAACCATAATTATTTTGAGAACACCTTTGGTTGTTCAGCTTTCATTTCAAATTCTAGCTGGAGGTAATTAGTTTCAACTAAAGTAAAAACAGATCAATAGGATATAGTCTTTGAAGGTTAAAATAAAGGGAGTCATAAGGATAGAACCTATTTGTGCCATTTTAATTAATTTCACCTTAAAATTTTCTTTTTTTAAAATTAATTAATTTATTTTTTATTGGTGCACTGTATTCATACATCATAGTGGGATACAAACTTTTGTTGACATACATGCACACATCGTCCAGTCAGCCCCCACCCGATCCCCACCCCATTCCCTCCCCATCCCTCCTTCCCATGCTTGGCTTAGTGGTTGACATCTAGTATTATAGCAATTTATCCAAAATTAAAAATGATAATTTCACATAACAGTTTCATTTGTCTGATACCATGCTTTTGATGACTTAAAGATACCATTTCAATATTTCTTTTTGCTTTCTTTCTTACCAGAGAATATTTTTTTCTATTATTTTAGGTGAAACTATCCTATATTTTTTTTCTTTTAACAATTTTTTTTATTGAACATACATAGTATACATTTAAACTATATTTGGTGCCCTCTCCCCCCGCCCCCATTTTCCCTTCCCCCCTCCCACCAATGGTTGTCCAGGTTAACCATGTCTTATTCATAATTTTACACATATTCAGGTGTAGACCCTCATTAATCAAGATCAGCCTTCCTCCTCTCCTATCTTTCCATTCAAACTTTGCTGATATTTCCCCTCTAATATCTGGAGTCACACTGGTATCCTTTGTGTTTCCTAGTTTGGGCATATTAGAGGAAACATATGTATCTTCTCCTTCTGTGCTTGGCTGATCTCACTTAACATAATGTTCTCCAGGGCTTTCCATCTTCTTGCAAATGATATAATTTTGTTCTTCTTTATGGCTGAATAGAATTCCATTGTGTGTATTTCCCACAGTTTTGCTATCCATTCATCTGTTGATGGTGATCTGGGTTGGTTCCATATTTTGGCTATTACAAATTGTGCTGCTATGAACATAGGTATGCATATGTTGCTGTAGTTCTCCGAATTCAACCCATTTGGAAAGATACCCAGGAGTGGTATAGCTGGATCATATGGTAAATCTATTCCCACCTTTCTTAGGAATCTCCACACAGATCTCCATAGTGGTTGAACTAGATTGCATTCCCACCAACAGTGTAAAAGAGTTCCTCTTTCCAAACATCCTCGCCAGCATTTGTTGTTGTTTGATTTCTTTATGCTTGCCACTCTGACTGGGGTTAGATGGAATCTCAGTGTAGTTTTGATTTGCAACTCCCTGATGGCCATTGATGAAGAACATCTTTTCATGTATCTATTGGCACTTTGTATCTCTTCTTTTGTGAAGTGTCTATTTAGTTCATTTGCCCATTTCTTGATTGGGTTGTTTGTTTTGCTAGTGTAGAGTCTTTTGAGCTCTTTGTATATTCTGGATATTAGCCCCCTATCAGAAGGGCGGCTGGTAAAGATCCTTTCCCATTCTGTAGGCTTCTTCTTTCGGTTATTGGTAGTTTCCCTTGATGAGAAGAAACTTTTTAGTTTGATGTTATCCCACTTGTTTATTCTTGCTTTAATTTCCTGAGCTTTGGAGGTTTTGTTGAGAACGTTACTGCCTGTGCCAATATGTGGTAGTGTTGAACCTATGCTCTCCTCTACTAACTTCACAGTCTCAGGTCTAATTTCTAAGTCTTTGATCCATCTTGAGTTGATTCCTGTGTTTGGTGAGATATAGGGGTTTAGATTCATCTTTTTACAAATGGTTAGCCAGTTCTCCCAGCACCACTTGTTGAAAAGGCTGTCTTTTCTCCATTGTATGTGTTTGGCCCCTTTGTCAAAGATTAATTGACTAAAGATGTGTGGGTTTGTTTCTGTATCTTCTATTCTAATCCACTGGTCAGTATGCCTGTTGTTGTGCCAATACCATGCTGTTTTTACTACTATTGCTCTATAGTATAGTTTGAAGTCTGGGATTGAAATGCCTCCTGCATGTTTCTTATTATTAAGAATTGCTTTGTCTATTCTAGGTCTTTTCTTTCTCCATATGAAGTTCATGATTGATTTTTCTAGGTCTCTGAAGAATGTCACTGGTATTTTAATGGGAATTGCATTGAACCTATAGATCAGTTTTGGCAGAATGGCCATTTTGATATTTATTCTGCCTATCCATGAACACGGGAGATCTTTCCATCTTCCAAGGTCTTCTTCAATTTCTTTCTTTAATGTTTTATAGTTTTTGTTGTAGAGGTCTTTTACATCCTGGGTTAGGTTTATTCCTAGGTATTTTATTGGTTTTGAGGTTATAGTGAATGGAATTGTTTTCTTTGTTTCTTTCATTGTGGATTCGTCGTTGACATAAAGAAAAGCCACTGATTTCTTTAGGTTGATTTTGTAACCTGCGACTTTTCTGAATTTGTCAATCAGCTCCAGAAGTCTTTTGGTTGAGTTCTTTGGGTCTTCCAGATAAAGTATCATGTCACCTGCGAATAAGGATAATTTTAATTCCTCTCTTCCAATGCGAATTCCTTTGATTTCCTTGTCTTGTCTGATTGCTGCAGCAAGAGTCTCAAGGACTATATTGAAAAGGAGTGGTGATAGTGGGCATCCTTGTCTTGTTCCTGACTGTAGCAGAAATTCTTGCAGTTTTTCCCCATTCAATATAATGTTGGCTTTGGGTTTGCAGTATATTGCCTTAATGATGTTGAAGTACTTTCCTTCTATCCCAATTTTTTGCAGTGTTTTTAACATAAATGGGTGTTGGATTTTGTCGAATGCTTTTTCAGCATCTATTGCTATGATGATGTGGTTTTTGTTCTTGGTTCTATTTATGTGGTGAATAACATGTATTGATTTGCATATGTTGAACCAGCCTTGTTTTTCTGGGATGAAACCGACTTGGTCATGATGTATTATTCTCTTGATATAGTTTTGAATGCGTATAGCTAGTATTTTGTTTAGAATTTTTGCATCTATGTTCATTAGGGATATTGGTCTGTAGTTTTCCTTTCTTGAGGTGTCTTTATTTGGTTTGGGGATTAATGTGATACTGGCCTCATAGAAGGAATTTGGGAGAGTTCCATCTCTTTCAATTTCCTGGAACATGTTGTGAAGTATTGGTTTTAGTTGTTCACTAAAGGTTTTGTAGAATTCAGCTGGGAACCCATCTGGGCCTGGGCTTTTCTTTGGTGGAAGAATTTTTATTGCCGTTTCTATTTCTTTGGTTGTTATTGGTTGGTTTAGGCTTGCTATGTCCTCTTGGCTGAGTGTAGGAAGGTTAACTGTGTTTAGATATCTATCAATTTCTTCCAGGTTTTCAAGTCTATTGGAGTATAAATATTTAAAGTAGTTTCTGATAATCTTTTGAATTTCTTCACTATCTGTGATGATATCTCCTTTTTCATTTCTAATTTTGATAATTTGAGTTGATTCTCTTTTTCTTTTGGTTAGGTTGGCCAGGGGTATATCAATTCTATTAATCTTTTCAAAGAACCAACTTTTTGTTTTATTGATTCTATGAATTGTTTTTTTTTGTTCTCTATTTCATTTATTTCTGCTCTAATTTTGATGATTTCTTGTCTTCTGCTGGCTTTGGGAATAGACTGTTGCAGAATTTCTAGATCCTTGAGTTGTGTCATTAGGTTCTTTACTTGGTGGTTCTCCGTCCTTTTTATGTGGGCACTCAATGCAATAAACTTTCCTCTTAGTACTGCCTTCATAGTGTACCATATGTTTTGGTAGGTTGTGTCTCTGTTTTCGTTTGATTCCATAAATTTATTTATTTCTTCCCTAATTTCTGCTCTTACCCATTCATCATTCAATAGTGTATCATTCATTCTCCATGAATTTGAATACTTTCTTTAGAGTTTCCCGTTGTTGATTTCTACTTTTATTCCATTGTGGTCTGAAAAGATGCAAGGAATTATATTACATTTTTTTAATTTGCTGGTATTTTCTTTGTGTCCCAGGATGTGATCAATTTTGGAGAAGGTTCCATGGGCTGCTGAGAAGAAAGTGTATTCTGTAGTTCCTGGTTGAAATAATCTGAAAACCTCTATTAGGTCCATTTGGTTTATGGTTTCCTTTAGTTCTAGAGCATCTTTACTCATCTTTTGCCTTGAAGATCGATCTAGTGGTGTGAGAGGCATATTAAAGTCTCCCAGAATTATTGTATTTGGGTCTACTTGGGATCTTATGTCCAGAAGGGTTTGTTTAACAAATGTGGTTGCACCCACATTTGGAGCATAAATATTTACTATCATTATATCTTCTTGGTGTATTGTTCCTTTTAATAAAAGGAAGTGCCCTGATGTGTCTCTTTTGATGTGTTTTAGTTTAAAGTCTGTTTTGTTGGATATCAGGGTTGCTACCCCTGCTCTTTTTTGGTCACCAATAGCATGGTATATCTTTTTCCATCCTTTCACTTTCAGTCTGTGAATGTCTTTGGCTGTGAGGTGAGTTTCTTGCAGACAGCATATATTTGGATTATGTTTCCTAATCCACATTGCCAGTCTATGTCTTTTGATTGGTGAGTTAAGTCCTTTGACATTAAGAGATATTATTGAAATATGATTTTTGCTTTCTGCCATTTTGTGTTCTGTCTACTCTTGGGTGATTTGGTCTTTCTTCTTTACTTAAATGGCCCACTTATTAACTTCCTCTCTTCTCTGATTCTGAAGTCTGCTTCTTTTTTCTTCCTTATGGTTTATTTCTTTAAGAATTTTCTCTAGTGTTGGCTTTGAATTCATAATTTTTTTGAGATTCTGTTTATCCTGAAAGACTTTGGTTTCACCGTTGATCTTGAATAGTAGTTTTGCTGGATAGATGAGCCTTGGTTGGAAGTTATTTTCTTCCAGGGTCTGAATCACGTCGTACCAGTCTCTCCTTGCATTCCTGACCTGGGTTGTATAGTCTGGGGTGATTCTTATTGTTTTGCCTCTATATGTCACCCGTCCTTTTGTTCTCACTGCTTTTAAGATTCCTTCCTTATCCTCTATGTTGGTCAATTTGGTTATTATGTGGCATGGAGTGGTTTTTTTTTTGGTTTTGTCTCAGTGGAGTTCTGTATGCCTCCCGGACTTGAAGGTTCAAGTCTCTTTCCGTCTTTGGAAAATTCTCTGAGATTATTTCCTTGAAGATATTACAGATGCCCTTGGTCTGTACCTCTATCCCTTCCTCAATGCCTATTATCTGTAAATTAGGGCGCTTCATATTATCCCATAATTGCTGGATGTTTAGGTTTTGTTGCTGTAAAGTTTTCTGTATATTGCTGACTGTGTTATCGGTTTGGGATGTATTATCTTCTAATATTGATATTCTGTTTTCCATTTCATCTAATCTTCCAGAATTTCTTTCTACTGCTGTCTTCATTTCACTTATTGCCTCTTTCATTTTAATCCAGACCTCTTTCTGATTCTTTTTTAGTGTTTCTAACTCACCTTTAACCTCCTCTATACTTGTTTTAAATCCTTTCATCATATTGAACATCGATTCTGAACTCCCCTTCTTGCATTTCTAGTAGGTCAGTATTCGTGATTTCTGCAGTCTCTTCATATTTCCTGGTTCTCATATTTATACCATTCTCTCTCCTGTTTTTCTGATTTCTACCCATCGTTCGTGAATATTATGCTTAGTCTAATCTTAATAATAGGAGATTAGGGGTATCATCAAGTCATCAGAACCTTTCCAGTGTTGAGGGTGAGTGATATGGGAGGAGCTGGGGTGATTGGTAAAGGAGTCGGATTAGGTAGAGGATATGTTTAGGTTGAGAAAGACTTTAAGTATGATAAGGTAATATCTTGCTAGGAATGAGAGAGAGAGTTAAGTAGTAGGACTTTTGTCGTTAGTAGAGTAATTATGGATATAAGAAATACTTTGAGTATTAAACCAGGAGGTATATTATGGGGAAAAGTTTTGGGGGAAAAAAGTATGTAGGTTAGTGTGGGAAGGTTTGTAAATAGGGGTGATGGAAGGAGCAGACAAACATAAAAAAAAAAAAAAATCCACACAAGGTACCAAGACTATTGTGTAATCCAAGAAGAAGAAAGGAAAAAACCAATCAAAGGAGGAGAACGAAAAAAGGAGGGAAAGAGGAAGAAAAGGAAAAAAGAACAAGAATAAAATAAAAGGAACTAGCCACTGTGTGAAATCAGAAAGTAAGGTAAACTATCCAATATATATATATATATATATATATATATATATATATATATATATATATATGTTAAAGTAAAAGAAGTGTGGGTTAAGAAAAAAAAATAAAACAGCAATATCCATACCAAAACAAAAGCACTGGTTTCCTTGGTTCAGGTTTCCGTGGGAGACTGTGTTGTGATCCAGTCGCTGGTGAGCACACAGAATTCTGACGTGGGTGCTGCTCGCTGCTTAAGATGAGGTCCTAGGTGAGTTTTCAGTCCCGAATTATCTTGCCGCAGTAATTTCAAGCAGGCAGCCGCGCAGGCAATCGTGCAACCAGCCTGCCGCTGCCGCCGCTGCCGGGACGTTCCTATTGTATCTGCAGCAGGTCCGGTGTCTGATCTTTGTTCTTCTTCTTCTTCTTCAAGTTCAGGGTTCTGCTGAGGTACCTGTATCTGTTTTGGTACCTGGTATGTATTTATTTTGTTGATTAAGACACTGCTTTCTAAGTATTTGAACTTTATTTGCTTCAGCTACTGAGAAGTGCTGTGTCCCTCAGTCGCCATTTTTTCCACCTTAAAATTTTCTATCTCAAAACTCTCTTTTAAGTTGAATATCTCAGAAACATACAGACATGAGTGTTCCGTGTGCAAATAATTTATTAAGGTAGCAAGCTCAGAAAAAAAAAAAAAGAAACAAGGGACATAGCACAAGAAAGTGGTAGAGTAAAGCAAGGATGCTCTTTTAAGAAAGTTTCTAGCCTCCACAAGTTCCCTCCCAAGAGCTCTGGGAAATAAATTATCCTTTGGTGGCTGCCCCCATTCAGGTGTGTCAAGTTCAAGTTCAAGTTCTTGTCCCAGCTAATATACTGAACGTTTTTGTTCTTACACTATCAGTTATTATCAAGGCCATACTAAAAGGATATGTTTTCAGGCATCCTCTGAAACAAGAGAGTGTAAAGACACATGGGTGCTGAGTTCTGGGTGCTAAAGAAGTATAGGCACAAAGAATAAAGGGGTCAGAGGGATCCTGGGAAGACCGCCGACTGTGCACTAAATCACATCTCTTTATCAGCTCTTATTACTACTGCTTTGAAATCTTACAGTTCATAAAACACTGACAGTTTTCTACCTCTAAAATTTTTTATTTTTTATTTCTATTGCCAGTGTTATAGTTTAGGATTTTTTTTTTTGCATCTCACATGGATAACTGTAACATTCTACAATTTTTGGAGTTAGGTATACCTCTTTACAATGTTTTTCTCTTTAAACAATCTGTCTT
Source organism: Muscardinus avellanarius (assembly GCF_963383645.1). Taxonomy (NCBI): domain Eukaryota; kingdom Metazoa; phylum Chordata; class Mammalia; order Rodentia; family Gliridae; genus Muscardinus; species Muscardinus avellanarius. The sequence continues at coordinate 81,631,295 of NC_137790.1, forward strand.
GATTATTAGATTTGAGTGATTTCCATAATGTTACCTAGTCACTTCTATTGATAAATAGATTATTTCAATTTTAGGATTTATTTACTCTGAACTTTTTTTTTAACCACAACTGATAAAATAAAATCTGGCTGATTTGGGGGTTCATGCAAGGTCCCCCACAACCCAGACTCAACCTATACTTCTGGTATAGTATTTCACCTTACCAACTAAGGGCTCTAATGCTAACCATTCCCAAGACTCCTCTTTTTCTAAAAAAGCCCAAACACCTTAAAACTTCATATCTTTAATATTCTCTTTACTCTTCTTGGTACATCTTCACCCTACCAATCTCTATGCACTGGAATTTCACTTATTCTCCTTGGTCCAAATGAAATATTACCTTTTCTGTGAACCCTTGGTTAAGTTTAATGAGAATTAAATTCTGCCTTCTTTATTGTTTCTGTTCTCATGGTACATTGTCTTTTCTCCACTAATGGTATAGTTGTCTTTGTTTTATCGCACTGTTTATATGTAAATCTGGACCACAATCTCTAAATTCCTTAAGGCAAGGATGGTGACTTGTTATACATCCCTAGATCCTAAAAAGTATTGCTTGAAACATAGTGATCTCTAATAAATAATTGTAGAATTCAATAAATAAAATGTGGTTTCAATATCTTATAGAGAGAAATATATTTTTTAAGCAAAAGTTGGTAAGGGAAAAATAAATACAGAAAATATATCAGCTGAAGAAAAGAAATATATATTCAAATTGCATGTGTATATAGCATTATTTCCCTTGGTTAAGGTCAAAGAATGCAGGGTTTATGGACATTTTGTCTGCATGTGCTCTTAAATATGATTGTATAAATACAGATTGTCATATGGTTAGGTAGATCACATATTCTCACATACACCATATTCTATATTTTTAGTTTGCAAAAATCATTCTTTCTCTTCAGTGTTATTTATTTATTTATTTATTTATTTATTTATTTATTTACTTATTTATTGTGGTGCTGAGGTACCTGGAAACCCTTCTACCTCCGGGCTACACTCCCAGACCCATTTTATATTTTTATTTGGAAACAGGGTCTCTTAAGCCAGCGAGTCTGGCTTCAAACTTGTGCGATCCTCCTGTCTCCCCCTCCCAAGTGCAGGGATTACAAGGGTGTGCCACCATGCCCCCACGCCTGACTCTTCAGTGTTCTTATTGTACAGTTTCCTTTTTATTTATTTTCTTGAAACTGTGAAAAAGTCTTGTCCCAGAAAAAATATGAATTAAGTAATCAAAAATAAAAGAGGAAATGGCTCCAGCTGTGTGCTCTTCATGACTGTTAGATGGGAAGGTGTGTTAACCTTTATTTTATGCTCATGGTTCAGAACTGTAGAAACAGTGTATTAAATATATTCACTGACTTAGACACATAAAGTTCCTACAGAAAGCAGTATGAGTGATAAGGTTTTGATGCCTTATGAAAGTGTCTAATTATATTGAAATAGATGTGATGGTTAATTTTAAAGGTAAACAAATGGATGAAGGGTTATCTAGAGAAATGGTAGAGCAGTATTTCTAGATGTGTCTGTGAGGGTTTTTTCCCAGAGGAGATTGACATGTGAATTTATCGACTAGTGGGGAAGATGTTCCCTCTTTGTAGGAGGAAATGATCCAATAGGTTAGGTCTCCAGATAGAACAAAAAAAAAAGACATTTAAAAAAGGTTTTTTCTCTTTCCTAGAATTAGAATATTTCTCTTCCATCCTTAAACATAAGCCCTTAATATTTTCTCTCTGATGCCAGGACAAAGACACTGGACCTGCATGATCTCAGGCCTCTGAGTTAAGCCATCTGCCTCCCTGGTGCTGAGGCTTCTGGATTGGACTGAGCATCCCAGTGTCTAGTGTCTCTATTGTGCAGGTGGTCTTTCATGTGACTTCTCAGCCCCCACAAACATGTGAGCCAATTTTTCTAATAAATCTCATCTCATCTCATCTCATCTCATCTCATCTCATCTCATCTCATCTCATCTCATCTCATCTGCTCTTCTTTCTTCTTCTTCTTCTTCTTCTTCTTCTTCTTCTTCTTCTTCTTCTTCTTCTTCTTCTTCTTCTCTCTCTCTCTCTCTCTCTCTCTCTCTCTCTCTGTCTTCTCTCTCTTATATTGCCATTTATATTTGAGAGTAACTTTTTCACTTAAAAAGTAAATATCAGTGTGTATGTAAAATTTTGAATAATACACACAGACATAGATATACCAAAGGATTCTTAATATACTTAAATATAACTTTGCATTAAATTACTTACTTTTTTGTTTTTTTCCTTTCTCTTCATCTTCAAGCTTACAGTGACCATGTTCTCATGTTATAACTATTTTATTTTTTGTTACTTTCTTTTATGAAAATATCAAAATTCTTTTTTAAGTTCCTGAAATCTGCTATAAAAACTATTTGCAACCTCAAAAGCATATATAAATAAAAATCATGTTATTAATTTTAATCTAATCTGCTTATGTTCAATTACATCAGTTTATAACATATCATTTATATGTATGATCTTTTGAAACTTTAGCGTTTCATTCTCATTGAATCAAGTACATCACATGAGGTTTTGTCAAAGTATAACTATTATTGTTGAATTATTTCCTAATTATAATAATCTTTCTCTTAATCTCTCTTTTTATTTTCTATTTCTTTATTTTTGGTGTAATAATGGGGATTTAATTCGGAAACATTCTGTCTCTGAACTACACCTTAGCAATTTTTTTCAGTTTTTGTTTTGAAACAGGGTCTCACTTGATTGCTGAGAGTATCCCTAAATTGTTAAGGCTGATCTCAGACCTGCAATCTTCCTGTCTCAGCTTCCCAAGTACTGGTATTATAGGTGTGCACCACCATACCCACTTTCCTTTAATTTATTAATACAAAATTTGTAACATGACAACTAAAAAAAATGTCAACAAATGTTATCAAATAGTATGGATCTTAAACATTTGAAACTCAAAATTAACTACTACAATAAGAATTTCCTATGGAAGTCTAAGAGATTGTTTTTCAGGCTCTACTATTTCTGTATAAATATTTTTTAGTAATTTTTTAAAACTTTTATGTCACATTATATACTTACAACATAATGTAGTTAATAGTGATAGTGACATACACACCAAGTACTTGGTGGAATTTCCCCTGGGTCCCTTCTTTCTCCTCTCCCTTCTTTATATAGGATATTGCATTAATATTGGTATTATCACATATGTATGTAATTTGGAAATTCCAGCTTGATATATTACTAAGCATTGAAAAAATGCATTTGTGTCTTTTTATATTTTTATTTTCTTTAAAAATCTAATTCACTGTAAAATAAAAGTTTTTGAGGGCATAGCTCTGTGCAAGAGCATGTGCTTAGTCAGTGAACCCTCTGTTCAATATCCAGTACCAATAATCAAACAGAAAAAGATTATTTAAATTCTTTAATCATCGCCGGGCGTGGTGGCGCACGCTTGTAACCCCCGGGCTTGGGAGGATGAGACAGGAGGATCGCATGGGTTCGAAGCCAGCCTCAGCTACTTACTGAGGCTCTCAGCAACTTAGTGAGACCCTGTTTCCAAATAAAATATAAAAAAGGTCTGAGAGTATAGCCCGGAGGTAGAAAGCCTCTGGGTTCCACCACTAGTACCACCAAAAAAAAAAAAAAAAAAAAAAAAAATTCTTTAATCATCTAGGGTGAGAAGAGAAATTTATTTCCACCTCCACCTTTCTAGATATGGATATAGATAGCCAGTTTTGCCAACACCATGTGTTGTAGAGGCTTTTTTTCTCTTTTTTTTGTCGGTCTGGGGATGGAACTCAGGGGCATTTGACCTCCTACTACATCCCCTGCCCTAATTTTTTCAGTCTTTATTTTGAAACAGGGTCTCAGTAAGTTGCAGAGGGTCTCACTAAGTAGCTGAGGCTGTCTGAGAACCACGATCTTCCAGTCTCAGCCTCCGGAATGCTGGGATTACAAACATGGGCCACCACGCCTGGTAAAGAAGAGGCTTTTTTGAGTGTATGTTTTGGCCTCTTTACCAAAAGTCAATTGACTCAAAGTATGTGAATTTGTTTCTGAGTCTTCTATACTGCTCTATTGGTGTATGTTTCTGCTTTAGTTTAGTTTAGTTTTGTTTTGTTGTTGTTTTGGGGGGTCTTTTGGTGGTACTGGGGTTCCTGGAAACCTTCTACTTCCAGGGTACACTCTTAGACCTATTTTATATTTTTATTTGGAAACAGGGTCTCTTAAGCCAGCACGGCTGACTTTGAACCTGCGCCATCCTCCTGTCTCCACCTTCCAAGCGCTGGGATTACAAGTGTGCACCACCACGCTCGGCTACATTTCTGCTTTTGTGTAAATACTATTGCTATTTTTATCTTAATGGCTCTGTAGTATAGTTTGAAGTCGGGTATTATGATATCCCCTGCATGGTTCTTATTGCTGAGAATTACTTTTGGGATTTTTGTTCTTCCAAATGAATTTAACAATTGATTATTTTCTATGTCTATGAAGAATGACCTTGATAATTTAATGGGTATTGCATTGAATCTGGTTATTTATTCTATCTATCCAAGAGCAGAGGTAGTTCTTCCATCTTCTAAGATCTCTAATTCCTTTTTCAATGTTTTAGTGTCAATTTAAGATGGATCACAGACCTGGAAATTAGATCAGAGACCTTGTAGCTACTTAAAGAGGGCTTGGGACCAATACTCCAATACATAGTCATGGATAAAACTGTTTTTCAACAAGATCCCAAAGGCACAAGAAATTACAATGAGGATCATTAAACTGATGAGCTTCTGTATAGCAAAGGAAACTATCAAGAATCTCAATAGAGAGCTGACACAATGGGAGAAGATTTTTTGCCAGATATTCCTTGATAGAAGACTAATATCTAGAATATTCAGAGAACTCAAGAAACTCACCACCATAAAAACAAATAATATAATCAAAAAATGGAAAGTGAACTAAATACAAAAAAATACAAATGTCAAATGAAAAAATGCTCAACATCATTAGTAATCACAGAGATGCAAATCAAAACTACCCTTAGATTTTCCTTTCCCCCAATTAGAAGGCAATCATTAAAAACACAAAGAACAACATATTTTGGTGAGGATGTGAAAAAATAGGAGCTCAAATACATTTTGGTGGGATTGAAAACTAGTGAAACCACTTTGGAAAACAGTCTAGAGAATCTGAGAATTGGCATCAACCTACCAGATGACCCCGCAATACCATTCCTAGGTTTAAACTGGAAAACGTTATGCTAAGCAAGATTAGTCACTTACAAAAAGTAAAAATTTCCCACATGTGGAAGCTAGGGAGAATAAAGGACATAGAAGGGACTCCAGACAAAGAAAGAGAAACCTTAGATGAATAAAGAAGGCCGCCTACTGAGGGAAATGGGTGGGAGGAAGAGGATAATACTTCAGTGGATCTTATGTACATACATACACTTATCAAAGTCAATCACTGTGCTGAGCATGGGCTGTAGGGAAGAGGGAGAAATAGGGTGGGGACTGGGGAGGGCTAAATGAGTGATGTGTGCATGTATGTCTCTACCACTCTGAAATTTATCACGAAGTATTATTACAATAAATTAATAAAATTAAAAAGAAAAAATCTTTAATTATATAAATTATTTTTATAAGCCAACATAGGTCTTTTGGTTTTTTCTCCTGAATTAAAAAAAAATAATTCTAAAGTTCAGTTGGGAGATTCCTCACAACCACATTCTGACATTTTGACAACTATTTACACATTTTTTTGCTTCATTATAAATATATCAAGCTCATTTATATACGTACTCTTTGGGGCCATATGAATAAGAATAAAATGTGATTCCTGCTCCTTTGTAGGTTAATATCTAGTAAGAATGATAAATCTGAACATTAGAAACTATGTTAAGTCCTCCTGCAAGGGCTACAAAAACAAAAAAATAAAAGAGTCTACAAAAACAAAGGAATGTAAGAACTGTCTCTAACTGGGACCAGATAGGAAATCACAAAGGAGGCATCAGATCTTCACTAGAAAATCAGCAGAATTTTAGGCAGTAGTAGAGGACACAACAAGAGGATAAATGCAGAAGCTGAGGCGCAGAGGTCAAAGGAGGCAGCCTGAGAGAAGTGTGAGGACTTTGATGTGGCATGAGCAGGAATATTCAAGTAGACTGAAGAAGAGATCAAGGATGAGATGTGGCTAGTGATACAATATTGGAGATCTTAGAAGACTTTAATTTCAGTATCAATCTATCAAAGTCAGGCTACTGGCTGAATAGGTCAAACACAACACCAGGATGTGATATAATTGGAATGATTCTTGAGATTGCTGGAGTCATGTGAAATATTGCTAATGGGGTGGAGGAGGTACAGCGGCTGGCTGAGCTTGTTTCCTAGCTGATGTTAACCCTTTAGTTCCTTGCAGAGAGTGTATAGGCCATAAATTTATCCAGATGCCATAGTTAGTTGAAATCACTTGCAGCTATGTAATTGCAATAGTCTAGCCAGTCTGTCTCTTTTGAGTAACCTGTATGTGCACATATATAGGCACACACAGGCACACAGTTACTGTCAAAATTATCATATGGATTACATTTAGATAGGATATACTTCATATTATTACAAAAGTAATATAAAAACAGTTTATTCTGTATAGAGACTAAAAGTATAAAAATTGTTTGACTTACCATTATAGAAATAAGTTTCCAGAAAATGAAATCCAACAGTTCAGTTACTTCTTCTGTGGCATAATACCATTAGGTAAACCCTTCTCAAGAGATTTGAAAAATTTGAATCAATGTGAGAAATTCATTTTGCAACTTAATATAACTGACAATATCTGTCATTTAGAAGGGTGATCTTAGCAAGCTTGGTTGCATGAGGTGTCCTTCAACCAATGAGAAAGAAACAATATAAAGTTAGTACTCTAGAATTAAAGAAAGATAATTTACTGAAGCATGTGAAAAAGTCTAAAGAAAGTTCACAAGTAATTATGGGTTTTATTCAAACACACAGAAGGGCAGCTAAGTTAAGTTTGTGGTGACTGGAACAAAGTGTGCTGACTGTACGAGCAATTGCTATTCTGTTACTATGATTGTGTCATAATTACCACTGATTTGTATGAAGCTGCATTGGGTCCTTTAACACTTCCAAGGGTGTGCTGCCCCGAATTCTAGTATTAGAAAGTGTGTAATGACACCCCAAATATTGATGACCCCACTTAAACTTAGCACTGGGGATTATGCTGTAATTTACTCTTATTGCTGGAAGCATCCAACTAATAGAGATGGGGAAAAAGTTAATCAATTAATGTATTACAGGAAGAACTGCCATAGTTATTTCCTAGTTGTTGCCATCCTATTGTGCGTATTGTGGTGTAGGTACTTACTGAGAATGAGATCAAATTTCACAAGCACATCCAAATTCTCGGTGGTTTAACACAATTAAAGTGCATTTCTCATTCCTACACTAGTGTGATGCTGGCAGGCCGAGAGTTGGGGATTTCTTTCTTCAAAATTTTGCTCAGTGACTTTAATTCACTCCATTTATTACCTTTGCCATCACATTGGTACCATTGGTACTTTCAGTACTCCACTGAATGCTTTTCAGTAAGCAAAGAGATGAGGGGCAAGAGAGCATGCACAAAAGAATCTCATAAAAGTAGTTTTAGCAGTATTAGGCCACACCTAGTTGAGTAAGTGACTTATGCACATATTTTATTGGCCAGAGCTCAATGCAATGGCTCCCTCAGGCTGGGTGGCCCACACCTGTAATCTCAGTATTACAGGTATCTTTCTGTGTAACCCCAGTACTTGGGAAGTTGAGACAGAAGGATTGAAGGTTCAAGGATGGTGTGCAGTAATTTAGTGAGACCCTGTTTTAAAACAGAAAAAAATAAAATAAAAAGGCCTGGAGTATGGCTCAGACATAGAACTCACCTGAGGTTAATCGCCAGAACCAGAATAAATAAATACATGCACAACAAACTCCATTATTCCACCTTACTGCAGGAGACTCTGAGATACCTAGTCTAGTTACAGGCCAAGAACAGAAAAAAGTGTAATGTGATTTATGGGTTCACTATGTTTTGGGTGACATGTGGCCACTTTCACAGTACACTGAAATCTAGAATATTCAGACTAAACACATTTACTCAGTACTGATAGTACTGATCAGAGAGTTGATTCAAGTTATGGCTAAAATTCTTTAAGGAGAAATCTCAAATCCCAGAAAGTGATTCTCCTGAGGAAATCTACCAGTGTGGAAGAGCCATACAAAAGTTCAACACAGAGGATGAAGAGTTGAATAGGCTGAGGACTCTTATAACTGAGAAAAGAAGACTGGGAAGGCTAGCATATGGAAGATATGTTTTATCTAATACATGAAAATTTATTTAGAAAACTGTAAACAATGGACAAAAATTTCAGAAATACACACACACATACACACACACATATGTATTCATATGTATATATGTATTTGGTAGTGAGAATTGAAACAAGGGACATTCTACCTCCAAACTACACCCCCAGCCCTACTTATTGCTTTTTTAAATTTTGAAACAGAGTCCTGATAAGTTGCGGATGTTGGCCTTGAACCTTAAATCCTTCTGTCTCAGCCTCCCAAGTACTGGGGTTACACAGAAAGATATATTTAATAAACATTGCAAAAATTGAATGAAATATTAATGACTGATGACCCACTGCTTTGAGATACTTAGAACCCTGCATCATTGCAGGCTGAAATTTCACCAGCTTGTTGGGGGTCTGTGGTAAAGACCAGACATTAAATGGAAAACCAGACCAGCAAATCCCTCAAATCCCCTTTGGTTCTGAAATCATCCTGAGGCTCAGTTTTTTTTTCTTTTTTGTAGTACTGAGGATGGAACCCAGGGGCATTTGACATCAAAGCTACATCTAAAGCCCTATTTTTTATTCTTTACTTTGAAACAGGGTCTCACAAAGTTGCAAAGGGCCTCACTAAGTAACTGAGGCTGGCTGCGAACCGCGATCCTCCTGTCTCATCTCCCAAATGCTGGGATTACAAGTGTGCACCACCACAATGGGCTCTGAGGCTGATTTTTAGCTGTGGTCCCCATGCTATAAATCTTGATGAAAAGCATTCACTGGAGATGTCTTCTCCTACCCATTATATCTTAAAGCAATTTGAATATATTATCCCCCATCTCAGACCATTTATTTAACATCACCATAAAGGGGTCTAGTTTTCTTTGAAACGTTTTAAATTTATTTTAAAATGTCAGCCAAAGCATTGTCCTTTCTATAATTTTATATTTGGAATCACAGAAGGAAGATTTGGCTTCCTACAGTAAAGAATGGCCCTATGCTTCATTTCAAGAGATAATTCATTTGTGGCCTGGCTGTTGGTATTCTGAAGTTATATATTAGTGCCCCCACTGTTATGGAGAGACTAGGGAACCCAGAATGATCTGGAAACACTCAGAAAATTTATTGCTTCAGTGAAATTGTTTTTAATCCAGTAGTTGTCTCCAAAAAAATCTTTCTTTTTTGTGTGTTGTACTGGGGATTTAACCCAGGGGCATTCTATATCCAATCAGCCCAATTTTATTTATTTGGAAACAGGATCTCACTATGTTACTGAGAGCCTTGCCAAGTTGATGAGCCTGGCTTTGAACCTGTGATCCTCCAGTCTTAATCTACCAGGTCTGAGGTTATAGGTGTGAGGCACTACATCAGGCTTTCAAAAATCTTTCCAGGAGTTTTACTTTAGAAGGTATAACTCACATCTCAAAATTTTAAACTTGTAAAGTTCTTGGTCAACATAATTTTTTCCTCTGAAACAATGCATTATCACAATTATAATATTGATTTCTTTTACTTAATTTTGTAGGCCCACTTCTAAACCCTAAGAACTGCTTTAAAGACATACTATATAATTGTACATATTTTCTTTTCTTTTCTTTTCTTTTCTTTTTTTTTCTTTTTTTGGTGATACTGGGGATGGAAACCAGGGGCCTTCTACTTTTGGGCTACACTCCTAGACCTATTTTATATTTTTTATTTGGAAACAGGGTCTCTTAAGCCAGTGGAGGCTGGCTTTGAACCTGCATGATCCTCCTGTCTCTGCCTCCCAAGCAGGGGGATTAGAAGTGTGCTTTAATTGTACATGTGCTCTTTAATTCTTGATGTGCTCTTTCTAGCCAATTTATTTTTTGTCATTAGCGTAGTGTTTTGCAATGAAATATGGGACCTGCATTGTCATAAATACCATTCCCAAACAAACTTCTACAGACGAAATGGCTTATTAAGAAGGCAAATTGGGATGAGCTGAACTTTTGAACACTTATTTAGGTAGTAGAAATTCTTAGATTTTCTTCAGCTTCCTAATTAATATCAAATATGTTTATTTCTCTTTTAGTACCATAAGTCCTCAAAATCAGAGCAAATGGGAATGTACTGGTGGTAGTTTAAGATTAAAAGACTTTACTATAGATTGCTTTTTTTCATTAGCAAGGAAAATGCAGTGTTACAACTAGTAAGGCAGCAAGAGGTAGGGGGAAGCGTCAATTTTAAATTACAATTGTGATTGAGTTGTGATTTTTAAAAACTTCCTTATAACCATAAATTTTTGATAGGAAGAGCTGAAGAAGGAAAGTTTCCCATTGTATGTATCGTCAAAAACCCTTCAAAAAGATACAATATGAACTCATTTTTGGTCTCTCCCTATAATTCTAATGGGAATAATTTCACAGCTTCCAACATAGCTCACTACTGCATTAGTCAGCTAATGTTTTAAAAGGTGTTTCCACATGTTAAACTAAATTTTTCTTGAAGCTAGTTCTATCCCCTTGAATCACACAAGTGATTTATAATTTTGTATCCAACTAATAATAGCTTCTTAGGAACCAGAAGGTTGTAATTAATGTAGATTACTGTACTTTATTTAAAATAGTCACTAAACTATGAATTAATTATGAATATCCTATTTAATGTTTATAATTGAGCAGAAAGGAGCTTGAATTTCTTTTTATAATCTGTACATTGGGATCGCAGTAGAATGTTCTATAAACTCCGATGGCAGTTCATAAATTAAATGCATGGATGATGTGATTATTTTATTTATGTTGAAGAATTAAATAGCAAAACCTAAGTATGATGGCCAGAGTAAAACAACAGAAATTTTTCATTTGTTTTGAGTACTCTTATTAGTTTATACCTGTTTGTTTGTGTGGTACTGGGAACTGAACCCAGGGGTATTCTACTTTGGAGCTATACCTCAGCCCTTTTTATTTTATTTTATTTTTTATTTTGAAACAAAGTCTTTCTAGGTTGCTGAAAGTCTCACATATTGCTGAGGCTGGTCTTGAACCAATGAATTTCTTGTCTCAGCCTCCCAAGTACTAGGATTACAGGCATGCATCAATTTGCTCAGCTACATCTATTTCTTTTGTTGTTTAGTTTTTTGTGGTACTGTGGCTGGAACTGGGGCATTCTACCTCTGAGTGACACCCCTAGCCCTAATTTTTTATTCTTTATTTTGAAACAGGGTCTCACTGAGTTGCAAAGGGCCTCACTAAGTAGCTTAGGCTGTCTACCAGTGTGCGTCACCATGCCTGTCTCCAGCTACATCCACTTTAAACTCTCTCTTTCCTCCTTTGGAGTTACAAGCCTGCCGTATTCCTTCTATTTTTAATTCAAATGTAATTGAAATCAGAAAATTTGCCTCTGCTTTACTCTGCATTCTAAGTCAATAAATGGGTTATGTGTGCATGTGTGCCTCCACCATCCTGCATCACATTAATATGGATGAATACAATGCACTAATAAAAATATAAAAATAAATGCCTGAATGAATCAATTTGTAAATGAATCTCATGAAGGTCCCAGATGTTGCATGGTAATAAGAGTTCCATTCACTTGTTTGCTTGTTTTTTCAACTATGTTAGTTTGACAACTCATCACCAATCTATTCTAAATTCTTAGGCAAAGAGATTTCTAATTACTCTAGAGTCCCACTATGGCAAGCCCTACTATAATTTGAATCTTGAATGTCTTTCAAAGGCTCATATGTTGAAGGTGTGTTCTCCAGCTTACAGCCCTATCTTGAGGGGGTGAGTTTTAAGGGGTGGAGCCTAGTAGAAGGAGCTTAGATAATGGACAAGTGCCCTTGAAGGAAATATTGAGATCCCAGCTTCTGCTCTTTTGTCCTTTACTACCTGGCTGCCAGGAAGTGAGCAGCTTCCTGTACCACATGCTTCCTTGAACTCTGGCCTTGCCAGAGGCCCAGAAGCAATGGGGCCACCAGTGGTCAACTGAAACCTCCAAAGCTATGAGTCAAAATAAACCTTTCCTCTTTTGAGTTGATTATTTCGTGTGTGTGTGTGTGTGTGTGTGTGTGTGTGTGTGTGTGTGTGTTTTACAATGATGGAAAATTGGATTAACACAGCCATTTTGAGAGTCACATATTTCCAGAATTGTGCTTCTATAGCTAGGTCATTACTTGACAATCTACCTCAGGAATAAATAATTTGAGATACTAAATGTGCTTTCTTTTTGTGATGGAAGTCATGAATGTTTGGTTTATAAAATATTTGAATTATGTGGAGACTAAATTAGAGTATTCTGAGCATTTTTTAATCTTAGTAAATATCAAAAATAAACAATAGACCACCTTCTATTGGCCACAATATATGGTTATTATACCTTTTTATATGAAAAGAAAAAGACTATGTAAATAAAATTTCTGACCTAAAATTTCTTATAAACTATATAACTTTTTTTTAAAGTGCTTGCTTTCTGAGTAAAATTTCAGGCAAAAACATTAAATATATAACTTTTTTTTAAAGTGCTTGCTTTCTGAGTAAAATTTCAGGCAAAAACATTAATATTAAGGTGAATTTGACAATGTTTAATGTGATACTCTTTGCAATGGTATTTTACTAGTATGTTCATACAAAATATTTGACTATAACCTTACATTACATGTTGATCAAATTTAAACCTTCTTTCTGAAGACATGTCTCCCAAGACTTTTACATACTCCATCTCAAATTTTAAGCACCTACATTTCATATTTATTATAAAGACTAATTCTTTCAATTCTGCTCATTCCATTATTTGAGAATTAATTATAACACACATGGAACAGTTGATTGTCATAAGATATCTTGCAAAAGAATTTATGTGAAAGTTAGAGGGAAGAACAGGAAAAGATGAATCAACAGGACGGTAAAAACAGACTATGAAAATAACATCTGTCAAAATCTCAAACATCTTTAATGAAGAAATTACATCTAATTAAATTCAGCTTTTTAGAGTTCTTTTTTTGCAAAAGAAATACCATCTTAAATTAAGAGATGATATTATTAAAATCTTCCATCCAGGATCCAGTCCTAATACATTTTCATCCATTAGTAGCTTAAAGTATATGCTACTTCTTTTGAGCAACAAGGGCTCCAAATAGCATTTAATAACCCTCGTGAACAAGGGCCTTAGAAATTAAATATTATGTTTACCCAAATATTAAGACAAAGGTAGGTCATAGATCAAGGAGATTTCAGAGCTGAAAGATCTTGATGTAGGACTAGATGCCAACCTTTATGATTTTAAATATGGACAAGATCTTCTTTATCATTTATCAAATCTATAAAAAATTAAGTGGCTTTCTCAACTGGACATAATTTAAAACTTCTAAAAGCATTTCCATGTTGATAAATAGGCACAGGAATCTTTAAATATTTATACCTCATTATGATGTCAATGTACTTTTTGAAGGTACCCTTATATAAGTTTCATCAAATAAATTTATTAGCATTTGTTATAGAAATTTTGAAATGGAAAAGTAGATAAAATTATTTAAGAATTCCATATACTCATAACCCAGCTTTATTAGTTATTAACTCTTATATAATGTATTTCATCTCTAGCCCATTTTTTCTGTGGCCCATTTTCAATGGTGCCTCACTCTGCCTGATGTGTTGTTTTGAAGTAAAACCTTGTCTAAAGATTTTTCCCCACTGGTCATGATGGCATATACTTGTAATCCCAGTATTACATTATTTGAGAATTTATTAAGGCTGAGACAGGTGGATCATATGGTATGGTATAGTGTATGGTAACTTAGTTGAGACTTTGTTACAAAAAAAATAAAATAGTGCTGGGGAATAAATAGTTCAATGGTAGAATGCCCCTAAAATCAATTCAATCCCCAGTAGCGCATGCATACACACACACACACACACACACACACACACACACACACACACTAAAAGAAAGAGAGAGGGTTTTTTGTCTTTTTTTTTTTTTTTTTTTTTTTTTTTTTTTTTTTTTTTTTGTCCTGCTATTTGATTGTGGTTAGGTAAAGGTACAGTGGCTATTTTTTAAGAAACAACGTCATGTAAATAGCTCTGATCATTATAGATTTTTTTAAATGTGTGTTTTGAGGAATGGGAATGAAGAAAAGAAAAGCTTTACGGTTCTCCACCTAGTATAACATCTGCTTCAGATCGAGGCAAAAGTCATTCATTTTCCAGCAGGAAATAGGTCCATAAACATGCAGCAGGTGCTAACATAGGACAAGAGAGAATCAGTGTCCAAACCCTCAACAGAGTCATCAGGACACTTGGATGCAGGGTCAGGTGAGAATTAAAACATGAGTACATCTTTAAAAGATATTATTGGAAAAGAGAGTAAAAGTCCCTAAAAGCCATCCATTTAATTATATAAAAATGTAGAGAAGTTACAATTAAGATGTACATCATGTTCTATTGGCAGAGAAACTATCTGGCTTGGATAGTAACAAGGAATTAATGGATCCAGTGTGAATCACCCCTATTGAATTCTAACCTAAGGGTTTTGTCTAACTGGCTGTTTGACCTCAAGCCATGGAGCCCATTTGTTTTTCAGTCTTGGGATAAAGGGGTGCTGTTGCTGCTGCTGATGACAAGGACGACGATGATGATATATCTATGCATACTTCAAAGAAATCAAGTTATAACCTTAGGTAAGAATTTGTATTATTCTTTATAACTCACAAAATGCATTCATTTTTATTTTCAAATCATCTGAAATAAGTAAAGCACATAATTTTCTCTTTGTGACTAAGGCAAATAAGATCGAGAGAGTATATGATTTTCCTAAGGTCAACAACGGTGGGGCCAGCAGACTGGTGCTAAAATTCTTATCTTCTGATTTCAGTTCCAGGTCTAGGAAGGCAACGACTCTTTCTTCTACTCTGTAAAAAGAGAAAATCTAGGGCTTTTGCTTCTGTGCCTCCCACCATCACTCCCCATGAAATTTTTGTTCAGTCCCAAGAAGGCTAACTTGTTATCAGCTTGAAAGGTTTATAGTGTCAGCCATGCATGTGAGCAGAATTACACCACCAAAATGAGAAATTCTCCTCTAGGATGTACAAATAGGATCTCAGCAGGAGGACAACTAAAAAAGAAAGAAAAAAAAGCCTTTAGGCTAAAGGCAAGCTGGCAAATTAAAGTGGATCTAAGAAACACATTGGGATTTGTTAGTATTTGAATTTGACTGCTACTGAAGCATTTAATGGAGGAAAGTAACCAGATTTCTCACCCCAGATTAAAGATAAATCAAGATTTTAAAAAGGCCATTGCATAAGCCTTGATTTCCTTTAGCCAAAAAGAAAAATGTTAATTTAAAATATATAAAATCCAGGTTTATAAAGGATCCTCAATTGTTAGGTAAAGGATGAAGGTTGGATGCTTTTAAGGAGAAATGTGTTAACATGCCCATATTTACTATTATGTCATATCTTTCCTTATTCGTCATAAGAAATGTAATGATGGCATACTCAGCATTTTTATTTGTGGACAAAATGTGCTGTTTATGCAAACAAACCTGAAATAAAGAAGTAAGGCATATGCAAGATTGAGACACCTTGTATTGTGGAAGAGAAAATGTTGGACTTTGTAGAGTGCTGTTCTACCTCTGGTTTTAGACATTTCTTCCTTTACCAACTATAAGACCTCAGGTTGTTCAATTTGATTAATTGAGTTTCCTTAGTGTGCCAGAGCTTTTAGTCACTAAAGGGGTAAAACCTATAAATAACCATCATCAGAATAGTGTTAGTGTTGAGTAAGAAAATTCAGACCTGTATATAAATAAATTTAATATCAATGGAATAAGGTTGAGTAGACAGTGAAACACAGTGACAGAGGGCAGTGCACTTTCTTAAGTAGAGGAGCTCCCTTTGGGTGGTCTTCAAGAAAAGCAGATTTTTTTTTATCTCTATGACCTTCAGCCTCAGTGTCAAGTTTGTGAACATGTCATACTTTTGAACAAAAGGAACTCAGAAGATGCAATTAAAGTTTCTAAACAACTGCTATTAAATTAGGGAGATGATTTTTAGTTATTCAGGTGGGCTTGATATAAACACATGATAATAAAAGCAGGGCTTTCTGCCAGCTGATGGGAAAACCATAGGATGCAGTGGAGGTGACAGTAGAGATTCAGTGGCAGAGAGACTTCATTCCCACTGCATGAGGGGACCGATGAAAATCTTGACTATGATTGGCCTCTGAAATTACCACTGATGAGCATCAAGGAAATGGAGACCCCAGTTCTTACACCTGCAAAAAGTAAATTCTGTTGCAGGGGATAGGTTGCGGGCGGGGGGGGGGTAACCTAGCTGAGCTTGGAAGTGAATGATTCCAGGGAGAAGCACAGTCCTGCCGACATGATGATTTTAGCCTGAGACATAGGAGCAGGCGATCCAGTTGAGCTCACCCAGATTTCTGACACACAGTCCCATGAGATAAAAAACTAAAGTGTTGCCTTAGGTCTCTAAGTTTGTGGTAACTTATAAGTTATGATAGCACCAAAATAAGTGCAGGCTTCCTGGATATTGTCTTTAATATGTGGCTAGGATTATGAAGGAGAAGGTAAAGGGAAGAACAACCTGAACAACCTGAACAGAGGGTGAAATATAGGGAATGGCACAAAAGCAGATTCATTCATGTACAACACACAAATCATGGTCATTGCACCTCATGAAACTCTCACAGCTTCAGTTAACTGACTGTAGCATGCTGGGAGCACTTTCTCTGGAGATGTAGAGGGGCGATGAAAGGGTCTCGGTAGAACCTTGGAGGCAAGAGCCTGTTGATTCATGCTGAACCACTGCCTCCCAGGACACTCACCATGGCTGATATCTAATCTTTGTACAAATCTCAGAATAATACCAGCTGAAGAAAGATTCCGCAGATTCAAAGACCTAAAGCAAGTAAACTTTATTTCAATTCTAAATCAACAACATATGATTATTTCTCAAGCCTGTTATGAGGATCAAGTGCAATAGTTATTAAACTTTAGAGTCTTATATTATTAGTAGTTTTCCTATGGTGATGTGCATAGGAATAAGGATGACCCAGAATAACTACCACTCAGGATTGGCATTGACAATAGAGTGAGCACACTCCAGTGGAAGAATAAAGATTTTGACAAAATGGAATTTCTCTTTCTCTTTTGTCAGAGTTCAGGGTGGCTGTTCTTGGACAACCAGAAGAAGAAGCCATTCTCCATGGGCCTTCAGGGCACAGATTGGTGGGATCTTTGCTGTCTTCACATGTGATTTCTAGGTCATCACAAGTCATCATAGTATCATTCTGGTCAAAGGGAGAAGAAAAGGACATGTAGGAACACTAGCAAGAGCTTTTATGATCCAGGCCAGGAAGAAACATATGTTAACTCTCATTTAATTTAAGAGTACTTAATTATAAGATGAAAAATGTACTAAAGTCAGTAGACATCAAATGACGGCACTAGAGAAGGAGTGGATGTGTGTGTGTGTGTGTGTGTGTGTGTGTTTGTGTGTGTGTGCACATGCATGTGTGTGAAGATTTTGTCAGATAACTGCCTCAGGATAATAATCAGATAAAATCTTCTGAGATAGACAAGAAACTATATATACATCTATATATGTATGTATATATGTAGAGAGAGAATAAGAGATTTCATATATATGTAAATTTTATACATATATATGAAATCTACAGGACTATTGGGGAAAAAGTATAGGCAGAGAGAAAATAGAGGGTACATTGTTGGTAGCAGGGAGAAGAAAATTACAGGAAGGTACTATAATTTTTCCTCATATTTGATAAGATCTCTATATATTTTGCTTTCTATCAGATTTGGTGATATTTCAAACAACTGAGGAGTATAAAAATAAAAAATACACAAATATCCTACAGGGCCACAGAAGACTACAGACATCAAAAGGACAGGAAGCACTATACCTATATGATGCATTAGAGAATTAGAAAAAAATATCTGTGTGAGATGTCTGCAGTGTGCCCATGCCAAAAATGCAATGAGGGGGTATAGCTCAGAGGTAGAATGCCTCAGGCTTTAATCTCCGGTACCACATACACATACACACAAATATACACACTCATACACACACACACACACACACACACACACACACACAGAGTCATATGGGTAAGCGAAATTTTAATGTATTCTTTTCTTTGTAATAAACTTGTGAGTACTGCTCTGTGTCAAGAATGCTCTCAAGACATGTTCCATGCCAGAACAAAGAGTCTGGCCCAGCTCTAAAACACTTGTCATCTCACACTGAGAAGTAAGAAACTCACTAAAATCACCACCTGGCTTTTGGTGAAAAACATAGTTATCAAAGAGTTAAGAAACAATACTGTGAGTAAAATGGAATAGAACATGCATATTATTTTTAAAGGCTTGAAAGCCTTCATTCGAGAAAGGGATTGACTTAGTCTTTTGACTAAAAGGCATAGAACCACCATGGAAGAGTGGAAATGGAAAAGATAAAAGGATCATTTTATAAATGATATTCTGTCTCTGTTCCAAAGATAGGATTGAAAGCACTGAGAGAAATTCAGTCTCAAGTGGAAGATTTCAAATAAAGTCTAGTTGACCAGTTGGACATGGAGGGGAGGTGGGTGTAGGTGACAACTCTTGATTGATTCTAGGCTCCTTCTAATGGTGAAATTGTTACTTGATGACAGAAATCCAATCAGGACAGAACTCATCCAGACCTTAAAAACAATGTAGATATGTTAGATCATATTTCTTTTTGTGTTTGAGAGATATTTTTGCTTGTCTTTTTTTATTTTTCTTTAGATTTTGTTTGAGAAATTTGTACAAAACTGACCAACCTAGAGCATGCTACAGTGTCATTAGACACTAAATTTATTGCTCATTCTTTACTTCCTAATGAGTAAAGAAAATATATTTTTAGAGATATATTCTATAGGCATTACTTAGTTCCTTAAATTCTTGAGAAATAAAGGCAAGAACAAATTTATTAATATCTGCTTTGGGAAGTAGAACTTAAGATACAAAATTATTTGCTTAAGGCAAAGCACCAGTATATTAGTAGAGGGAGCAGAAAAGGAGCTCACCTTCGACTTTCTCTTCAATATTCTAACTCCTCATTGTAGCTGTCTCCTAAAAATGCAACTTTCATGTTGGTAAGTATTATTTTAAACTTTCCACTGAGAATTCAAAGTTACTGGCCTGAAGTTTCAAGCTAAACAAAACTGAACAAAAAGAAAGTCACCTCTCACTGTCCAGAGAGAGTGAAAATTATTAATAAGTTAAGGAAAGTGAAAGAGGAAATACTGAGATACCACAGAGGCATTTTTATATGAATTTTAAAAAGGGAAGAAGTGAGTGTTTTAGTTCTTGGAAGAAGTGAATGTTTTAATCCTTCACAGGTTCTCCAAAGCTGAGACCCAGACCTCTTTAGAGGGAAAGCTGACCAGCTGGTCCTTTAGAGTCTGAGTGAAGTCTGTGGAGCTGGGACCAAACTGAGGAGTAGACATGGTGATGAGGTCGGTGTGTCTTGGGGAGTCCAATGAAGTTGTTTCCAGGAGTGAAGAAGTGAAAGTGAGCATTAATTTTCACTGAAATAATGAAGGAATGTTGTTTAGGTGTGCTTATAGGAAGAGAAACCAGTCGATGGAACATACCTTCTGATATGTCCCTCGCACTCAGGCAAAGAAGAAGCATCATTTGTATGGTCCAAGTCCAAGCATCTGAAAGCAAACTTAACAGGGTAAGTTTGGCACTGAGACAAAGTATAAATGACCCATTAATGGCCCATTTCCCTAAGGTTCTGAGTTTCCAGAAACCAAATCTTGTATGTGTATGTCCTTATTTCTCTCACAGATCATATTGTAGAACTTCCTGTTTAGTAGAAAATAAATCTTTTATTTAAAATCATAATTTTATATTTCTGAGCTATAGATACATCAAATGCAAATAAAAGTACATTACCTCCAGAACTAAAAGCTGATATAATTTATATCAAGAATAAGAATTTGAAATAAGACTTTCAAATTTTTATTATATTATCAAGAGATAATCATAGAAACATGGAATAAACCTTCCTTAGTGCTGAGGAGACCTCAGTTTTTCAGAGAAAACAAATAAGGAGGCCACTTTAGTGTCTCATCAGGCCCTCTGTGCAGCACTTTCTGAAATCTTTTGCAAAAATGAATAAATGTTCTTTTGTATGGGAAAATAATAAATAACTTTGAAATGAAGTGAAAGCAATATTTGAGGGGGAAATAAAATGAAGGGAGAGATAAAGAAAAATATCTTAGATAAAAATGGCCAGGTATGGAATCAAAATGTATTTCTGGAGTTAATCTGGGATTAAGAAAACATGTAAATAAGATGGAACTGAGATAAGGGGTGTCATCTAAAAAATAAGAAATCTAAGCAAATAAAGCCTTCATGTTTTTATATTCCCATAAAACACTTTTCTACATTTAAACAAAGAATGAAAGCTATTTTTCACAAAGCACCATTTATTATGATGAAACACATGATACGTTTGACATCCTAAGCATTCAGAAAACAGAGAATGAGTGTAAGAATGTATGTGTGTATCTGTGTGTGTGTACAAGTACATATACTTGTACACATATGAGCACATATGTGTGGCAAGCATTTTATAAAAAAAATATTGTGCTGTGCTATATTAATGTCCTTAAGTCCTTCAAGATCTACAAAGAAAATATCTTTATTTTCTTTTGCCGAACTTCCATATGCTTTAATAAATAAATCATTAAGCAAATCTTCTATATAAAATATTAATGATAAAATAATTGGGACTATTTATTAAGCCTTTCTCATAGCCAGTCATTCAAGTAAGCAATTTACATAATTACTTCTCACAATAACTTTCCAATGGAAGTACTATTATGTTGCTAACAAAATATTTGGCATATAAACTTGCTCTCATATTATTTACTGCATAAATAAAGAGATAAATCACTAAATTCTCATTTTATAGATGAGCTTCTGGGCAGTTAAGGACTAGTTACACAATGTTATTTTTTTTTTTTTTTTTTTTTTTTTTTTTGGTGGGGCACGCTTGTAATGCTTGTTTTTTTTTTTATCTTTCTTTCTTTTTTTTTTTAATTTTTTTTTATTTTATTGGTGCACTGTATTCATACATCATAGTGGGATACAAACTTTTGTAGACATACATGCACACATCGCCCAGTCAGCCCCCACCCGATCCCCACCCCATTCTCTCCCCATCCCTCCCTACCATGCTTGGCTTAGTGGTTGACATCTAGTATTATAGCAATTTATCCAAAATTAAAAATGATAATCTCACATAACAGTTTCATTTGTCTGATACCAAGCTTTTGATGACTTAAAGATAACATTTCAATATTTCTTTTTGCTTTCTTTCTTACCAGAGAATATTTTTTTTCTTTTTTTTAGGTGAAACTATCATATATTTATTTTTCAGAAAAAAATCTATCCTGATATGGAATATGGACTCTAGATACCCAAAACAATCTCGAAGCAAAAACAAAGCTAGAAGATGTATATTATCTGATTTCAAACCATATAAAGCTACAATAATTGAAACAGTGTAGTACTGTTCTAAAGGCAGATATATAGACCATTGGAGTTAAATACAAGCCTAGAGCTAACTTCTTCCCTATATTGTCAAGTTATTTTTGACAAGGTTTCCACGAAGATTTGGTGGTGGAAATAATAATCTTTTAACTAAATATTGTTGAAAAATAATAATTACATGGAAAAGAATAAAATTGGACTTTTACCTAATCCCA